>NC_054470.1:8310130-8640140 GCF_017639515.1 Carcharodon carcharias
ATAACCACACTGTTACCTGCAAGTCAAGGAGAGCGTGGGTTGGGCAGCTTTCTACCTTTTCAGTTTATTTCCAACTGAGTTAAAAAAAAACAAGCTCAAAACATAAACTCATCTTTGTCAGGTGATTTCCAGTAAATCATCAGGGCTTTTGTCTTTAAAACAGTTTTCTTTCCCAGCCATTAAAGTAGTTACATTTCAAATAAGCAAATAGCTCCCCTCCTCAAGTGCCATGCTGGTCAGGGGATTTCTTGGAAAAGGCATGCTTGCTCACAGTCCAAGGTGAACTTATGACCTTGTTTAAAAAAAAAATAAATTCAGTTCCCACATGTCCAAATAAAGCAACGCCCTTCCAAATTTTAAAAGAAAATATAGTTCTTGAAGATTTGGTTTCCTAACACTTGTACAAGCGTACCCAAGTACTTCCGGCTATTTTACCTATGCCTAATGTCATAGTTCATATGTTTTAGGGGTATAGCATTTTAGGTTTAGAAATTGAATTTCAAATCCAAGTTCAGTGAGGAGAAGCCCTTGTAAACATCCATCAGCTAGGAAACCACACCGATCTAAGATACTTACAATTCAAAAGGTAACTTCCATTTACTGGATAAAGTCAAAATAAAAGGGTGAGAGTCAAAAAACCATTAGATGGGCTCACTTAGCTAAAGAATTGGAGACATAACATGTGCAGTTATTCCAATAAAATATATTTTATTCATGTGGTTTCCCAGAATTAAGGAAAGCTTTGGCATAAAAAGCAAATTAATTTGCATTTCTACCTTGGAACAGGCCATGTCTATCATATTGCCATGGAGATGTGCGAAGCTTAGAGAGATCCTTTGTTTTATGTCTATTTCTGTGAATTCAGTTATGGTATAGCCAGTAGGCAAGGTTAGTTGATGTTTGGTAAAACAGTTAAGAGAATGGCTGGAACTTACCACCCCCGTTGGCAGGGGGCGGGGGGGGGGGGGGGGGGTAGTGGGGGGGTAGGGGTGGGGGGGGTGCAATATGGCGGGAAGGTCAAAAATTGGTTGGAAGTCATCACTCTGTCCACCCCGCCTGTCAATGACAGACCACCTTTTCCACTGTCCAACATTGGGAAAATAATTTCAATGCATTTGCATCTCACCATTTTGCCTGCCCACTGGAAACATCCCCCCCATGTCAAATTTACCTCCCACATTGGCGTGACTTCAGAACGATGTGATTCACAACAGTACTTAAAGGAGTGCACTTTGTGAGCTGAATTTTGAGGGGAACTCAGGTGAGGGCACATAAATGTTGCACAGTGCTCACAAGGTTCACCCGTGCGACTTCAAGGAAGAGGCGTCGCACATTCAGGTGAGAACACAGGCAAGTCACTTTTTCCTGGCTGGCTGACAGTGTGGTGCTGGGGCAAGGGCTGCACTGTGGTTAAGGCAAGGTGACATAGTCTGGAGGTAGTGCACAAGCACAAATGGGGGATTTGGGGGTGGAGGAAAGTGGCCATGCATTAGGGAAACCTTATACAAAGTGAGCATTCTTCCGCAGCTGAGATAGTTCAGGCGCAGATATGCTGATACGCTTGGATTCAGGCCTCTAGCTTATCTGCCCACTCAAGCAACGTAAATGCTCAAAATTACCATCAAATGCTCCTGAACTTTACATCATTCGGGCACAGACAGCAAATTAATGAGCGTTTTAAGAGGCTGCAGAACAATTGGATGACTGGGCACATTGTATGATCTCCTTGCGAAAGCTGGCCATGGAGCAGTTACTGGTGGAGATGCTCACAGCTCTTTGCAATATATTCATTCAAGTTTGGACCAGTCTCCCCATGGTTCAAGCTAACAGTGCAGCCTAGCAGTGCGGCTGGGAGAATGCCTGTGCCTGAGCTGAGAGCACAGCCTGCAGTCCAATGGGCAAAGCTGCTGCCAATCGGTCAGGTGGAGTGGAGCGGAGGTGGGTGGGGTTTTGGGAGCCATGTACTACACTAAACTCTGACCATCCAAGTGGTGGCCAGCACTCTTCAGCACGTGTTATGGGGCCTTGAGATGGAACTGGAGCTGCACAAGTACCCATGCGAGGTCCCTAGAAGAACAATGCTAACCCTTGCGTCTCTCTGTTTCATCCTGCAAGAAGAATACACCAGGAGCTTGGAGCCTGGTGACTTAGCTGTATGCCTCATGGCTTACAGGCAGCAGAGACAAAGGAGAAGAGAGCACGATGGAAGCGCCTGGCTGGGCAGAGGGAGGAGCAGCACCTGCAGGAAGAAGGAGCGGCTGGGGCTCCTGCCCATGACACTGAAGAGCCACAGTGAGCTATTGTGGGCCGGCGCCCATCTAGACACAAGGTCTACAGACGGCACATGTCATTCCTGCAGATGACTGAGAACCGGTGTCGCTGAAGACTGCACATGTCCAGGGAACTGGTCAGCCGCATATGCCACCTGCTGCAGGATTTGGTGCCATGGGCATTTGGAGGGCATCCACTGCCAGTGGCTGTGCAAGTGTCCGCGGCACTCAATTTCTACAGCAGTGGCTCCTTCCAGGGCTCCACAGGTGACCCTTGCCGGATCTTGCAAGCCTCTACACAGGGGGTCACGGACACCATATTCGTGAGCGAACACAACTTTGTGCATTTCCACTGGGATCAGGTAAGCCAGGAAGCAAGGGCGCTGGGATTTGCACGGATCTCTGGTTTTCCACAGGCGCAGGGTGCCCATCGACTGAACTCACATGGTGCTTAGATATCTGTGGCAACAAGTAGCGCAGAATGTGAACCGCAAGGGCTTCCACTCGCTGAATGTGGAGTTTGTCTGTGGCCACAGCAAACACAGCCTGCGGGCTTGCACTCAAATCCCGGGGCGTGTCCACGACCCCTACATTCGCAGTCGGTCACTGACCCCTGACACCTTCCGGGGTTCACAAAGGCTGCAGGGTTGGCTCCTCGGTGACCAGGGTTACCCACAGAGAATGTAGCTGATGATACCCATGCGGCGGCCTCAGACTACAGCAGAGGGAAAGTACAACAAAGCTTATGCTGCAACTCGCACTTTCGTGCAGCAAACCATTGGGACGTTGAAAATTTGGTGCCATGGGCACACCTGCTGCCACACACCAGGACCCTGAAAGCAGTCCAGGGCCCTCCAGGTCTCGGCCCTCCAGAGAATGACAGACAGGGTGCAGCAGTCAACAATCAGCTGGTATGGGAGTCCCGGAGTCACCTGGGTGGATTGCCCCAGACTGTGCACCCACTGAACCTGGTCCCTATGGGTGCCCGAGGGCCCCTGACTGAATCCTTGAGGAGAAGGGGAAATAGAATGGGAAATCCAGATATTTTACAACTGCTGGTTTCCCTTTACCTACATACCAGTTATATTCTCAAAAGCTCTAATAAATTTGTCAAACACAATTTCCCATTTGTAAAACTATGTTGAATTTGTCTGATCATACTATGATTTTCTAAGTGCATTGTTAGGACTTCCTTAATAATAGATCTCAATACTTTCCCAAAGGCTCAAGTCAGGTTAACCAGCCTGTAGTCTCCTGTTTTCTCTCTTCTTCCTTTCTTGAATTGTGGCATTATATTTTCACACAGTGTGGTAATGTATTGGCTAAAAGCGATAGAGATATTTTCAGTTAATAATTTCATATCTGAGACAGATGGAATTTTGCTAGCTTAGTATATTATAGCACATGCAGCCAAGGCAGATAGTTGAAATAAAGTTATGGATCACCATGATCTGACTGAATGATGGAACAGTCTTGAGGGGCTGAATGGCCTTCTTCTGTTCCTACGTTCCATTGTATGCTTTATAGTTTTGCTACAAGCTCAACACTGTGGAACTCTGTAGAACTACTTGCTTGATAAAGTTAATTTTGAAGGTTACTGACTTACAAGAGGATTTTTACTGAGGCTACACCACATGGGAGTACCAAGGTTAAATAGGGTCTTTGAAAAACACAGCTAATTCATAAACCTTCATGCTAATTGTCATGACAGTTGGATCACAGCCCCAAATTATTTATGGGCATAGTGAACTTTTTAAGGAAGACATGTGGTTTTTAAAAAGACATACAAGTGAAGACACTGAGCGAAAGCTGACTGAGAATGCAAAGTAATCACCTTCTGGAAAATTCCTATCTGGATTATACTTGACTGATTGGTCCAAAGAGAACATGGAATGTCACACCTAAAAAAGTGTCAAGACCTACTTCAGATGAAAGGCAAAAGCCTGAACTTTACTCTCCTGTGGTTGTGAAGATAATGGAGACATCCAAAACCATCTCCTATTGAGTTATATCTCAATGTGGAAATGATCTGAGTTGAAAGAAAACAGCCTCTGGGCGAAAGACATGTTTGTTTTTTCCCTTCCAGGAATACAGAAGGCAATGGGTTAAAAAGCTAGCTGCTGACCTGGTCTGTGTGTGCTAGTATGCTTTGATAACAGAAGATCAGCTAGGTACCCTTTCAGCGTGCAGGATAAAGGCTAGCTCTCTGTCTCTATTGTGGAGGCAAGTCAGCAAAACCACAATCAAAAAGGGAAACAGGACAGCTCCTTCACCCAACCTGCAGAACCAAGTGCCCCCAAAACAACTACTAAACTGCCAAAGACAGCTCCATCAGAATCACCCAACGTAACAGCACAACTTTTCACCATCTATGCCTCACAAACAAGACGAGGACTGAAACGTCTCTCTTCTTAAACTTTTATTTGGACTCAACTTCTCATTTCTGACCTGTGTTTATGTCTGTTGCATTTTTATTACATGTTTCAGGTTTTAGTAACTAATTAACTTGCTCTTTCTTTGACTCAAGGAAGCCTGGTTAAATTGGCTCCTTCTAAAAACATAAATACATTTGGACTGGAAAAAGGTATCCATGAGGGGAGGGATCCCTTTTAAATGAATCTTCTTGTGACCAACCAACGGGGTTGAATAAAAAGGGGAGCCAGTTTATCCCTCCTCACCCAGGAACATAACAAAATTAGGGTCCTGTTCAGGAAGTTAAGAAATTTGGAGGACTTCATCCAGGGATATATCTGTAATACTGAGATTTATGTTGGGCAAGACTGAGTTATTAAGCCATGTTTCAATAAATATGATACATCCAAAGAAACCATAAACAATGCCATGTTTATAGCATACAAAATGGCATTATTCCAGAACCATATATAGCACATGACATCATGCCAATCTGACATCTGCCTTGCACATGGGGTTTTACAGATTAGTTCTTTTTCTTCAATGCAACAGAGGCCAGCAAGATGTATTTGAAATTATGGCTAAGAATAAGTGTGAAATTGAAATAAACAGCTGTTTCATGTTACACTTCATGTTACATCAGTGGTTGAGGACACTGCAGGTTTTTATTGTTAATTCCTATTGCTGCTCGCATTATCACAAGCCTCTGTTAAGACATATTTGGATGTGCACTTACGATGCCATGGCATACAAGGCTATGGGTTTAGTGCTG
Source organism: Carcharodon carcharias (assembly GCF_017639515.1). Lineage (NCBI taxonomy): Eukaryota > Metazoa > Chordata > Chondrichthyes > Lamniformes > Lamnidae > Carcharodon > Carcharodon carcharias. The sequence continues at coordinate 8,315,585 of NC_054470.1, forward strand.
GAAAATGGGATTAGAATAGTTAGGTACTTGTTTGACCAGTGCAGACTCAATGGGCAGAAGGGCCTTTTTCTGTGCTGTAGACCTCTATGACTCTATGACAATTTTTTGGCAAAATCTCAATTGAAACAACACGGGATAAATTTTCACCTTCACCACATGAGGGTAATTTGGCAGTAATCACTGATTTCAATGGAATGAAAATTGGCGGGTTCTATATTGAACGGGCAATCTGTTCTGCCAAATTGCCACCCATTCAGTGAAGGTGAAAAGTTACTCCAGTGACTGGATACTTGTTGTTATACCTTGGTGTAATGCTGAAAATACTCATTGTACTATATTTTTAAATTTATCTGTGGACGTCAAGGCTGGCTTTTATTGCCCCTCCTTAGTTTGATGGCCTGCTGGTTCCCTTCAGCGGGTGACAAAAGTTATGAATCAGCCTGACTGAGGCCTGTCCGAACAAGTCCTCTAGTCAGAGCTATACCAGGGAGCCCATCCACACTGCCGGCAAACAAAACATTTCAAAGCCAATCACAAAGCCTCCAAGCAGATCGGTTCTCGTAACATCAGCACATGGGAAGCAGGAGCCCAGTCATGACCAAGGTGGGAATCCATCCTCAAACATAGTGCCAAGATCTTCCAATCAGCAAGAGCAGCCACTGAGAGAGATGGAAAGAGAAGACAGCTGCATGAGCCAACGATCCATCAACACCCCCTAATGGCTGACAAACTGAGGTCATCACTGTGGGAGAACCTGTAAGGTTAAGGTAGGGCTCATCTGTGAACTCACAGCTAACACTTGCATCTCACTTTTCCCCCAGCCATCCACAGGGTAGAATCAGCCTCAACACAATTGGTCGCCGATAAATTGCATGAGTATAAATTCAGAATAAACCACGATCCCATGATTAAATAGCCTAGTTACAATCATTGTCCAAGCTCCTAAAGGAGGAATAATTCCTTAGGTAAGTTACCAGAGGATGATGGATAGCACCCTGGCAGTGGTTTAGGGTTAAGAGAAGAAATATTGTATGTAGAAAACCATGACAACTACTTTCTCTTTCTCATTGGTAAATGCATTGAGCAGTGCAAGACTGAGCCATTCAGACCAGAAAGAAGGCAGTTTTTTTGTATTCATTCACGGGATGTGGGCTTTGCTGGCTGGGCCAGCATTTATTGCCCATCTCTAGTTGCTCTTAAGGTGGTGGTGAGCTGCCATCTTGAACTGCTGCAGTCTATGTGGTGTAGATACACCCCACCGTGCTCTTAGGGAGGGGATTCCAGGACTTTCACCTAGTGACGGTGAAGGAATGGTGGTATATTTCCAAGTCCAGGATGGTGAGTGACTTGGAGGGAAACTTCCAGGTGGGGGTGTTCCCGTCTATCTGCTGCCCTTGTTCTTTTAGAAGGTGGTGGTCATGGGTTTGGAAGGTGCTGCTGAAGGAGCCTTGGTGAATTCCTGCAGTGCATCTTGTAGATGGTACACATTGTTGCTACCGTGTGGCAGTGATGGAGGAAATGAATGTTTGTGGGTGTGGTGCCAATCAAGTGGGCTGCTTGGTCAGTCAAGTGGGGAATATTCCATCACACTCCTGACTTTTGCCTTTTTAGATGGTGGACAGGTTTTGGGGAGTCAGGAGGTGAGTTTCTTGTCTCAGGATTCCTAGCCCCTGACCTGCTCTTGTAGCTACAGTATTTATATGGCTAGTCCAGTTCAGTTTCTGGTCGATGATAACCCCCAGAAAGTTGATAGTGGGGGATTCAGTGATGGTAATACCATTGCACATCAAGAGGTGATGGTTAGATTCTCTCTTGTGGAGACAATCATTTACTGGCACTTGTGTGGTGTGAATGTTACTTGCCACTTGTCAGCCCAAGCCTGGATGTTATCCAGGTCTTGCTGCATTTGGACATGGACTGTTTCAATATCTGAGGAGTCATGAATGGTGCTGAACATTGAGCAATCATCAGTGAACATCTCCACTTCTGACCTTATGATGGAAGGAAGATCATTGATGAAGTAACTGAAGATGGTTGGGCCGAGGACACTACCCTGAGGAACTCCTGCAGTGGTGTTCTGGAGCTGAGATGACTGACCTCCAACAACCACAACCATCTTCCTCTGTGCTGGGTATGACTCCAACCAGTGGAGGGTTTTCCCCCTGATTCCCATTGACTCCAGTTTTACTAGGGCATTATGGTGCCTTGATGTCATGGGCAGTCACTCTCATCTCTGAACTCAGTCAGCACAGCAGCAGCAGCAGAGGTGCTAGAATTAGTCTCACTGCTTGTGGAGAAATTGAACTCCTTGTAAGAGCAGAGTATAGGAAAAGTTATAGCTCCCAATTGAGATAAAAGGGAGTGGATGTGGCTTTTGGTCCTTGCAAGAAGTCAAATCCCATGAAATTGACATCTGGTCAGGATCAGGGTGGGTGTCCTCCCAGCCTCTTGCAGCTTTCCCCAAGGCAGCTCCTGAGGTTAGTGGGGAACCTCCTTGGGTTTGGTGGGAAAACTGTTGAGTCAATTAAAAAGACAATTAATAGTTTCTTTAGCTGTAAATTGGTTCTTTCCCACCGAGCACATGGATTCCGTGCTGTGTCTGCACTTTGCCTCTCTGAAGGATGTGAGTGCACAGCAAGAAATCATCACTGAGTGAAACTGAGCTGATAGCAACAGTTTAACAGCTGAAATCGGCAAGCCTGTGGTCAGTTCATGTGAAAGGCTACAGCTGACAGGAACAGTTCTTTCAGCCTACATTCATTGCTCTCATTGAAGGCAGCAACTTTGACCAGCTGTTATCAAATGACTTGAATTCCAATGAGGTCAAACCTAACATCTTATCTGTGAGGCTTCCTTGCAATGTGGGGGCTACATATTCTGAGGTTGCTTGGGCCTCTGAGGAGAAGATGAAGCTTGCTCCAGCCCAGCAGCCATAGTGACACAGGCAGCAACTCCAGCAGCAGCAACTCCAGCAGCAGCAACTGCTTCTCCGTAGTCACATGTGCCTTTACAGAATAGAGGGGATGGACACAAAACTGCACCTTGAAGGAGGGAAAACTCCCAGATCATGGCTTTGGACCAAGGATTATGTTCCTTGACTTCTCCAAACAGCAGTCCCTCTGAAGGCTCAGGCTCTTGCGGCAGGTAGTCACAGATATTTGCAGCCTTTTGGAAGCAGGTTTCTGCCCAAGAGGAGCAGGTGGCCACCTATTGTCAATGGGTCTCAAGGTGACCACGGCCTCAATTTCTTTGCTCAGTTCTTTCCAGGATTGAGTTAGTGACATCTGTAGGATCTTGAGAAAATTTTGAGCCAACAACTACGTAATCTAGGTCACCAATGCCTTGAAGGTGAAGTTCTCCAACTATGTTCACTTTGACTCAGATGAGTTTCCACTGCCTTGACAGAGCTGGAAGCGTTCCTCAATATTCCCTCTCAAGGATCCCTAGGAATATGGTAGCCTGCTGTCCCGTTCATAGTATTTTTCTGCAGAGAGAACCTGAGTTGGCAAAAGGGGCAGGTAGAGATTGGGCTGCATCTTCGGAGGAGGAGACGGTTGAGAAGGAGGAGGTGCATCATGATCTGTTGTTGGTACCTGCAAGCATGAAACAGACTGCCAGAGAAGCCTGTGGTACTTTGTAAAACATGCTTCATTTGAAATCTGTGCTTTCAAGCATTCCATCGAGAGTCCAGTGCCACTCCACCTGTTTGGACCTCTTTGCCACAGCCCCCACCATCAAACCTCCTCCTACAGTCACCGAATCACATTGCCAGCCTTTTCTCCTCATCAAAGCTTTTTTAAAATTAATTCATGAATAAAATCCTTTGAGGAGGTGTTGATTAGCTGCCTTTTGAATCGCTGCAGTCCATGTGGTGTAGGTACACCACAGTGCTGTTAGGGAGGGAGTTCCAGGATATTGACCCAGCGACAGTGAAGGAGCAGTGACATATTTCCAAGTCAGGATGGTGAGTGGCTTGGAGTGGAACTTTCAGGTGGTGGTGTGTCTACTGCCCTTGCCACTTGTGAATTTGCTACAGAAGCTCTGTTGTTAATCTTGCGTTAAAATCTGCGAGTTTATCTGTGAAATTTGGGATTTGTAGCACAAAAGATTTCCTACAATCTGAAACAACTGTCCCTTTTAATGGTCACATGAGGTTTGCTTGTTTGTACAGTACATGTTTGCATAGTCTGCTAACTATGGTCTTCTCATTGATTTCAACCAGATATGATCTATAACACTGTAATTACACGACAGTTGGTAGTGGTTGTGGGTTTTGGAAGGTGCTGTCTAAGGAGGCTAGGTGAGTCCCTGCAGATGGTACACATTGCTACTGTGCGTCGGTGGTGCAGGGAGTGAATATTTGTGGAAGGGGTGCCCATCAAGCAGGCTGCTTTGTCCTGGATGGTGTCAAGCTTCTTGATTGTTGGAGCTGCACTCAACCAGGCAAGTGGAGAATATTCAATCATACTTCTGACTTGCGCCTTGTAGACGGTGGACAGGCTGCTCGCTCTATTCACTGGAATAAAACTGACCAGAGTCAATGAGGTATCCAACAAAGTAAAGGCCATGACAATGAGTATTTTACATAAATCCATTATTTTATCCAAATGCAGAACATTAATGGAACAGTAACAATGTAATAAGCACCCAAGTGATTCCTTTTGTGCAACTAAGATGTTTTCCTCCATATTTATTTCATTAATTGAATTTAATTTCTCCAGCTGTAATTCTCTAAGTCATGTCACTGCATCATTCATCCAGTAACATACCCACCATGCTACCATACCCCTGGAATTGTGAATTTGCTACAGAAGCTCTGTTGTTAATCTTGCGTTAAAATCTGCGAGTTTATCTGTGAAATTTGTGATTTGTAGCACAAAAGATTTCCCACAATCTGAAACAACTCTGTCCCTTTTTAATGGTCACGTGAGATTTGCTTGTTTGTACAGTACATGCTTGCAAAGTCTGCTAACTATGGTCTTCTCATTGATTTCAACCAGATATGATCTATAACACTGTAATTACACGACAGCGGCTGGACTGCTTTGCTCAGGGCAACTTCAAATTATTGCATCACCATGTTGATTGATCATTATTTAATTGAATTAATGCAAACAGATCCTAGCATTCATTGCTATTACATGCTGCAAACGTGTTGGGAAAATTGAAAACAGTAGGTCTGAAATTGGGCTCAATACATATCAATTTCTACGCCAGGAAATTTGGAGACCTCCTGTCCGAATAGGAATCCAGCTTTTATTTTTAAGGAAAAGACATTTTTAATAAGAGTTTTCTGCATGAAGTAATGTTGTCAACCCCATGGTTTGCTTAACTCTCTTAAAAATCTTTTCTCACACACACTTCATAAGTATTAAATGTGATATTCAGGCACATGATTAAATTTGTCCACAAAAAATATCATAATACTATCACAGGCATGGTTGACAAAAGCATTCTTGAAAAGAGTAATTCTTATCACTAACATACATTTGAGGTGGCAATCTGAACAAAAAGTGGTTTACAAATACAAAATCATATTAAATCAAACCATGTAGGGTCTTAAGGGATGAGAAAAAAATTACAAACAGGTTATATAATATTCCCATTCTGCAGAAAAGGTAGAATTGTCCATTTAAATCACATTCACTTAAAACAAATTTCTGTTACCAGTGGAAGACTGCCTTCAATATAACTGTGTTTGCTAAACAATTCACTGTGCTCCAAACATAGTTTATTATGAAAATGCTTTGAGATATTTCCATATAAGATACTATAGGAGTCCTGGTCAGCAATGTTACTGTATGACTGTTTAACACAGGCCGGAATTTTCCAGTCCCATTGGTGTCGGGCAACATAGCGGACAGCAGGAGGTACAACAATATGGCAGGAAGGCCAAAAATAAGTTTTACACTGTCATGAATCCAGTTTGTGATTGTTTCCTCCACCCGTCAGTGGTGGGATGCGTTTCCCGCTACCATACGTTGGGAACCTAGGGCAGAAATGAAGCCTAGAAATTCTGATAATGAAGCCCTGATGATTGGCTCCGACTCCCGCTTGCGCCTGCTGACCAAAATAGGCGTGCGCCCGACCTGCTCGATCATAACCAGTGTGTGATGACACCGGGTGAGCATCTCAACATCGCACACTTGCGCGATATTTCGGTCAGCAGGCGCAAACCGGAGTCGGTGCCAATCATCAGGGCTTCATTATCAGAATTTCTAGGCTTCATTTCAGGACTCATTGGTGTCCCCAAGGTCCCCACAGGACTCAGACCGTGTGGACCCTTCCAGGTATCAGACAGCCTTTTGTTACCCTGGTAATGGGGATTGTGGTCTCCGCTGGTGGCAGCCCTTCTGCGGAGGAAGAGAGGGGCAGAAGGGAGAGGAGGCCAGGTGTCCCAATGCAGCTTCCAGGGGAGGGACCTGTGGGAGGAGAGACGCAGGCACAAGGGGGGCAGGGCCAACAGGAAGACAAGATGGAAGGGGCCGCAGAAGGGGTCACTATCCTGCTGCCAGGGTTTACACGTGGCAATGCAGCTACCTCAATATGTCTGAGGTTCAATGCTGAAGGAGGCTCCGCCTCTCCAGGGAGACCGTGACCTCCATTTGTCAGATGATTGGGCCTGAGATCAGCTCCAACCCTGTGGGTGGACACTCCATGCCAGTGGCTCTGAAGGTCAGGGTGGCCTTCAGCTTCTATGCCTCCGGCTCTTTCCCGGGCTCAGTGGGGGATCTGTGTGGAGTCTCCCAATCAGCTGTCCACAGTTGTGTCAAACTGGTGACAGAAGCTCTGTTCAGGTGGGTAATGGATGAGGCCAGCCAGGCTGAGCGAGCCAGAGGCTTTGCAGTGATTGCTGGGTTCCCTCACGCCCAAGGTGCCATCTGCTGCTCACATGTGGCCATCAAGGGGTCAGCCCGGTGCCCTCATCAACAGGAAGGGCTTCCACTCCATGAACGTGCCGATAGTGTGTGACCACAGGAGGCAGATTCTGCAAGTCTGTGCAACTTCTATGATGCTTCCATCCTGAGACACTCCCAGGTACTGAGGCTCTTCAGTGCACCAGCCCGAATGGATGGATGGCTGCTGAATGACAAAGGCTATCCCTTGGAAAGGTAGCTCATGACACCTCTCCGCCACCCAAGAACAGAGGCCGATCAGCGGTATAACAGGAGCCATGTATCCACAAGGGCGGTGTTACAAAGGGCCATAAGTTTTCTCAAGATGCACTCCTGTTGTCTGAACTATTCAGGGGGAGCACTGCAATGCCCCCCCCCAACCCTCCATTTCCATCCCAGGTGTCTGAAACAACCCTTTCATTTGCACCCAAATTCCACTCAGTGCCTGTGCAATAAAGTGTCCAGCCACTCACATCCACCATTACATACCAGCATACCCTGCACCAGAAAGAAAAATGGTGAAGTATACTCAGGCCATCAGAACCAAAGCAAATGTAATATTATTGTCACATTGAAAGCATAATGACATTATCATTACTGTCCACACCCGCAGACATATAAACCAAACGTAACTGAACAGAAAATCTTCCGTGAACTGTCCCTCTTGTGCTCATGGTGCCTTTAACTTAGGTTTCCGAGTGTTCCATCTTGGTACCCTCCATTCGCTGGCACCAGCATTGCAGCCAGCCTACTGATTCTGCTGTCTTGTTGGCCTTGATGACCTTTGCAGTCATCCTCTGGCCAGTGGAGCTTGTGCTGCCCCACCTGGGAGGGAGCGGCCAGTGCCAGGGCTGGCATCTCCCCAGTCACTGCAGCCTCATCATGCGATGGTCACTGACAGAGGGGTGGGGGAGCTGCTGCTGTCATCCAGAGCGCCTTGAGAGGAGCCCACAGAGATGACAAGCAGCTCGTGAGCCAACATGAGGTTGCTCTGGACCTAGCTGCTCACCATTGATGGATGGGTGCCCAGCTGGGATACTGGGTGCCTCATCCATCTTCCACACTGCCACTGACTCCCTGAGGTCATTGCCTGAGGGCTTGCAGGTCCGAGCGCAACCATGGGAATCTCTCATTCTGTCCCTGGAGCTGCCTCTCCATGAGAGTTGCCACTTTCTCAATGGAGGAGGCAGTGCGCTGGGCCATGAGAGTCAACGCAGTGGTCATGTTTCGCATGGACTCCTCCACACAGAGGCCAGTGCACGCATACCCTTATGGATCTCCATCAGATCCTCCTACTCATCCCACTGGACATTCAGCATCTGCTGCCTAATGGACGACTCCAACGGCCCATCATCTGCCTTCGACTGAACGTCGTCCTGGTCCCCAGCTGTCCCCTGACTGCTGGTGCCCTGGGTGCAATCTGCCTCCAGCTGCACCTCAAGCAAGTGGGAAGTGCCCTCACCAATGTGTACCGACATTATAGCCACCGATCTAATGCCTACCGAAGTCCTGGTATCTGCGCTGGTGCCTGGTTCAGAGAGCGGGTGTGACATAGGTGCAAGTGAAGCCGGTGGTCCTCTGGCGTCAGGGGTGGCCCTTCGGGGTCCAGAGAGTGAATGCCTGCTGGTGAATCTGAGGGAGAACAAGAACGTGTCATTAGTTTAAGTCATCACGATGTCACTGTGCATGCCAGGCACCCTGGTGAGACAATGGAGATCTGCATCATGGTGCCATCGTCTTTCAATGATCAATGAGGAATCCAGTTCTGAGGCTCCCACCAATGAAGAGACTACACTAGAATGGTTGCACAATCCGAAACACTCACATCTGTGCACTGCGCTCTTACCTTCACCTAGCACCCCTGCCTCTCCATGCCCGGTTGCATGTGCTGGCTCTCCAGCTCAAAGGCATCCTGCTCGAACCTGGTTAGCAGAAGGTTGGGCGGGACCTCTCTGCTTGGTTATGGCTTGTCTTCTCCTGAAAGGACAGAGGAGCATTGATTTGTCCACTCTCTACGTGCAGCCCCATTGCAGCCTGGCCAACCCCAGCTGAGGAACACCTTACAGGGCACATCTGAGTCATGATCGTCGAGCTGCAAGGCCCTCAGTCCAAGAAACCAGGGCTCACCCCTTGGCCAGCTCTGGCGTCATTGACAGTTGGCACTCAGACTCTAACACCCCTGAGCTCCAAGGAGGGACAGCCACACCTTTCTGCACACTGACCCATGCCAACACGATACTTGCCCTTCTTGAGTGCAGCAGGCATTGAACCTCTTCCGGCACTTCACCCATGTGCGCTGTACTGCGTCATGGCTGCTAACCAGCGCTGTCACCTCCTAACATGCCTTCTTTGTGAGGTTTGGTGGCCGCCTCCTCCTATCCCTGGGGACGAGCAGGTCCCTCATGGCAGCCACTGCCTCCAGGAGGACCGCGGGGCACTCATCCGAAAGGTGGGGACAGAGTGCCCACCTGACCTGCCCTCCCGCCTGATGTGTCCGGCTGCACTCGGCTCCATCGCTTTGCTAATGCAGATCTGACGTTCTTCTGTGGCAGCCTTCCAGGCATTTCCTGGGCCATTTTTAAACCCCCGTTCGGCCCTTCCTGACCAGTGAGGAGCCGTGTTTCATACCGGGCGGGCTTAATTGGCCGATTGCGGGTGGCAGCCCATTTCCCGGCCGCTCCCAGGCCCGCTGACTGCGCCCGCCCTCTGAACTCAAAATTCTTCCCTAATTTCAATACTTGAGCATCTCATGATTAACCCTGCTCACCGGAGGCATCCCCCCACCCCCCCGACATCCAGGCATGCCGACATGTTTCACAACTGTACATAAGCGACGTGCACTTGGTGAGCTGCACTTTGCTTGGGACCTTTGTTTTGTTCACCTACCTTGCTTCAGGCAGCACTCATGGGTTATCAGCACCAGGCTTCACAGGCAGCACCACATCATTTTTATGGGGGCTCACAGGCAGGTCTCTAACTACCAGACCAGCCCTAAGGCAAGGGGGGGCTTTTCAATGGCTGTAGGGCAAGAGCTTGCTTGGGGAAGGGGGAAAAGTGGCCTCAGGTAAGAGAAGAGGCTGCAGAGCAAGGAATGTACTGGGGAAGGGTAGTAATCCAGGGTGTGTGTAGGCGCACATGTTGGTCTGTGCAAGATGGTAAGCGCTGAGGAGGCAGTCTCCAGAGGAGTTAAGGCCAGATGGAGGTGTGGGGGTATGTGTGTGAGAGTGAGTAGTGATGTCCCTTGAGCTGGCATTGAGTGAGATGCCAGTGGATGTGTGATGGCTTTGAGTGTGAGAGTTTAGGGTGATGAGATGATCGCCTTACACTGGCGGCATAGGTGAGATCATTCATCCGCTTTCTGCACTGGATGGCTGATCTCTTGTGTGCAGCATTGGCACTGACCACTTCTGCCAACCCTTCCCAAGCTAGAGTGGTGAGACTGATGGGCCTCCTGTGGCCAGAGCGGGGGTAAAGGGCATCGCGGCGGACCCCCCACAGTGTCCAGAAGGTATCCCAGAGATGCTTCGTTGAATCGGGGGGCTGCACTCTTCTTGGCTTTTGGAGCCATGTCTTCACCGGAGCAGTCCTGGGCTGCAAGCACTGAGCCGTGTGTGTGTGGCTGCAGTTTAAATATGATGCCCTGCCTGATGATGCGGTGATGTAACAGCGTGACAGGCAAATCGGAGGCTGCCCGCTAGCGAGATGGCGTATTTCCTGTAGCTGCATAATTAATGAGGTGGGAATGGGACGTTCCAGCATGAAAACTCGCTGTTGTGGCCAGCAGGTAAAATGACTTTTCTCCTGCCCACGAGTGCATTTTGTGCAATTCTGGGACGATTCCGCCCACAGTTGAACCAAATTCTTCCATCTGCTATTTTGCTGTAAAATTAAGTGAATTAGTAGCTCAGTTAAAAGAGCAGAAAATGTCATTTGATGTCAAGACATGCAACATTCATGTCATAACATTGCCAACTGTTCTTTCTATTAAATGCAGATGTTTTTAATTTTGATTTACTGTACACAGTACAGTCATAACTCTGAGAGTAAATACAACTTCCTTTCCAACAACTACAAAACCTAAATGCCAATCTGTTTTGATAGGATTTTTAAACATAAATCTCTATTCCAATTCTCTGTGTCAGGTAGGGAATTCCAGAATTTTGGCTCAGCAATGAGGAACAGAATAGTTTCTGATCATCACAATGTGACAATGAGACTATTTCTGCTGAATATATAATCTATAAACAATTACAGCCTGCAGCCTAACCTACCGATCAATCTATTGTAAAAGGTCTGTAACCTTAGAGCACATTTTCAGATTGAAAGCATTGTGCCATTATGCCATTTTACAGTGACCCCACACATGGCTGCATTTTGAAAACTGTAATTGCTGGGAACCTCACTCCCTGAGCACAGAAAGCTTCCTCATTTCCAACCCAATGCCAGACATCCACATCACTAGTGGCATATCTGAGCACTTAATCACTCGCCTCAGGAGACCACAAACTGTGTATTATGTGGAGTACCTCACTCTTGATTTGAGATTGTAGGGAGTTGAAAGAGGGTGGGGGGGGAAGGAGGTGTGCGGAGTGGGAGTAGGAGGTGATGGCTGGGAAGATAACATCTTAAAAGTTCTCAAACCACACCTTGAACGGCTCACTTCCAGTTTTTGCAGAGGTGAGCTGGGAGATAAGCAAACAATTCATCCTCAGGAAGCTGGATGGTAATGAAAACCATTTCAGGAGGCTTGGAACATCAATTTTAACTGCAGTTTAATTTTTAATTCAAGGATGCTTGGATTCCTCAAGAAACCTGACCGGTAACAGGAGATGAGAAAGGCCAGGATTCATGAAATAAGTACCTTCATTTTACTGTTAGCGGGTCAGGAGAAGCAGGAACATCTCCTCCCAGTCCAACAAGCATGGCCCCACGAGACAATACCCCACACCCAACCCACAATGTCCAACTCAACCCCCAGTTCGGCAATATCTAATTTACCCTCTCCCCACCATATTACTCAGATATATGTTGCATTTGCATCAGTTCCGACATCTTTTCCACATTAGCTATATCAGGGCATTAATTGGTAGGGCAGTAATGCCGCCCCATGACTGTGGTAATGATCTCCATGGAGACCAACAAACCAAACAAAGCAACTTTACCAAATGACCCTACGAAAGAAACAAATGGGCAACATTTCACTTTTTATAACTTCAGCAATCAAACCAAACTAACTTAAATTAACAGACAAATTGTGGTCAGTGTAAACTATAAATTACAACTTAAGTAGCAGATATAACAAGAATAGATCTTACTAGGTAAGATATATGGCACTAATTCCAACCACAAGGTCCTTCGAAACTCTCAACTTCCTGTGGTAAAATTCCAGCTCCTTTTCTTCAATTCTTTAACCACAAAGCAGCTTTACTCCATCCAGGTTTGATAGATGCAATCTCCACTAAAAGGGACACTTTTCCCAGGTCCCTATCAGCTCTGCCCCTTGATCCAGCCGCCTGGATTTTCTTCTCCAGCTGCACCACAACCACCTCCTCTCACCAAGAGCTGCTCACCTCACCCATTTACATTTCACCTCGGGTCCCGTGATCATGGGTTTTCATGCCTATCCTTGCCAGCTGCTGGGAGCAGGCCTTATCATCCATAATGTTAGCGTGGGAAATATTTCACACTCCCATTATTAACCCACAGGCTTCAGACCCTCCCAGGACTTTGAGAACATGCCTACCTCCTCTCTGCACTCAAGATCCCAGGACAGCCTGAATGTGCAGCTGCCGCTAACTGTGTATGCGCACCAGCCCTTTCCCCGGAGTCCACAATAAATAGTGGCCAGATGCTATTACACTGTGGACATTTAGGATATGGGACTATGTCCGCAACTCGACATATGTCAAGTTCTGATTTTAGCCTTGCTGTTAGAGAATAAATGAAGGAGAAATCAGTCCATCGTGGGGAAAATTCCCGGAAATGGCCCGAAGTCGCAGCCTGAACCTGACACTTCCCATCTTCATGGGAATGGGACTAGAGTTGGGCCGGGGTTCGGGCATGCATGATTTGAGGAGGCAGCTGGCTATTTAAATCAACAGCAGCTTCCATTAAAATGGGATTTTGGAAGGAGCGTGGAATCCGGAGTGTGCAGAAAAGAACAGGTAAGAGGAGGTCTGAACTAGATGGAGGTGTTTAGATAACCAGGGTACCCCTTTGGATAGGGTCCTGGGGCATCTTTGGGATTGTTGAAAGTGAACACTATATGTACATTTTACGCATAAAATCATTGGAACTGTCCAGCTGTCAAAGAGCTGTCCAGCTGTCAAGGAACTGACCAGCTATCAAGGAAATGTTAACGAGCTGTTCAGCTGTCAAGGAACTGACCAGCTGTCAAGGAAATGTTACCAAGCTGTTCAGCTGTCAAGGAACTGACCAGCTGTCAAGGAAATGTTAACGAGCTGTTCAGCTGTCAAGGAACTGACCAGCTGTCAAGGAAATGTTACCAAGCTGTTCAGCTGTCAAGGAACTGACCAGCTGTCAAGGAAATGTTAACGAGCTGTTCAGCTGTCAAGGAACTGACCAGCTGTCAAGGAAATGTTAACGAGCTGTCCAGCTGTCAAGGAACTGACCAGCTGTCAAGGAAATGTTAACGAGCTGTCCAGCTGTCAAGGAACTGACCAGCTGTCAAGGAAATGTTAACGAGCTGATCGGCTGTCAAGGAACTGACCAGCTGTCAAGGAAATGTTAACGAGCTGATCGGCTGTCAAGGAACTGACCAGCTGTCAAGGAAATGTTAACGAGCTGTTCAGCTGTCAAACCAGTCAAAGCTGTCCAGGAAGTGTCAAACTTGTCAACTCTGTCAAAGTTGTCCTGGAGTGTCAAACCTATCAAAGCTGTTCAGGAGTGTCAAACTTAGCAAACTTATCAAAGCTATCCAGGAGTGTCAAATGGGATTAATGGGATGTGGGTAGAAGGGCACTAAGTTGGCATATTGGGTATGGGTTGGCATAGGTTGGCATAGATGGGGCATAGGGAGTGTATGGGTGGGTGAGGGGTGAGGGCTGGAGGAATGTCTTTTGTTTTATTATTATTTTTTATTTATTTAAACTCAGTGCCGGGGCACAGAGGCAGGCCTTGCACCCAGCTTGCCTCTGCACCCGGCAACCTGCACATCTGTTCCAGGGTCACCCACCCTGACTCCTGTTTCAGCCCCCACCAACCCCGACTGAAAATCCAACTTGCTGGGGGGACATTTGTAAAGGTCGGGTTCACGGAGCCAGGAAATCTCCTGGGGATGAAAATCAGAGCCATTATCACAGAGAAAATGGCAAATTAGAGGGTGGTACAACATTCAACCATTCCAGAGCACATTCTAGCACCTGGTGAAGTGCATTTAGAGGGGGGGAGGGGGTAGGGGGGTGGCAGTGGGGGGCAGTGGGTGTTCAGGGTGGGTTCACAGCTGTTACAATCCAACACAAATGCTGGGTTGTGGTTGGGCAGATTTTTGGCACCTTTCCTCTGTTCACTCTATTGGTTAGGAAATAACGAATTACATTGTGAGACTCAGAGGGAGAGGGAATAAAATTTATATCTGATAAGGTTAGTTTGTGGAAGATAAAAAAAATACTGAATACTGACATCAGATGAACATTTTGAACTTTCCAACTCTTTTTTTCAAAGCATCTTTATTTTGTGGTCACTGTAGTTCACCTCTATCTAACATCTTTTGAAGTACTTGCCTTTGTGTGACTCAGAGAAGGAAACAAGCTGAGGCTTGTTATCACACTCTGAGGTTTGGCTTTCCAATATAATGCAAAGCTGGCATGCTTGAGAAATTAAGTGGATGCACATTCGCATCATCAAAGCATGTCAAAGGCAAGCCATCGATCACATTTCCTCTTCGGGCTAATAATGTGTTTAGTGTTTCTTTAAATCTCATTTTCTTTTAGGGAAAGTAATAGCATAGCTATTAACAAAAGAGTTTCTGTTAAGTCATGCTGCACTTGACATCTTTGATGGTCCTCTCATCTTTGGTTATGGCTCGTCACTTAAATTATAGAGTCAGCACAGAAGGGAGACCATTTCGTCCATCGAGTCTACACTGGATTCTTAATGAAGAAAAATCCTGGTGGAGCATTCCTTTGTTACAGGCGTCACATCTGGTAGATAGTTTGAAAGTTGCTGAAGCTCAGATGGATGTTTATGGCAGGTAGATGGAAGTGACAAGTAAAGCAGCAACAGCCTCCTTGTGAAATGCGCACTGCAATCATTAGGCACCCTGGGTAATCAGCGTGGAATGGTTCTGCACAAAGCACCTTCCCATCTGTTACAATGTGTTCATTCAAATCTCCACAGCAAATTAAACACGTCACAAGGCTATATATTTACCTGTTCAACAATCCAGCTTTGTCCCAGACCTCCTCACTAATTTGAACAATAAGAAAACTGTTCCTTAATTCTTAACAGATAATGGTAATAAATGGCAATTTTGAATTATATGGAATCGATTGTCATGCTGGTCAGACTATTCCCAACTTTGGTGTCATACTTAACCTATGATCAGCTTCTGACCAGATATCTGCACCATGACTA
Source organism: Carcharodon carcharias (assembly GCF_017639515.1). Lineage (NCBI taxonomy): Eukaryota > Metazoa > Chordata > Chondrichthyes > Lamniformes > Lamnidae > Carcharodon > Carcharodon carcharias. The sequence goes on from NC_054470.1 coordinate 8,331,076, forward strand.
AGAATGTCTTTTCCACCTCTGTAACATTGTCCAAATCTGCTCCTGTCTCGGCTCATCTGCTGCTGAAACCCTCATCCATGCCTATGATACCTCAAAGTCTGACTATTCCAGTGTACTTCCGACTGGCGAATCTCATTCTATCTGCTGTAAACTTGAAATCAACCAAAATGTTGCTGCCTCTATTCTTAATTGCACCAAGTCCCATTCACCCGTCTGCTTGTTGACCGATTTTGGCTTCCAGTCAAACAACGCCTTGGTTTTAAAACTCACATCCTTATTTTCAAATCTCTCCATGGCCTTACCCCTCACTATGTCTGTAACATCCTCTAACTCCAGAACCCTCTGGGATATCTGTGCTCACCAAATTGATCTTGATCATCCCTGATTTTAATTGTTCAACAATAGGTGACTGTGCCCTCAGCTGTCTAGGAAAACACTGTCCAGGAAAAACTCTGGAAAACCCTCTCTAAACCTCCCGACTTTCTACCTTTCTTTCCTCCCATACGGCGCACCTCAAAACCTTCCTCTTTGGCCAAGCGATTGCCCATAAGCCCTATTATCTCCTTACTTTGCTTTATAATGCTCCTTGAAGAGCTCTGGGGCTTACTTTAAAGGTACAATGTAAATACAAGGTGTTGCTGAAATTTTAACTTGTGTAAATCAATGTTAAAAGGGAGGCAAGAGCCTTAAAATGGGGTCAGTAGATTTACAGCCCAACTAATGCCAATGCGGCCCACTGCCGCTTTTGGAGGTCCTAACACTAGGTAGCCAAATTGCCTGCCTGCAAATCCAGGTGCTGTGGCACACAGTTTAGGACAGAAGTAGTCAGGGCATAGACTTCAGCCAAATTTATTGGTGATGTAGCCTGCAAACCTAAAAGGTAAAGTTTTAAGTTATTTTTCTTTGAGTGATTCTTCCGCAAAAGGCGGTCTGTCCGCAAGAATGATCCAAACCTCCCTGTCGCTTGCCATTTTAACACTCCACCCTGCTCTCTTGCCCACATGTCTGTCCTTGGCTTGCTGCATTGTTCCAGTGAAGCCCAACGCAAACTGGAGGAACAACACCTCATCTTCCGACTAGGCACTTTACAGCCTTCCGGACTGAATATTGAATTCAACAACTTTCGGTCTTGAACTCCCTCCCCCATCCCCACCCCCTTTCTGTTTCCCCCTTCCTTTTTTTTCCCAATAAATTATATGGATTTTTCTTTTCCCACCTATTTCCATTATTTTTAAATATTTTAAAATCTTTTATGCTCTCCCCACCCCCACTAGAGCTATATCTTGAGTGCCCTACCATCCATTCTTAATTAGCATATTCGTTTAGATAATATCACCAACGTTAACACCTATGTGTTCTTTTGTTCTATTGTTGTTGACATCTTTTGATGATCTGCTTCTATCACTGCTTGTTTGTCCCTAGAACCACACCACCACTCCACTTCTCTCTCTCTCTCTCTCTCCGCACCCCACCCCCCCACACACCTTAAACCAGCTTATATTTCAACTCTTTCTTGGACTCGAACTCAAGTTCTGTCGAAGGGTCATAGGACTCGAAACGTCGACTCTTTTCTTCTCCGCCGATGCTGCCAGACCTGCTGAGTTTTTCCAGGTAATTCTGTTTTTGTTTTGGATTTCCAGCATCTGCAGTTTTTTTGTCTTTAACCCACAAAAGTAACCTTGGGCTAACGCTGCCCCGGGCTTGGCCTTATTGTGGCTATGGCCCTCTCTGGACTTGGCCTGGTGGCAGGCTGGTCTTCAGCTGTCTCGGATCAACAGGCTGCATCGAGACACCCATTTTGGGGTGGGTAGCTCACCGATTATATTTAAATGAGACCCAGAACAGATGAGCTGTCGGTGCACCCTGCTGGCCATCTATTTCAGAGCTAAAATCTTCCCTGTGAAAGAAAGTTCACTGCTCAGGTATTAGTGATTGTGGGTAATTTGTTCCTGTCAAGTATTTATCTTTATGTGCAATCTCTTCTCTCATTCTTTCTTAAAGCCTCTTTGTCATGAATTATTGATATCCTTTAGTGACCTTTCATTGTTATAGTTTAGCGGTAGGTGGTTCCATTCATGCAATGGCCTTTGGAGCTATTGCTTTTTTAAGAGAGCACCCCAACCCGGCCCTGCCCCCACCTACAATCGCTCCACGCAAACATGCACACACGTTCACATATGATGAGGAAAATATTTTTACACAGTGTGTAGTTAGGATCGGGAATGCACTGCCTGAGTGTGTGGTGGAGGCAGGGTTAATTGAAGTATTCAAGAAGAGATTGTATTATTATCTGAAAAAGAAGAATTTGCAGAGCTATGGGAAGAAGGCGGGGAAGCGGCTGTAGGTGATTTGCTCCTTCAAAGAGCAAGCACCAACACAACGGGGTGATTGGCCTTCACCTGTGCTGTAAGCGTTCTATGATCCTGTGGGATAGAAACATTAGAAAATAGGAGCAGGAGTAGGTCATTCGATCCTTCGAGCCTGCTCCACTATTCAGTATGATCACAGCTGATCTTCTATCTCAATGTTGTATTCTCACGTTGCCCCTATACCCCTTGAAGCCTTTAAAGTCTCGAAATCTATCTCCTTCTTAAATATATTCAGTGACTGGGCCTCCACAGACTTCTGAAGTAGAGAATTCTATAAGTTTGCTACCCTCTGAGTGAAGACGTTTCCCCTCGCCTCAGTCTGAAATAGTCTATCCTGTGTCCTGAGACTGTGACCCCTTGTTCTAGACCCACCCCCCCCCCCCACCCCCCCAGCCAGAGGAAATATCGTCCCTGCATCCAGTCTGTCCATCCCTGTCAGAATTTTACATGGCTCAATGAGATCCCCTCTATTTCTTCTAAACTCCAGTGAATACAGGCCTCATCAGCCCAATCCTTTTTTTTTACTTATTCGGGTGATGTGGGCTTCACTGGCTGGGCCAGAATTTATTGCCCATCCCTAGTTGCCCTTGAGAAGGTGGTGGTGAGCTGCCTTCTTGAACCGCTGCTGTCCGTGGTGTAGGTACACCCATAGTGCTGTTAGGAAGGGAGTTCCTGGATTTTGACCCAGCGACAGTGAAGAAACGGCGATATATTTCAAAGTCAGGATGGTGAGTGACTTGGAGGGGAACCTCCAGCTGGTGGTATTCCCATCTATCTACTGTCTTTGTCCTTCTAGATGGTAGTGGTCATGGGTTTGGAAGGTGCTGTCGAAGGAGCCTTGGTGAATTTCTGCAGTGCATCTTGTAGATGGTACACACACTGCTGCTACTGTGTGTCGGTGGTGGAGTGAGTGAAAGTTTGTGGATGTTGTGCCAATCATGCCAGCTGCTTTGTCCTGGATGGTGTCAAGCTTCTTGAGTGTTGTGGGAGCTGCACTCATCCAGGCAAGTGGGAAGTATTCTATCACACTCCTGACTTGTGCCTTGTAGATGGTGGACAGGCCTGCTCTTGTAGCCACAGTATTTATATGGCTAGTCCAGTTGAGTTTCTTGTCAAAGGTAACCCCCAGGATGTTGATAGCTGGGGATTCAGTGATGGTAATGCCATTGAATATCAGGGGGCAATGGTTAGATTCTCTCTTTTTGGATATGGTAATTGTTTGGCACTTGTGTGGCATGAATGTTACTTGCCACTTGTCAGCCCATGCCAGGATATTGTCCAGGTCTTGCTGCATTTGGGCATGGACTGCTTCAGTATCTGAGGAGTCACAAATGGTGCTGAACATTGTGCAATCATCAGAGAACATCCCCAGTTCTAACCTTATGATGGAGGGAAGGTCATTGATGAAGCAGCTGAAGATGTTGGGCCAAGGAAACAACCATGAGGAACTCGTGCAGTGATGTCCTGGAGCTGAGATGACTAACCTCTAACAACCACAACCATCTTCCTTTGTGCTAGGTATGACTCCAACCAGTGGAGTTTTTTCCCAGATTCCTATTGACTCCAGTTTTGCTGGGGCTCCTTGATGCCACACTTGGTCAAATGCGGCCTTGATGTCAAGGGCAGTTATGCTCACCTCACTTCAGGAGTTCAGCCCACTTGTCCATGTTTGAACCAAGGCTGTAATGAAGTCAAGAGCTGAGTGACCCTGGCGGAACCCAAACTGGGTGTCCGTGTGCAATTTATTGCTAAGCAAGTGCCCCTTGATAGCACTGTTGATGACACCTTAAATTTCTTTACTGATGATGGAGAATAGACTGATGGAGTGGTAATTGGGTGGGTTGGATTTGTCCTGCTTTTTGTGTACAGGACATATCTGGGCAATTTTCCACATGGCGGTGTAGATGCCAGTGTTTTAGCTGTACTGGAACAGCTTGGCCAGGGGTGTGGCAAATTCTGAAGCAAAAGTCTTCAGTATGATTGCTAGAATATTGTAAGAGTATTTGCAGATCCAGTGCATTCAGCCATTTCTTGATATCACGTGGCGTGAATCGAATTTGCTGAAGACTGGTATCTGTGATGCTGGGGACCTCCATTGGAGGCCGAGATGGATCATCCATTCGGCACTTCTGGCTGAAGATTGTAGCAAATGCTTCAGCCTTATCTTTTGCACTGATGTGCTCGGCCTCCGCAGAGAGGAGCAGAACTTCTTCAAGGTTTCTGCTCTCCCCCCACTCCCTCCCCCCCACCCCCTCCACCTTAAACCAGCTTATATTTCACCCCTCTCCTAATATTCACTCAGTTCTGATGAAGGGTCATGAGGACTCGAAACGTCAACTCTTTTCTTCTCCGCTGATGCTGCCAGACCTGCTGAGTTTTTCCAGGCAATTCTGTTTTTGTTTTGGATTTACAGCATCCGCAGTTTTTTGTTTTTATCTCTATCTATCATTTGCTGCTTATGCTGTTTGGCATGCAAGTAGTTCTGTGTTATAGCTTCACGAGATTGACACCTCATTTTTCGGTATGCCTGGTGCTGCTCCTGGCATGCCCTCCTGCACTCTTCATTGAACCAGAGTTGATCCCCTGGCTTGATGGTAATGGTAGAGTGGGGGATATGCCGGGCCATGAGGTTACAGATTGTGTTCGAGTACAATTCTGCTGCTGCTGATGGCCACAGCACCTCATTGTTGCCCAGTCTTGAGTTGTTAGATTTGTTCGAAATCTATCCCATTTAGCACGGTGATAGTACCACAAAACATGATTGAGGGTATTTTCAATGTGAAGGCAGGACTTTGTCTCCACAACGACTGTGCAGTGGTCACTCTTACCAATACTGTCATGGACAGATGTATCTGCAGCAGGCAGGTTGGTGAGGATGAGGTCAAGTATGTTTTTTCCTCTTGTTGGTTCCCTCACCACCTGCTGCTGGACATTGAAGTCCCCCACCCAGAGTACATTTTGCCACCCTCAGCATTTCCTCCAATTGTTGTTCAACTTGGAGGAGCACTGATTCATCAGTTGAGGGGGTGTGGTATGTGGTAATCAGCAGGAGGTTTCCATGCTCATGTTTGACCTGATGCCATGAGATTTCATGGGGTCCAGAGTTGACACCCAGGGCAACTCCCTCCAAACTGTATACCACTGTGCCGCCATTTCTGCTGGGTCTGTCCTGCTGGTGGGACAGGACATACCCAGGGATGGTGATGGTGGACCCTGGGACATTATCCGTAAGATATGATTCTGTGAGGATGACTATGTCAGGCTGTTGCTTGATTAGTCTGTGAGACAGCTCTCCCAATTTTTGCACTAGCCCCTAGATGTTAGTATGGAGGACTTTGTAGGGTTGACAGGGCTGAGGTTGCTGGTGTCATTTCTGGGGTCACTTCGAGTGCCTCCTCATATGACAATCTTGCCACACCAGGAATCAATCTGATGAACCTTCGCTGCACTCCATCTATTGCAAGTATATCTGTTCTGAGGTAAGAAGACCAAAGTTGCACACAATACTCCAAGAGTGGCTTCATCCAGATGAATATTCCACATGGAGTTTACGGCTCCCCGCTGGCATATTTGAAATTGTGGGGCATATATCTTGCCAGCCCACCACCTTCCTACCCACCCCCAACCTCATAGACTCATAGACGTTTGTAGCACAGAAGGAGGCCATTTAGCGCATCATGTCTGCACTGGTCAACAAAGATCTGACTGCACTAATCCCATTTTCTAGTGCTTGACCCATATCCCTGGAGGCTATGGCAACACAAGTGAATATCTAAATACTTCTTAAATGTTACGAGAGTTTCTGACTCTCTTTCAGGCAGTGAATTCCAGACTCCCACCATCCTCTGGTTGAAAATATTTCTCCTCAGCTCCCTTCTTAACCTTCTACCTCTTACCTTAAATCTATGCCCCTGGTTATTGACCCCTCTCTTAATGGAAAAAGTGCGTTCCTATCCCTCATAATCTTATACACCTCTATCAGGCTCCCTCTCAACCTTTGGTGCTCCAAGGAAAACAACCCCAGCCTATCCAATCTTTCCTCATAGATCAGACCCTCCAGCCTGGGCAGCATCCTGGTAAATCTCCTCTACACCATCTCCAGTGCAATCACATCCTTCTTATAATGTGGTGACCAGAACTGCCCGCAGTACAGCAGCTGTGGCCTAACCAGCATTTTATACAGTTCCAGCATAACCTCACTGCTCTTGTACTCTATGCCTCGGCTAATAAAGGCAAGTATCCTATATGCCTTCTTAACTACTTTATCTACCTGCCCTGATCAGGGATCGATGGATATGCACACAGTACTTTCCAGGGCTCTACCATTCATAGTGTAATCTCTTGCTTTGTTAGTCCTCTTCAAGTGCATTACTTTTCTGGGTTGAATTCCATTTGTCACTGCTCTGCCCACCTGACCAGTCCATTGATATCCTTCTGCACTTTACGGCTACCCTCCTCACTATTTACCACTCTACCAATTTTTGTGTCATCTGCAAATTTCTTGATCATACCCCCTACATTTAAGTCCAAATCATTTATGTACACCACAAACAGCAAGGTCCCAGCACCGAGCCCTGTGGAACGCCACTGGAAACAGACTTCCAGTCATAGAAACATCCCTCTACCATCACCCTCCGCTTCCTGCCTCTCAGCCAGTTTTGGATCCAACATGTCACTTTGCCTTGGATGCCATGGGCTGTTACTTTCTTGACCAGTCTGCCATGAGGACCCTTATCAAAAGCCTTGCTAAAGTCCATGTAGACCACATCAAATGAAATACCCTGATCAACACTCCTGGTTACCTCGTCAAAAAATTCGATCAAATTTTTCGAACACTACCTCCCCTTACCAAATCCATGTTGACTATCCCTGATTAATCCGTGTCTCTCCAAGTGCAGATATATTCTGTCCCTCAGAATTCTTTCTAGTAACTTCCCCACCACAGAGGTTAGACTGACTGGCCTGTAATTTCCTGGTCGATCCCTTCCTCCCTTTTTTAATAATGGGACCTCGTTAGCAGTCCTCCAGTCCTCTGGCACCACACCTTTGCCCCATATTTCCAGGGACGGCTCAGGCATCAGACAGCCAGCCTGTCCTTAGGCCTTTCGAGGTCCTTAAGTCCTCAAGTGGACAATTAACTGCCACATAAGAGCCTCATTCTGCTTCCACTTCAATTTTTCAGCTTGTGCGGGGAAAGTAGAAGGAAGGCAGCCAGACTGGCAGTTTAGACAGTGCGGGCTGCTGTCAGAAAGGAAGAGGGTGTTACCTCTTTTGGGGGATCTTCTGTGCCCACAGGGGCACCCCTCCAAGATGGTATGCTCCCCTTTGTACCACCCCCTTCGCCTTTTAAAACCCTGACACCCAACCCTTGCTGGGTTCTCCAATGCCTGACTGCTGGAAATGCCCAGAGGTAACCTTCAATTCTGGGAGACATCTTATTCCTTCCTGGGGAACGCTTGTGCTCCCAGAAGTGGTCACTGCTGTCTTCTGGCAATTAGATCAGATTGGCTGGAAACTTGAGTCTGGGACTTCCTGTCCTTGAGGGGGTGTGTGTCTCACTTTCAAGTAATTAAGACTGCGTTTAAAGAGGGTGATGTGTCAACCGACTTTTACCTTGGGTGAGGTGGGTGTAATCCAATCTCCATGAAATCCACCCCCATGACTCTATGATGATTTGGATGTAGAGTGGATCACCACTGTTTTCGTGAAAATCAACTTACTCAACATTTTGTGATAATACCACACTAATACCACACTTCCCATGTTTTCCACAACTTCTGGCAAACATTGGAATCTCTACTCAGTTAAGTTGATGCACAATTTAAAAAGTGAATATGTAATACATATTTTGACATATGTTACATATAATCCTACTTCTATTTGTGAGTTAAGCAAAGGGAACAATAAGAATTTCTATCGTTATCTACGCATCAAAACCTCTCAATAGTAACTTGATGCTTTACACCTCAAGAAAGTCTTGTCGTGCTTGGGTTTAAAAATTTCTGATTCTGTTAGTCAGATGAAGATGTATCATCTTCATCCTGTGTGTAACTAATGATACTCATTAAAGTCAGAACAACAGTTCTCACAGAGGACTAATGTACTATTGAACAAAGCCATTTATTCTCTTTCCCTTGAGCGATCTCATAGAAGTTATATAAATGTGTGAATTATGTTTCACTCCAGTGCTGAAAGGTAGACTTCCTTATCTTTTAAAAATATCTTTGGAAATGGCAAAGGGCAAACTTCATAACAGATCAGATAGGACAAAAACCCTACCTGAAGCTCCTTTTAAAAGAGCGTCAGACATCAGCCATATCAAATAACTTCAGAATTATTTTAAGTTTGCAAATTTTGCAGAATCTTCTGTTTGAAATCACTAATACTGGGGTCGTTTACATCCACATTGACTTTACCCCACTGGAAAACTTTAGTGTTAATGGTGGGACTGACAATCCATTATTAAAGCCGACAGGGAAAATGACTCATCCGTTCCTGCTGGTTTGTGATTTAATATACCGCAGACAATAATTACACTTGTGACTTAAAAGTGCCGCATATAAACTTAACCCCTCCTTTAAAATAAACACCCCTGTGATGGACATCTAGCCTTGAGAGATCAAAGTGTTTATCCCCTCTACATTACAGCACAGTAAATTAATTCAGTGGACATGCTGTATTACTACATTTAACAAAATGACTGACTACAAGGTGATCTGGGATCCTTTACATTGCTTTCTGTTTTTCATTCAGGACTTTATGATCCCAATTTCCAAAAAAATATGGTTTGCATTTAATAGACAGGATTCTGACAATTTGGATCAATTCCTAACTTAGCAGGGAATTGGAAAACTATGGGCTTAGGCATAATGGCAAAAATATGGAATATTATCTGTTTGGGATCTGGAAACAGGTTCTGGATGAAGTAGAGAACCGGGCCAAATAAATATTCTTTTCACCTCTGCCTGTTTTATGATTAGCTGTGGCTCTCTACAGCTACAAAAAAGGAATGAAAGCACTCTATGGGCAAAATCTTGTGCCCTCCCCTGGCAAGCTTGGTGACAGGGCAACATTTGATGGGGCGGGAGAGTGGCAAGGGAGGGGGATCTAACCAGCTTCCCGCCTCCAGCCTGATTAAGCCCATTGCGAGAAGGCCCGTGGATGGCCTCCCTGCTCTGCTGCCAATTGAAGCTCTAAAGTGGCCAATTAATGCGCCCAGAGGCAGGTGAAGTACTTGCCATGTGGGGAACACGACAAGCAAATCCGTGTGGGGTTGTTTGTGGGCTCTGGGATGGTGGGGAGGTGGGGGTGGGGTGGGGGGTGGGGGGGGGGGGTGGGGGAGGGGGTGGTGGGGTCCCTCATTCAAAGATACTCGGTGTTTGATTGACGGACCCAGCATTGTGAAGGGGGAGGGAGCTGTGGCGCGCTTCCCAAAGCCACCTCTGCCTTTGCTGCCGACCACCCTCCCCTGCAACTCCCAACCTGACATCCCCCCTTTCACAATTCCCAACCTTTGGCTTTGGATCCAGCAATGATCCAAGTTCTCAGTGGAGTGTTACCGCCTCCCCAGTGGCACCGCCGTTCAATAAACTCGCTAGCCTCCGATTGGCCAACAGCTGTTGGGTCCTCAAACAGGTGGCAGTTGAGCTGGCAAGAGGGTGGTGCTGGTGGTCAGGTCTTTGTATGGCACAATGGTTGGGCAGGCACGAGGGTGGTGCTGATGGTCAAGTCTTTGTATGGCACAACGGTTAGGCAGGCAGGAGGGTGGTGCTGGTGGTCGGGTCTTTGTATGGCACAATGGTTGGGCAGGCACGAGGGTGGTGCTGATGGTCGGGTCTTTGTATGGCACAATGGTTGGGCAGGCAAGAGAGTGGTGCTGGTCGGCCAGATCTCAAACAGCAGTAAAGCAAGACACTGGCATGTTTGTGGGAAAAGGGAGAGCAGGTGTCCGAAAGGAGCCAGGCTCCAGCCTATAGGACATGGTCCATCATTGCAGCAGTCTCATCCTTTGTACCCAGGGGAAGCAACTGTACCACATATGGTAGATCAACAGTCAGGGAAGGGACCTTGAGTTTGAAGTAGGGCAGGTCCAGCTGCAGGGGGTGCAGGTCAATGGTTTCTGAGGGAGGGCTGAGGGATACCAAAGGCGGTGGGGGGGACGCTCCAAGATAATGGCAGGAAGACCAAAGGTGAGAGTGGAGAGTCAGTGGGTCTAGGTCAAGGGTGATGGTTGGATGCTCCATGATGATTGGGGAAGGAATCGGGTGATGTTGTGGGGGGGGTCAAGGGAGATGGGAGGAACCTCGATTGTTACAGGAGGAGGGTGGAGGTGGATGGCCTCCAGCTGCAGGGTCACAGTATTAGTGTCCATTGACATGGTTGCTAAGAAACTGTTATCTTGATGGAGATCAGATTCTTGAGGAAAGAGGCCACTGTGAGATGGGTGGAGTTCTGAGTTCGGCCCATGGAAGGGTCATGCCTTCTGACTGGGTAGCTGCAGCTGCTCCAGGAATGAAGACCATATACAAAGATGCTCATATCTTTGCCTGCCTTCTTCACACAGTTCACTTAGTGAAGTGGCCTCAGCCTCATCTACTGGAGGCCCTGGGGTCACCGGCAGAGGGGGTGATAAGTGGCCGCTCACCCTGGGAGTGCTCTGAGAGGGCAGCTGACTGGCACTCCTCCTTCATCTTGGTACACAATGGCACCTCCCCATATCCCTGAGGAGAAGGGGCACCTGGAGGGAGATCCAGTGCCTCATTCCCCTCACACCTAACCAATGCTGTACTGAGCACATGGTCAGAGTGATGGAATGCAGGCCCTCAAGCATTTGGGTCATATGAAAAACCTGGCCCTCCATGACAGTTGAGGAAGGACCTGACCCTCCTGTCACAGAGGAAGACAAGCGCTCACATTCCAGAGCCATGGCAGAAGTCAGGGCGTGGATGGACCCCTCCACCATCTGCACAAGATTCTGTATAGTCCCTGGCACGTCCACCTGATGTTTTCCTGTCTGTCTCTGCATTTCCAGCGGGTTTAATATGGTCGAAACAATAGGCTTGTCATCAGCCTGAGGCTCAGCATGGGCCTGATCCCCAACAGTCCTTCCACTGTCAGGGATCTCGACTGACCCAACCTCCCTCAGCTACTGGGGTGTGTCTGTGAAGTGATGGCCAGCACGTGCCCCTAATTTAAACCCTCGGAAAGCCTTGTGAATGTAACTGTGCAGGTGGAGGATGAGGGAGAGGCAGATGACAGTGCATCCTCTGGGTGCTCTCCATCTTCACTGGAGTTGGAATCGTCGGTTAGCGCTATTAAATTTGGCCTTCGCAGCCTGTGGTGATCACCTGCAGCGGCGCACAACAAGAAAGGCATCCAGGAGCAGCTCAGTCAATCAGGAAGCCACAGTTTCACGTGTCTGACTAATGTGCCTATGTCTCAGCACCAGTTTGAAGGGATTCTTATTCTGCAGGCTGTCTAGACAAGCCTCTCCATCTGTGACAGAGCTTCCTCCCCGTTCTCCAGATATCTCCAAGTCCTCCTACTCCAAAGGCACAATCACACTCAGCTTGACCACTCTCCCTCCAGCCTTGGCCCCCTCCCTGGCATCGAATGCCTCCTTATCCTGCATGTCTAAGTGGTGGCTTAGTGACATTTCAAGAGCTGCCCAACTCCCTTGTCCCCATGCATCCTTATGCCACATACTGGCTACACATTCTAACTGGTACCCAATCGCCTTATCATACATAATTGTCACACGGTCTGGCCTCAATCCTTTGCCATGTGTTACTGATGAAGAACACACATTTACCAGCATGGCCTCTGTCCCCATTTGCAAGGTTCTATGGCTTGATACCCTCATGAGGGACACTTTGATGCAGTGTCACATTGCCGCTTATCCTGCTTGATCGGAGAAAGCCATTCATTCGTTTGCAGCACTGGACCAAGGATCTTGGGTGGACCCCAAGGCTGCTCATCTCCTCTGCGATCTCTGTCAAGGCCCTGTTGGTCATTTAAATAAATTGTTGGAGCACCCAGTACATGATGTAATGCAAACAGGCAGGCAAGGGAGAATGGTTTAATGTGCTGCTGTTTTCCTGAAAGCTATTCAATTGAATAAAGAGAGAGAGAACTGTAGTAAGAGCACACAATTACTGGGTGACAAAAACACTCGATTGTAATCCTGATTCCAAGGTATTTACTTTATCTACCTGCTTACAGTGGAAGGTTGGATGTTACTTGTGTCAGGAAGTCCAGCCAAGCGCAGGGGTCAACTAAACTTTAAACTTTATTCTTTATGAGGAAGGGCCTGGGAAATTCTGGGCTCATTTTTGTTTTTTTTACTTATTCTCCATCTACTCATTCGCTCATTTGCTCATGCATTAATTATTTGAAAAAAAATAGACCACTGATCTGTAGCATGCAATACCTTATCAGAGTTGTGCTTTTCTTGCTTATTTGTGGGTTTAGACAAAACTGGCAAGGCTGTATTCATTATCCATCCTAAGCTTCCCTGAGGCAGTGATTGTCGGCCTTCTCCTTGAACTGCTGGAGCTCTTGGTGTGATGGTGTTCTATGATAGGGAACTGCAAAACTTTCACCAGTGATAATAAAGGAAAGGTGGTATATCAACAAGGTAGGATGGGCTGTAACATGGAGCGATAGTTGATGGTGTTTCCACTATCGTGTTGCCCTTGTCCTCCTTAGTGGCAGACATAGGGTTGGAAAGTGAGCTTCTGCAGTGCATTCTATAGACTGTACATTCTGCGGCCGTAGTGCATAGTGGGAAATGTGGAAATTGAGTAAGGTGGCAGGGACCCTGATCAAACAAATGATTCTGTCCTGAATTGAGACAAGCTTCTTGAGTGTTGTTGCAGACATCCAGGCAAGTGGTGTGTGTATTCCATCACACACATGACTGGAGCTGTATTGATGATGAACTTGCTTTAAAGGGACAGGAGATGAGGCCTTTTGGCCCATGTATTGCGCTCTTCAACATAAAACTATGACTCTCCTCATCACGGTATCAAAAATTGAATATTTTGAGAGCTTAAGCTTACCACTTAACCAAATTATTATATATGAAGCAGACATAAAGTTGAGCTAGGCTTCAATTAAATCCATTGGCAAAACCAAATAAAAAACAGTGCAGCATTCTTTAAAAGCTACCACATATCAGAGGCAGAGAGAAAACACAAGGAGAGGAAATCCCAAGCCAGCAACTCATCCAAAACTCAATTGTCTGTGGTATCATGTTTTATCTGCAGCAGAACCTTCCATCTGCAGTCACATCTGTACCCACCAGAACACTGTCAAACATCTCAGATGATGAACATGGTCAATTTCATCTTGAAGGATGGACAAGAGAGATTTAAATCTAAATTTAAATAGGTGATGGCGTAGTGGTATTGTCTTTGGACTAGTAGTCCAGAGACCCAGAGTAATGCTCTGGGGACTTGGGTTCAAATCCAGCCACGGTGGAATGGTGGAGATGGAATTCAATAAAAATCTGGAATTAAAAGTCTGACAATGATCACAAAACCATTGTCGATTGTTGTAAAAACCCATCTGGTTCATCCTTCAAGGAAGGAAATCTGCTGTCCTTACCTGGTCTGGCCTACACATGACTCGTGACTCCAGACCCACAGCAGTGTGCTTGACTCTTAAAATGCCCTCTGAAATGACCTAGCAAGCCACTCAGTTGGTACAAACTGTTACAAAGTCACAAAAAAGGAATGAAATTGGACAGACCACCCGGCATTGACCTAGGCATTGGAAATGACAATGGCAATCACAGCCCTGTCAACCCTGCAAAGTCCTCCTTACTAACATCTGGGACAGCTGTCTCACATCAGCTACCTCATGTCAGCAACAGCCTGACATAATCATCTTCACAGAATCATACCTGGCAGATAATGTCCCAGACACCACCATCACCATCCCTGGGTATGTCCTGTCCCACCGGCAGGACAGGCCCAGCAGAGGTGGTGGCACAGTGGTATACAGTCGGGAAGGATTTGCCCTGGGAGTCCTCAACATTGACTCCGGACCCCATGAAGTCTCATTGAATCAGGTCAACCATGGGCAAAGAAACCTCCTGCTGATTACCACATACCGCCCTCCCTCAACTGATGAATCAGTGCTCCTCCGTGCTAAATAACACTTGTAGGAAGCACTGAGGGTGGCAAGGGTGCAGAATGTACTCTGGGTGGGGGACATCAGTGTCCACCACCAAGGATGGTTCGGTAGCACCACTACTGACTGAGCTGGCCGACTCCTAAATGACATAGCTGCTAGAATGGGTCTGAGGGAACCAATAAGAGGGAAAAACATACTTGACCTCATTCTCACCAACCTGCCTGCCACAGATGCATCTGTCCATGACAGTATCAGTAGGAGTGACCACCACACAGTCGTTGTGGAGACGAAGTTCCGCCTTCACATTGCGGATTCCCTCCATCGTGTTGTGTGGCACTACCACTTTGCTCAATGGGATAAATTTCAAACAGATTTGGCAACGCAAGTCTGGGCATCCATGAGGCACTGTGGGCCATCAGCAACAGCAGAATTGTACTCGAACACAATCTGTAACTTCATGGCCTGGCATATTCCCCTGCTCTACCATTAACATCAAGCCAGGGGGTCACCCCTGTTTCAATGATAAGTGCAGGAGGGCATGCCAGGAGCAGCACCAGGCATACCTCAAAATGAGATGTCACCCTAGTGAAGCAACAACGTAGGACTACTTGTGTGCCAAACAGCATGAGCAGCAAGTGATAGACAGAGCTAAGTGATCCCATAACCAACAAATCAGATCTAAGCTCTGCAGTCCTGCCACATCCAGTCGTGAATGGTGGTGGACAGTTAAACAATTCACTGGAGGAGAAGGCTCCACAAATACCCCATCGTCAATGATAGGGGAGCACAGCACATCAGCAAAAAAGATAAAGCTGAAGCATTTGTTACAATTTTCAGGCAGAAATGCCAAGTGGATGATCCATCTCAGCCTCCTCCGGAGGTCCCCAGCATAATTGATGCCTTTAGCCAATTCAATTCACTTCACGTAATAACAAGAAATGGCTGAAGGTACTGGATACTGCAAAGGTTATGGGCCCTGACAATATCCCAGCAATAGTACTGAAGTCTTGTGCTCTGAAACTTGCCGCACCCCTAGCCAAGCTGTTCCAGTACAGCTACAACACTGCCATCTACCCGGCTATGTGGAATATTGCCCAGGTATGTCCTGTACAAAAAAGAGTAGGACAAATCCAACTCAGCCAGTTGCTGCCCCATCAGTCTACCTCCATTGTCAGTAAAGTGATGGAAGGGGTCATCAACAGTGCTATCAAGCGGCACTTGCTTAGCAATAACCTGCTCACTGATGCCCAGTTTGGGTTCCATCAGGACAACTCAGCTCCTGACCTTTGGTTCAAACATGGCCAAAAGAGATGAACTCCCGAAATGAGGTGAGAGTGACTGCCCTTGATTTTGATAGAGTGAGGCATCAAGGACCCCTAGCAAAACTGGAGTCAATGGGAATCAGGGGGAAAAATCTCACTCATTGGAGTCATACCTAGCACAAAGGAAGATGGTTGTGGTTGTTGGAGGTCAGTCATCTCAGCTCCAGGACATCACTGCAGGAGTTCCTCAGGGTGGTGTCTTCAGCCCAACCATCTTCAGCTGCTTCATCAATTACCTTCCTTCAATTATAGGGTCAAAAGTGGGGATGTTTGCTGATGATTGCATGATGTTTAGCACCATTCATGACTCCTGAGATACTGAAGCAATCCATGTCCAAATGAAACAAAACCTGGACAATATCCAGGCTTGGGCTGACAACTGGCAAGTAACATCCACTCCACACAAGTGTCAGGTAATGACCATCCCCATCAAGAGAGAATCCAACCATTGCCCCTTGATGTTCAATGGCAATACTATCACTGAATCCCCCACTATCAACATCCTGGGGGTTACCTTTGACCAAAAACTAAACTGGGCTAGCCATATAAATATTGTGACCACAAGAGCAGGTCAGAGGCTACGAATTGTGCGACAAGTAACTCCCTTCCTGACTCCCAAAGCCTATCCACCATCAACAAGGCAAAAGTCAGGACTATGATGGAATACTCTCCACTTGCCTGGATGAGTGCAGCTCCCACAACACTCAAGAAACTTGACACCGTCCAGGACAAAGCAGCCTACTTGATTGGCACCACATCCACAAACATTCATCCCCTCCACTACTGTCACACAGTAGTAGCAACGTTTACCATCTACAAGATGCACTGCAGGCTCTTTCGACAGCCCCTTCCAAAATTATGATCCCTATCATCTAGAAGGACAAGGGCAGCAGATAGATGGGAACACAGCACCTGGAACACACTCACCATCCTGACTTTGAAATATATCGCCGTTCTTTCACTGTCGCTGGGTCAAAATCCTGGAACTCCCTTCCTAACAGCTCTGTGGGTGTACCTACACCACATGGATTGCAGTGGTTCAAGGAGGCAGCTCACCAACAACTTCTCAAGGGCAATTAGGGATGGGCAATAATTGCTGGCCCAGCCTACGAAGCCCACATCCCATGTTGAGACCACATTACAGCTGTCTGAAAGAGCTACATGAAAATTGGACTTGACAATAAAGCATTACAGGTTCTACTGGTAGAATCTGAGGCAAGTTTTCTGATCTTTCAGATTGGAACATCTCCCCCTACATGTGCAACAGAACATGCTCTGTCTCCTTTACAATTTCACCCCCTTCAACCCATTTTAAATACCACTGACCAGAGCAGTCAAGGTATTATGAGTCCTGCTGAAAAAGAGACATATCTAAGCTTTTTGCCTTGTATTCATCAGGACACTTGCAAGAATAGTAATGTAAGGGGGAAAACAACAATTTATGTTTTACGTGAAGAGAGTGCTGCTTGGTTGGCAAGTGGTGTTGACATGGAGAATGCACCACTGATGGTGACTGCCAGTTAATTTCTAAGCATTGTTTGAAATTTAAACCAAGCAACTTGATCCTGATTGGTCAAGGCATTACTCTGAGGAATGAGCCAGCGAATGGCTGTCACTTATTTTGTTTAGCTAAAACAGGTGCAATGTGTGTACATGTTCCTTCTGTCTGCAAAGAACAGGGCCCTGTGTATTAATATGTGTAGCTTCCAGTACACACAAATGTGCCACATTGTGAGCCCAACTGACCAGCTTAAATTGGTTGTCAGCGTAATTTTTAGCACATTGAAGATTATTTAGCAAATGTTGTCCAATTGTGGAATCACATCTAATGTTGGACACTGTGTTTGGAGTTTTGTAAGCAAGATATGCATGCTGCCTTTTCCCTTACACAAGGTTTGCCTGCATTTGTAGCTGTTGGTTAGTCCTACAGTTGCAACAAGAATGGTGAGTGCCATTGTAATATTAATATTTGACACTGGTTTGCAATTTTGAAGGGTTTTAGTTAGATAAGAAAACATGTTGATTATGGAGATCTCTATAATTTTGGGGTGTGTGTACAAAAAAGTTATTTTAAAACATCCAGTCTAGCTAGAAAAAATCCAGCCTAACAAGACAAAAAACCTTGCTTGTGAATATTCATCTTAAGAGATACACTTCCCCCTCCACCCATCCACATTATAGTGCACAACTTAGAACCATCTGCTCGAATTTCCCTCCTCCACACTGCGTATTCTCTCCAGAAAAGTGGGGCAGATGCTGGAAGTCCAGCGATTAAAAACATGACAAAGGTTATAGCCACAGCCAGGAGGTATGGCATAAAATATTAACAAATCTTAAAAATATATATATATTAAAATGATTGCCATTAATTTATTAATATATATAATGTTATTGGAACTTTTTTTAAATAAAGATTTAGTCTGTGGGTGTGTCTGTTTGTGTTTTAATTGTGTTAAAGCCAGTTAGTCTGGGTGCTTTGATGTATAGTAGTTTTGAGATGTAAACACAGAGGTAGAGGACATTTATACTTTGTTGAATGGAACATTCAAAGACTGGGGGTGAAATCTTGCACCTAGCTAGGAGAAACCAAACAGTGTTTATATTACCAATAAAATTGGTACTATGAAAGGGGTTTTATTGTTAGAAGCAGCAGAGTTCAAAGGGACTGATAATACAATGAGAATTTGCCTTCAAAGGGGAGTGCTGGGTATAACAGAAGGGTAGTTTTGTGTGTGCAGGGAAGAGGCATGTAACATCAAAGCCACTGTAAGCCTACAGTTGTCTGCCAAGGAACCAAAGTGAAAGGAACCTCATTTTGAATTTGTATGTGAAAATGCTTTGCCTGGTATCTGCTTAAAGTCTGTGGGTTGCTGTTGCCTTAGTGGTGATTAGTTTGGGAATTTGTTAGAAGTTATGACAGTAGTAATTTGTAACCATGTGTATATGTTTAACTTGTGCAAATTAATAAATGTCTCATGTAGTTTGATATAAAAACCTCTCAAGAACTGGTGATCTTATTCCTGAATTTAGAGCTGCAACTCCAAACATACCACTTGAAAATATAGGTGGTGACGGTTGTTTAAAGTTTCCCTCTGGGATTTTAATTATCAACTGCTGTGTCATAACAATGATATGCAGTGTAAATTTGTTGATAAATGTTCCAGTCTAAACACTTTGTAAAAACATGGCCTCAAATTTTAAAATGACATCTTTTTTTCATGGAGACTCCGATGACAGTATTGCTTAGTACTAAAACTGTTGTAGTATAAGGGTCTGGCACATACAGGGTTAATGTGGGACCGAGTACAGCAGGCCCACACTGTGATGTAAGAAGGCACATGACCTGTACTGAAAGACTAAGGAAAAGATAAAAACTTCAATGGAAACTCTGACCTGAGAGAAGCTCCCAACAACAGTTGAAGACACTGAGAAAATTGGTCAGAAATCACTCCAGATATAAGAGCTGGGAAGCTGAAGGTTGAGATTTTTACTGTAGCAGAAGACACCGTTGAATCCCCCTTCAAAGTTTAGCTTCAGAACGCAGAGCCCACAGAGCCTGCAAGGGTTGGTTAAATCTTTTGAAGTTCCAGGCTGCAGCCATCCCTTAGAACCCTTTCACTAATCAATAGTCAGAAGCATCCCTTGATCAAAACCTGTCCTAAAAACCGAATCCCCGACTCGGAGCCTCAAAACATTGTGTCTGAGCTGGTAAAAGAAAAAAAAAATAAATCTCTCGGGAACGTCACAACTATCCTACTTGGAAAACTACAGATTTACTTTTAAATTTGGATGCCTCATTTCGTGAAAAACAAACCACTGAACAAAAGAACTTGGCAGACAGCCGACTCCGGCCGCCAATTAAAACTTTTCCTTCAAGAAGTGCACCACCACCATTTTGCAGAGCCTGCCAAAACCAGCAAGTGTGGGAAATCCTTTGTATTGCTGTGAATGGCCACACCATCTTGAAAGCCTTTAAGCTCTTAAAGCTGTACCCAGACTTTAAAAATCTTTAACGTGCATCACAATTCAACACTTCCAACCCAATTTGGACTAAGCCAAGGCACCGTTGAGTCATAAAATTGGGGTCTTTGGAGGAAACAATTTTTAAGATACAGCATCACTTCAGGTTTCAACAAAAAGGCAGAGTAAGAGCAAGTGAACACATTTCTTTACTCGAGGGCCAATTGCAGATGATGGCAGACACACTTTCAAGGGTCACAGTGTGGGCCTCTTGACAAAACAGGATATCAACTTCATTGCAGAACTGGAGATCTACTCCCAAGCAACTACCAGACATTTGCCTGTAACCACAACCACAACAGATCCGCCCAGGAGCAACTCCACAATGAAGAGCGCATACATCTGCAGCTATGGTTGCATCTCCAAGGCAATATAAGAGACATGGCGAATTGCCAAGTTTGTGCATTGCACTGGCAGGACCAAAGGTCCCTCATTCCCCAAACAGACCTTGGGAGAGGCTGGGTGTAGACCTGTTTGTGTTCAATAGCAAATCCTTCCCGACAGTGACGGATGACTTCTCCAGGTGGGTGGAGGTAAAACAACTTTATAGAACTACCACCGTGACAGTCACCAAAGTGCTAAAAGAGATGGTTGCAAGCCATAACATCTTGGATGAGATCATGTCCAATCATAGCCCATAATTCTCCAATGAATACATTGCACACTTTGCATCTACAGCTGGCGTCTGCCACAGCACCAGCTCCCCAAGATACCCGCAATCAAATGGAGAAGTGGAATGAGGGGTCTGCATGGTGAAAGCCTTTCCGAAGAAGAATGAGAACTTTCCCATTGCACTGGTCACTTAGAGGTCAACCCCCTTACAATGTGGCCTGTCCGTATTCAAGCTCCTGATGGGCAGGAAATTTTGCACACCACTTCCAATGCTGCCAAAAAGACTCATGCCAGGGATGGTAACCAAGGATTACCAGGAGATCAGAACAGAAAAGCAGGCATACAGATAGTAGCAAACTTTTGTCTACAACAGAAGGCACTACATCAGACGATTGCCACAGCTGCAGCAGGGTGATGAGGTCTGGATCCTGGACCTCAGGAAACCAGGAATGGTCCTCAGATGGAACGAGGGCCAACCCAGGTACTAGCAGATTGGCAAGGCAAAGGGCATGTTCCAATGGAACAGGAAGAGTCTCCGCCCTCTCCCAAGACTGGCCGCTCCGATCACACAATTTAGAACTATCAAAGAAAGATACCCAAATGCCAATATGATCTTCAAGGCAACAGCAAGGACCAGAACCAACAAAGACTACCACTCCTCCAACAGAATGGCAAATCAGATTTGGTTGTGGTTACAGGCAGATTAGAGCCTCCAGAACTTGTACATTAAAGGACTTGAAGGGGGGGAGATGAGGTACTGATAATATTGTACTAGTGATGATGCAGTAATAGCAATAATGTGATAACAACAGTGTAAATGCATGAAACTCATAATATTTTAAGACATGAAGTAAATTCATATACATTGGATAAAGACTTGGGGTGGGGGGAAAGTGTAGAACAAAGGTCTGGCACATATGGTTTTAATGTGGGAATGAGTACAGTACCATCCACGCAGTGATGTAAGAAGACACATGACCTAGTTCTCGTGTGGTATTGAGCAGAGACTGTTAAGAGCCAGGCATGGAAATAGCTCCTTGCCAGCACATTTTACAGTGTACATAGTTAGAAGTAATTAATGAAGACTTGTGGTTAACCTACTGAAGACTAGAAAGACTTTTTTAAGAGATTGTATCTAACACCATCCCAACACGTGACAATTTTGCAGTAGGTGATAGTTTGTGGTAGGTACAACATTCTCTTTATTTTGGTGCCATATAACAATCAACTCTGTTGAATTAAAATTGGATTCCTGTGGTACAATCTTTATATTTAATAATGCCAGTCTGCAGTGTCAGAGTCACAGTTAGATTCACCAGATGGCAAAGAATGATGCAGCCTGGGCACAGCAGCTGTGTTAATGTGTGTTATTGAGACCAGCTTAGGTCACTGTGCTTTGTTGCTTTTACAAATAGTTTCTATGGAACAAGTTGTATGAAGACCTTAGGCACTGCATGGCTGCTCATCCTTGACAAGAACAAATCATCCAAATTAGTGTGAAGATAAACAAGAAAACAGAGCTGGGGAATGTGGACAGGAAACAACTCTGTCACCAGTAAACAAAAGCTGTTTTCAATGTCTTCAGTGTCAGACTTTGCTGAAGTACCAAAACTCATGAAGCATCAGCATCAAGGACCTTTCCATTTTCAATGCCATCCTAACTAATGAAGCATGCACAGCTTCAAAGGGCTTTAACATTTTAAAAAACGGATTTAATAGTGCAATACATCCAATGCAAATTCAAAAGGCATCTTATACACAGTTTAATAAATTTAAACTTACAGCCCTGGTTCAAACATGGAAAAGAAGCTGAACTCCCGAGGTGAGGTGAGAGTGATTGCCATTGACATCAAGGCAGCATTTGACCAAGTGTAGCATCAAGGAGCCCTAGAAAAACTGGAGTTAATGGGAATCAGGGGGAAAACTCTCCGCTGGTTGGAGTCATACCTAGCACAAAGGAAGCTGGTTGTGGTTGTTGGAGGTCAGTCATCTCAGCTCCAGGACATCACTGCAGGAGTTCCTCAGGGTAGTTTCCTCGGCCCAACCATCTTCAGCTGCTTCATCAATGACCTTCCTTCCATCATAATGTCAGAAGTGGGGATGTTTGCTGATGATTGCACAATGTTCAGCACTATTCGTGACTCCTCAGATACTGAAGCAGTCCATGCCCAAATGCAACAAGACCTGGACAATATCCAGGCTTGGGCTGACAAGTGGCAAGTAACATTTGCACCGGACAAGTGCCAGGAAATGGCCATCTCCAGCAAGAGACAATCCAACCATCACCCCTTGGTGTTCAATGGCATTACCATCACTGAAGCCCCATCTATCAACATCCTGGGGGTTACCATTGACCAGAAACTGAAATGGACTAGCCATTTAAATACTGTGGCTACAAGAGCAGGTCAGAAGCTAGGAATCCTGCGACGAGCATTATACCTCCTCGCTCCCCAAAGTCTGTCCACCATCTACAAGGCATAAGTCAGAAGTGTGATGGAATACTCCCCACTTGCCTGGATGAGTGCAGCTCCTACAGCAGTCGGGAAGCTTGACACTGTCCAGGACAAAGCAGCCTGCTTGATTGGCACCACATCCACAAACATTCACTCCCTCCAATACTGATGCACAGTAGCAGCAGTGTGTACCATCTACAAGATGCATTTCAGGAATTCACCTTGGCTCCTTGGTCAGCACCTTCCAAAATCACAACCACTACCATCTAGAAGGACAAGGGCAGCAGATAGATGGGAACACCACCACCTGGAAGTTCCCCTCCAAGCCACTCACCATCTTGACTTGGAAATATATCGCCGTTCCTTCACTGTCACTGGGTCAAAATCCTGGAACTCCCTTCCTAACAGCACTGTGGGTGTACCTACACCACATGGACTGCAGCAGCTCAAGGAGGCTGCTCATCTCCACCTTCTTAAGGGCAACAAGTGATGGACAATAAATGCTGGCCCAGCCACAAAATCCACATCCCGTGAATGAATTAAAAAAAAAGTGGATAGTCAAAATCTCCCACATTGTACCAAGCCTTCTCACATTTGCTGGCACGATGTTTTTCTGGCAGTACTCTCCAGTGTGTGATTAATGAAGTGTTATTGCAAATATGTTATGTCACTTGTGTTGAATGAAGAAGTATTGCAAGAAGGAATTCATACTCTGTGCATGTTTTGCAGCTCATCCCCCTGAGATTGTCGCTGATGAACATTTGGGTCACTTTAATGTATGATAACAGAAGTGTGAGATTGGAAGTGTGATGGTATAAATGTTAGATCAACTAGCAATTATGCAGAACAGAAACACTTAAATTTTGTTTATGTTTGTCATACATGGCTGCATTCCCAAAATGTTTCCTGGCTTATAAATTACGTTGTGGTAACACGAAATTAAGTTTAAGAAAAAGATCCATGGGTTTTATTTTATTCATTTATGGGATGTGGACTTCGCTGGCTGGGCCAGCATTTATTGTCCATCCCTAGTTGTCTTCAGCCATTTCTTGATATCACGTGGTGTGAATCGAATTGGCTGAAGACTGGCATCTGTGATGCTGGGGACCTCAGGAGGAAGCCGAGATCGATCATCCACTCGGCACTTCTGGCTGAAGGTTGTTGCAAATGCTTCAACCTTGTCTTTTGCACGGATGTGCTGGGCTCCTCCATCACTGAGAATGGGGATACTTATGGACCCTCCTGCTCCTGTTACTTGTTTAATTGTTCATCATCATACACGACTGGATGTGGCAGGGACTGAAGAACTTAAACCTGATCTGTTGGTTATGGGATCACTTGGCTCTGTTTATTGCATATGCTGCTTTCACTCTTTGGCACGCAAGTAGTCCTGTGTTGTAGCTTCACCAGGTTGAAACCTCATTTTTAGGTATGCCTGGCACTGCTCCTGCATAGGCCCTCCTGCACTCTTCGTTGAATGTTTAAGAGATGCAGAGCTGCCTTTAGGAGATGCAGGCTAGCTGAATCAACTGTATGCTGCTGGGTCACCTGCTGATCATTCAGTCAGTCAGCACAGGTTACGCATGGCTGAATGCTACAATTATTCAAATGATAAGGCAGCACTAAGTTTGTGTGTTGCATGACTCAAAAAATTTCAAATTTTAAGGCCAGGATTTTACAGCCCCACCCACCCAGTGGGATATTATGCTCCTGCTGAACTGAATGGAGATTTAAATGGCTTGCTGCATCTGTCGGCAGGGGGCGGGGGGAGCGGTGGGGGGTAGCGGCGGAGGTGGTGGACACACTGCGGTGGGGCCATAAAATCCTGGCCTAAAACTTTTACTGTAGCACAAAAACTAAAAGCAACATTGTTTAAATGCTATTTCAGTTGGCAGCTTATGGTCTACATACAGAAAAGATCTCCCATTTAACATTGAAAAGGACCAAAAATCTCCTTCCACAGTTACACTTTACTCTGTCCCTTGAGTGGACTTTTCAGGAACCAGTCCAAAGCTATTCTCTGCTCCTCTTTCCTTTTCTAGCCAACTCACCTCTACTCCCTGAGCTGACTTTCATGGTGATTCCTCTATCTAGCCAAAGCTAGGTGAATTTTCTAGCTTTGCTTAAACCCTCATGAGCTGAGAAAACAGGAATAGAAAGCTCGTCTCAGTAATAGTGACCATGAAACTGTCATCAATTTTGTTAAAAAAAAACATCTGGTTCACTAATATCCTTTAGGGAAGGAAATCTGCCGCCCTGACCTGGTCTGGCCTACATGTGACTCCAGACCCACAGCAATGTGGTTGACTCTAAACTGCCCTCTGAAATGACCTAACAATCCAAGGGTAATTAGGGATGGCCATGCCAGTGACGCCCACATCTCATCAAAGAATAAATAAAAAAACTTGGTCTCTTAGAAGCTTTGAATAATAGAATGGCTACAGCACAGCAACCTGTTATGTCTGTGCTGGCTCTCTGAAGAAACATTCACCTAGTGCAACTCTTCTATCTTTTCCCCATAGCCCTGCAAGTTTTTACTTTCAGATATTGATCTAGTTCTCTTTTGAAAGCCTCAGTTGACCCTTCCTCCACCACACTCTTTGGCACTGAATTCCAGATCCTAACTTTTCAGTGAATGAAAAAGTTTTTCCTCATGTCGTCATTGCTTCTTTTGCCAGCTACCAAAAATCTATGACCTTTGGTCCTTGATCCTATCACCAATGGGAACAGTTTCTCCCTATCTACTCTGTCCAGGCCCCTCATAATTTTGAATTGCCCTATCAAAGCTCCTCTCAACTTTTACTTCTCCAAAACAGTCCCAACTTCTCCTCTATCTACATAATGGAAGCTCCTCTTCTCTGGAACCATTGTCGTGAATCTTTTCTAATACCTTGATATCCTTCATGAGTGCAGAGCCCAGAACTGGACACAATACTCCTGTTGAGGCCAAATTAGTGTTTTACACAGGTTTAACATAACTTTCCTACTTTTTTAGTCTATGCCCCTGTTGTTAAATCCCAGGATGCCACATGCTTTATGAACTGTTCGCTTAAACAGTGCTGGCACCTTCAGTGATTCATGCACACATACACCTCTGCTCCTGCATCCACTCTAGAATTGTACTCTTTATTTTATATTGTCTCTCTGTGCATTTCTACCGAAATGAATCACTCCACATTCCTCTGCATTAACTTCCACCTGCCTCTTCAATTTGAGAATGAACTCCCACACCTCCCTGGACTTGTGTGAGCATCTTGCACTTTCTCCCAAGTGAAACAACCTGGGGTCCCTCTCTAACAACCAAGTCAGCAGAATGACCCCCTTGATTCTTCCATTTTGTCCTAAAGTAAAGACACAGTCCCAAAACACAACAATCTTACAATCTTCATTTTTTTTTTACAATTTCCATTAAAGACTTTTCCTGGTATGTGTCACCTCAGCATCAGCAATTCCACAGGCAACAGCCATAAACCAGCAGCAACAAAGTCAATATTTGTTACTGGCCTGGTTTTTGCAATAGTAATGATAGCAAATTGTCAGAGTTAGCCATCATTATTGCTCTGAAACTGGCAGCAACTTCTTGGGTCTGCACATGCACAGTTAAAACACAGAGGGTAAAATTTTACATTAGGCATGTGGGCCTGGGCCAGACATGCTGGAATGTAAAATGACCCACGATGACATCGGGATGCACGCCTGACATCATCACGCTGTCTCGCGGTATTTCATTCAGCAGGCGCATGCCAGAGTTGGCTGCGCGTGCTGATAATTGAAAGGCCTATTATGGCCACTAACGTACTAATTAGTTTCATATTTACGCTGCCCATCCAACCTAACAGTTGGTGAGCTGGCAAAAAGGCCAAGCAGCCTTTACGTTTTTTAGGAATCCTCATCCCTTTCCTAAAGTTTGAACAACTTGAATAAAAACTTTCTTTGTAAAATGGAAACATGTCTCATGTAACACATTCACACGAAGGAAGATTGACAGAAATCTTTGTATCCTCACTGGCTGCGGGTGAGGTCCCAGAGGACTGGAGAATGGCCAATGCTGTTCCATTGTTTAAGAAGGGTAGCAGGGATAATCCAGGCAATTACAGGCCGGTGAGCCTTACATCAGTGGTAGGGAAATTATTGGAAAAGATTCTTCGTGACAGGATTTACTACCATTTGGAAGCAAATAGGCATTTCAGTGAGAGGCAGCATGGTTTTGTGAAGGGGAGGTCGTGTCTCACTAACTTGATCGAGTTTTTCGAGGAAGTGACAAAGATGATGGACGATGGAAGGGCAGTGGATGTTATCTACATGGATTTCAGTAAGGCCTTTGACAAGGTCCCTCATGGCAGACTGATACAAAAGGTAAAGTCACACTGAATCAGAGGTGAGCTGGCAAGATGGATACAGAA
Organism: Carcharodon carcharias; assembly: GCF_017639515.1. Classification (NCBI taxonomy): domain Eukaryota; kingdom Metazoa; phylum Chordata; class Chondrichthyes; order Lamniformes; family Lamnidae; genus Carcharodon; species Carcharodon carcharias. Next base: position 8,358,393 of record NC_054470.1, read on the forward strand.
TTGGCTTGGTCATAGAAGACAGAGGGTAGCAGTGGAAGGGTGTTTTTCTGAATGGAGAGCTGTGACTAGTGGAGTTCCACAGGGATCAGTGCTGGAACCTTTGCTGTTTGTAGTATACATAAATGATTTGGAGGAAAATGTAACTGGGCTAATTAGTAAGTTTGCAGTTGACATTAAGGTTGGAGGAGTTGCAGATGGTGAAGAGAATTGTCAAAGGATACAACGGGATATAGATCGGTTGGAGACTTAGGCGGAGAAATGGCAGAAGGAGTTTAATCTGGACAAATGCGAGGTAATGCACTTTGGAAGGTCTAATACACGTAGGAATTATGCAGTAAATGTCAGAACCCTTAAGTGCATTGACGGGCAAAGGGATCTGGGTGTACAGGTCCACAGGTCACTGAAAGTGGCAACGCAGGTGGATCAGGTAGTCAGGAAGGCATATGGCATGCTTGCCTTCATTGGCAGGGGTATTGAGTATAAAAGCTGGGAAGTCATGCTGCAGCTGTATAGAACCTTGGTTAGGCCACACTTGGAATATTGCGTGCAATTCTGGTCGTCACATTATCAGAAGGATATGGAGGCATTGGAGAGGGTGCAGAGGAGGTTTACCAGGATGCTGCCTGGTCTGGAGGTTATTAGCTTTGAGGAGAGGTTGGAGAAACTCGGATTGTTCTCACTAGAGTGAAAGAGATTGAGGGGCAACTTGATAGAAGTTTACAAAATTATGAGTGGCACGGACAGAGTAGATAGTCAGAAGCTTTTTCCCAGGGTGGAAGAGTCAATTACTAGGGGACATAGATTTAAGGTGAGAGGAGAAAACTTTAGAGGAGATGTGTGGGGCAAGTTTTTTATGCAGAGGGTAGTGAGTGTCTGGAACTCGCTGCCAGAGGAGGTGGTGGAAACAGGTACGATCGTGGTGTTTAAGAGGCAGCTTGACAAATACATGAATAGGATGGGAATAGAGGAATACGGACCCCGGAAGTGGGTTTTAGTTTAACAGGCAATATGATCGGCACAGGCTTGGAGGGCCGAAGGGCCTGTTCCTGTGCTGTACTTTTCTTTGTTCTTTGAACATGTTTCATTAAATTTTTATTGTATTTATTTATTTTTTTTAACAATCACTTCAATCTCCCCAAGGCAGCTCCATGCCTCAGGGAGATTGAAATGCTCTTTCGCATGCATGCGCGAAAGTGTGCTAGACCCAACTCTTCCTCTTCCCCCCACCTCCCCCCCCCCACCCGCACAGGTAGCAGTCAGTCGTTAATTGGCCTACCCCCATATATCACGCCAAGCCCACCCGACCAATGAAAAATTCTGGCCAGAAACCCAGAATTTGCTGGCTCTGCTTCCATGATTCACCAGAGAGTGCCCTGCTGAGTTCTCTCCAGATGGCAATCAATTGGAAATCCATGAATTGTCGAGAATTTCCACTCTCATGCTCTTAGTCTCACTTTAAAACCCTTGTAAAAGTTACACCTTGTTGAATGAGGTGAAGCTGGGTTTTTAATGGTGCACTTAATTCATAATTACTGCTTAACAGCCTCTTTGGTCCTATAATTTTATATTTGCTGAGCGTCAAGTAAAAATGAAGGGATTCAGTAGTTGTTACTTCCTGATTTACTGTCTGTGAGAGTACTTCAGTATGATTGGATGCTTGACCTGTTTGATGACATCATTGTTGCTAGGTAGCTGAAGGTCCCCTATCTCGGTGACAGATTCAAACTGACATCAGGAGAGGGGTCCAGTGGCCAATTTGTTCTGAGGTCAGCAACAAGCACAGTTGCTTTGCCACTGACTACAAAATCCAGATCAGGATTTGTCCAATGGTAAGAGTAGCAAGCTACTTTTAAATATTTCATGATGTTTGGTAGTCCCTAAGTTATTCAAATTATTACAAAGACCAAAAACTATTCTTTCTGCATTTAATTCATTAATGCACTCCTAAAAAAGAAAAGTGAGTGGTGTACAGAAATAGTTGACATAGAAGGAAGGTTTTCTTCTGAATATTGACCAATCTGTCTCTGTCCAACAGCACTCTGAAAGATGATCCATTTCGCACTTCACTGAAGCAAACTTTAATACATATTCAGCACTCTTGAGAGTTTCATGGTACCACTCTGCAGAAATGCTTTTGTTTCCAGAACACACTGTAATGATTTCTAGTTAGAATGATAGGACTAAAGGGGTTCAATGTGTTATCCAGCCCAAGATAAGGGCAAAATCTCTTTCAGGATTACAAATCACAAGTTATTTTCTTGTAGTTTCCTAGCTTAGTCTTCATCACAAAACTATCCACTTTAATATCAGGAAGATGAAGGCAGGAACGTTTTAGTTGGAAACCAAGTTACGAGATCTAAGTTCACTTTTAAAATCACAGGCAACTTATTTAAAAACATTCAATAGAAAATATGCATATGATGATGCTGTGTTTTGTGAAAAAATCTTCTATGATGAACTTATGCTTTATGGAGATTAATGTACAAATGTTATACCATCATAATAAATTCCCGAGTTCACAATTTTAACCAAGGCATTAAACAGGGTACCTGTAACAGGTTGTGTTGCATTTCTGTCAGATCCAAGATATCATAATTTGAAACTGCAGCATATTTTTGAACTGTTTATTTCCTTCATACTGCACAAAGCAGAAAATCTGACAAACAGTGAAGCAAGTATTTGGGAGTCAGCGGAAGACACCAAATTCCCAGCAACATGAAATACTCATTGAAGGGATTGTGGAATCATGTGAAGCAGTCTTGTAACACAGTCAGCATTAACACTGTGGTCACTGAGGGAAAGATTTTCTCTGTGTGCAATGCATAAGAAAATCATTTTAAATAATGCATGGAAAAAATCTCTCCCACTCCATGTCCTGCTTAGCTTTTATGCACCTGTATTTTCCATCAAAATTTCATAAATGATTTCTTAGCAAATTTATAAACTGAAAAAGCATTTAATAGATTTAATTTTCTTCCCTTTCCAACTAACAATTGAGTTCTTGGCTTCCAGCCAGAGAAATCTAATTTGAATCCCAGTCATGTCCTACCTTCTTTCTCATTAGACAAGCCCCTTCTTACACAGCTAAACCACAAGCTGCATTCAATCTCACGATGAGTATGTTCGTGGTTGGCAAAGAGAGACCGAGGACCTGGCAAATAGTGTGATGTTTCCCAGGAGCCAAGATTCTGGGCTTGACCAAGGCAATAGTAAGCTTCTAATAGATATACTGCTGTGGCAGATCATCAAAAGATTAGTGCTAATGCTTCAGTTACAATCGTGGGTGTTTTAATCTTCCTGAAAGTTACAAGTTTAGGGATTGGCTTTGCATTTTCATAAAATGTAACAGCGTTGGTCACTCCCGTAAGCATCTTGGGCTAAAAGTTCATCTCAAATCTTTGGGCACAGGGATTGCGGCTTGTGACCTGCCCACACTCAATCCCTTTGTGCTGCTTCTCCACCTGCATGATTATAGTATGGGACCGAGTGTCTGCTGTGCTACTGGCTGGCAGCTTGCACAGTCAGGGGGAGGCCAGTGTGGTGCCTAACAGCGTGCGACATGAGCACGAGGTGCAGCTAGCCTCTAGCTCTTAAAGGGTATCTGCACCACTAAACAAAAGGCTGGTATTAATTTATCTGGTGAGAACGCTGGACATCGGACATAACACAACATGGAAGGAAGGGGCCGCCCAGACTTCCTAACACAAATTTGGAGGCATCAGTTATACAGCTGGAGTCCAGGAGGAAGGCCATGTTTCCTGTGTGGAGTTGGGGAGGGCAAGAGACCGTCACGCAGCCCCCTCCGAAGGGAATGGGAGCATATGGCTAGAGGGGTGAATGCCCGGAGTCTGGTCATGACTATATGGCAGCAGGGTCTCAAGGAGTACCTCATGTAGGTGGTCAGGGTCAGTGAAAGCATCCTCAAATGACATCATGGACCTTAAACACCATTAACCTGTCAAGCTGCTCAGTGCACCACATCGCCATTCCCATCACTCACCTAGCAGCACTCACTAGCACTCAGGACTCATGTTTAACATTCAGACATTCCACCTCACTCATACACACCTTCCAAGCATTACACCTCTTGCTTCCTCTACACATCTCCAGCTATTCAGGTATGGCAGGCACATCACCCAAACATTGACAATCTGCCCTCCCTCCTGTAGGAGAAAGTGTTCAGTGACACCAGGGAGACTCAAGGAACATGCAGGTTCCTGCACAATTGAACCCCTGAACCTGCTTGAGGAGGTGGTGCCTCAAGTCATGGGACCAACAGCAACAGAGGTCTGCGGCATTCAGCACCTCCAAGGCCAACCAAGATGACAGTAAGTGACTGTCTTATATCCCTTCTCCACTCTCATCCTGAGATGCGGCATCAGTTGAAAATTGCAGATGGTGTAACCATAGACCTCTCATTTTCCAACTTCCTCACCCTAACCTTCTTGTTCTGCTTTTAGATTCTGTCAAACTGGATAGCTTGGACAGCCTCACTGCAGCCAGGATGAAGAGGAAGAACCTCCCCAAGACAGTGGTGAGGAGGCACCTTCACTTGATTTGGCATTCTCCAGCACCAGCTCAGACGTTGGCATTCCATGCACCTTAGAGCATCATATTGAGCCAGGATCTGCATGTGGTGACTCATCGATCATGAGTGGGCTGCAGTCAGGCCAGAGGAAAGGGTACATGGTGTTCCAGCTCCCTGGATGGCAAGGTCACCGACCAGCTCTGCTACAACAGACTTGAATGTGAACTTCAATGGGGCAGCGAACAGGAGAGCGTTGGTGATGAAGCACATCGAGATGTTTGGTGCACTTGTAGGCCAGCCAGTCAGCGGTCTGTCACTGTTGAGGAGTGTAGAGAAGTCTGACCCCTTCGTGGTGGAGCTTGGAGCCCATCCCTTATATAATGGAAGTGGTGGCCAACTCCAGAACCACGCCAGCAGACCCAACCATAATGGGCAGAAGCCTTCCAAAGTCTCAGTGCTGAAGTGGAAAGTCAGGAGGTGCTCAGGATGTCTATGCTTGCTGCCCCTGCAGGCTCAGACTGTCACCATCATTGCTGCAGATCTCAGTGTTCAAAGGGACATACAAGCTCTCGCCGTCCTCCAACAGATTACCAGGATTTTGGAAGCGCCGCTCCCTAGGGGTGACAGTGACACCATGGAGGACAAATCTGCTGCCCTCTCCCAGGGTGATAGCATTTGTGCTCTCACCACAGCCAATCCACCAGCTTTGTAGCCTGTCAGTAAAACTGCCCAGACTGCTAACCCCCCCGTGGTGAGTTGGTGCAGTTTAAAGCCAGCCCTCAAGGCCCAGAGGCTGATCGAGAGTGCCTTAAAATGTCATCTGCAGTCTTGCCCACTGAAAGTCAGCAGCCTTTAAACAGCCATGCTGTAGCTACTGGGTAGCACTCTGGAAATGCTGACGGACAGACAAGGGTATGCAGTAAGGGATTGTGAAAGGGCGAATAGCTCATTTTTGCTTATATAATTGGATTAGTTATTGGATAAAGACATTCCATAAAGATTTTTGTTGATGGTGTTTATTTGGGGATAATGGCCATGGAGACACAGTGATGGGTCATCTGAGACAGATATGACAGTGGAGCATGGTGTGCCCATGGGCATTGTTCCAGTGGAAGCATAACCTCATCATGTGCTCTCTGATAGTTTTAAGAGGTCCATGATGACTCCTCTCTGCATCCTCCTGTTTCACCTCCTTGTCTTCCTCACTTGCTTCTCCTCCTCCCAAGGAGACTTCTGGATCCCTACAGGTATTTTCTGTGCCCTCATAATGGCAAGATTGTAGATGACACACAGACCACCATAGGCTTGGAGACCCTTGCTGGATTATACTCCAGTACTTCCCCAAGTGATCCAGCAGCCGAACCACTGCTTCAGGTGGCCAGTTGCATAATCCACAATATTGCAAGTGGCTTTCATTGACGACCCATGGCGGAATGGTGGAAGGAAGGCATCAGCCATGAACAGCCAACTTTTGTTTCTTCTAGAAGGGCTGAAGACAGTGGATAGGACAGACCGGCACAGGATAAATGCCCTGGTGGATGATGCCAGAGTCGAACATCTGATGTGGTCACATACAGCTGCATTTGACGAGCGGAAGCACTTGAAGTTCCTGTACTTCTCCCTGTTAACACGGGGCCCCTCAGAGCAGCGTGGGTATAGTAATGGTGCCCGGAAGGTTCAAGAATCTTGCTGTACTGGCAAATGCATGCGCTCATTCATCCTGTCTGTTCCCCCTGAGGGAGAAAATCATAAAGTTCCTTCGTCTGGCGTTACTTGGCCTCTGTCACGTCCCGGATGCTGCAATGGATAGCATCCTGGGAAATGTTTGCAATGTCTGAAGTTCCAACCAGGAAGGAGCTGGAGGCACAAAGGTTGAGGGTGATTATGACTTTGGCAGGCAATAGCAGGGCCATCCCTGCCCTGGTGTCAGCCTCCAGATCAAGTTTCAGGAGGTGGCACAGCTCAGTGACCACTTACTTGTTGAACCTGAGTTGCCTGCGCCACGCTACAGTGATAAATTCCCCCCCCCCAGTTTGTTTATCTGTACCCCTGCTGCCCAATATCTAATTATACAATAACATGCCTATAGGATATAAGAATATGGACCCCTTTTGATTTGAAGCAGATGCAAGCGTGTTTTGCACATTCCTGCACATCTGCCTCTGCAATCTTTTCAAACACAGACTGAGAAGGCACTTGGTAAGATTTTACCAGATCAATAAGCTGTGAATGATTAGCCTCATTTAGTTCAATGAGTGTTATATTGTTATATTACCTGTAAAGAAATAGGAACTAACTGTTGTGAGAATGTATATTCAGGGTGCCATATTTATTGCTGCAGTGCAGTCAGGTGCCAAGCAACAATGTATTAATCTCGGCCATGTGCAAAACTATAAGAAATACACAATAGAGGGAGGCAGCGGCGTGGTGGTATTGTCACTGGACGAGTAATCCAGAAACCCAAGATCTGGGGCTGGGGTTCGAATCCCACCACAGCAGATGGTCTAATGATGACCATGAAACTATTGTTGTAAAAACCCATCTGATTCACTAAACCTGGCATGGTGTACACGTGACTCCAGATCCACAGCAACGTGGTGGACTCTTAACTGCCCCTGGAATGACCTAGCAAGCTGCCCAGTTATAAGATAATTGCTAGAAAGTCCATAAGGAATGAAACCTATGAATAACCTAAGGAATGAAAACTAGTTACCACGTACCGCCCTCCCTCAGCACCGACCTAGTCACCAGAAACAACAATGGCAAGCTCAGCCCTGTCGACCCTGCAAAGTCCTCCTTATGAGCACCTGGGGGCTAGTGCCAAAATTGATAGACTAGTCAGAACATCCTCCCACTGGCAGGACAGACCCAGCAGTGGAGACACAACGGTATACAGTGGGGATGCAGTTAGCCTGGGAGTCTTCAACGTTGACACCGGATCCTATGAAGTCTCATGGCATCAGGTCAAACATGGGCAAGGAAACTTCCCGCTAATTATCATGTACCACCCTGCCTCAGCTGATAAATCAGTACTCCTCCATGTTGAACACCACTTGGAGGAGGCACTAAGGGTGATAAGGCCACAGCTCCCCCGGGTCGGTGACTTCAAGATCCATGACCAAGAGTGGCTTGGTAGCCGAGCCAGACCGAGGCTGGCCGAGTCCTAAATAACATTGCTGCTGGACTGGGTCTGCGGCAGGTGGTGAGGGAACAAACAAGAGGGAAAAACATAATTGAGCTCAGCCTCAGCATCCTGCTTGTTGCAGATGCCATCTGTCCATGTAGCAGTGACTACCACACCATCTTTGTGGAGAGGAAGTACCGCCTTCAGACTCAGGATACCCTCCATCATGTTGTGTGGCACTACCTACCACCATGTTAAGTGGGATAGATTTCGAACAGATCTAGCAACTCAAGACTGGGCATCCATGAGGCGCTGTGGGCTATCAGCAGCAGCAGAATTGTATCCAACCACAATCTGTAACTCATGGCCTGGTATATCCCCTACTCTATCATTACCACCAAACCAAGGGATCAATCTTGGTCCAATGAAGAGTGTAGGAGGGCAAGCCAAGAGCAGCACCAGGCATACCTAAAAATGAGATGTCAACCTGGTGATGCAATATAGAACTAATTGCATGCCAACAGCGTAAGTAGCAAGTGATAGACAGGGCTAAGCTATCCCACAACCAACGGGTCAGATCTAAGCTCCGCAGTCCTGCCGCATCCAGTTGTGAATGGTGGTGGACAATTAAACAATTCACTAGAGGAGGAGGCTCCACAAATATCCCCATCCTCAATGATGGGGGAACCCAGCACATCAGTGCAAAAAATAAGGCATTGTAACAATCTTCAGCCTGAAGTGCTGAATAGATGAGGTCCCCAGCATTACAGTTGCCAGTCTTCAGTTAATTCGATTCATTCCACGTGATATCAAGAAACGGCTGAAGGCACTGGATACTGCAAAGGCTATGGTCCCTGACAATAGTCTGGCAATAGTACTGAAGATTTGTGCTCCAGAACTTGCCGTACCTCGAGCCAAACTGTTCCAGTACAGCTACAACACTGGCATCTACCCAGCTTTGTGGAAAATTGCCCAGATATGTCCTGTACACAAAAAACATGACAAATCCAATCCAGCCAGTTAACATCCCATCAGTGTACTCTCCATCATCAGTAAAGTGATGGAAGGGGTGATCAACAGTGCTATAAAGCAGCATAAGCTTAGCAATAACCTGCTCACTGACGCCCAGTTTGGGTTCCACCAGGGTCAGCTTCAGACCTCATTGCAGCCTTGATTCAAACATGGACAAAAGAGCTGAACTCCTGAGGTGAGGTGAGAGTGACCGCCCTTGACATCAAGGCCACATTCGACCAAGTGTGGCATCAAGGCACCCTAGAAAAACTGGAGTCAATGGGAATCAGGGAGAAAACTCTCCACTGGTTGGAGTCATACCTAGCAAAAAGGATGATGGTTGTGGTTGTTGGAGGTCATTCATCTCAGTTGCAGGGCATCACTGCAGGAGTTCCTCAGGGTAGTGTCCTAGGCCCAACCATCTTCAGCTGCTTCATCAATGACCTTCCTTCCATCATAAGGTCAAAAGTGAGGATGTTTGCTGATGATTGAACAATGTTAAGCGCCATTCGTGACTCCTCAGATACTGAAACAGCCCATGTCCAAATGCAGCATCACCTGGACAATATCCAGGCTTGGGCTGATAAGTGGCAAGTAACATTCATGCCGCACAAGTGCCAGGCAATAACCATCTCCAACAAGAGAGAATCCAACCATTGCCCTTTGACATTCAGTGGTGTTACCATCGCTGAATTCCCCACTATCAACATCCTGGGATTACCATTGACTAGAAACTGAACTGGATTAGCCATATAAATACTGTAGCTACAAGAGTAGGTCAGAGGCTAAGAATCCTGTGAGTAACTCACCTCCTGACTCGCCAATGCCTGTACCCCATCTACAGGACACAATTCAGGAGTGTGATGGAATACACTTCACTTGCCTGGATGAGTGCAGCTCCAACAACACTCAAGAAGCTTGACACCATCCAGGACAAAGCAGCCTGCTTGATTGGCACCCCACCAATGAACAGTAGCAGCAGTCTGGTACCATCTACAAGATGCACTGCAGGAATTCTCCAAGGCTCCTTAGACAGCAACTTTCAAACCCACGACCACTACCACCTAGAAGGACAAGATCAGCAGACAGATGGGAACACCACCACCTGGAAGGTCCCCCCCCCACCCAAGTCACTCACCATCCTGACTTGGAAATATATCGCTGTTACTTTTCTGTCACTGGGTCAAAATCCTAGAACTCCCTCCCTAACTGCACTGTGGGCAGCATTTCAAGGAGGCAACTCACCACCATCTTCTCAAGGGCAATTAGGGATGTGCAAAAAATGCTGGCCTAGCCAGCGATGCCCACATCCCTTGAACACATATATATATTAAAAAACTCACTAGAACTTCAGCATTTTGAGTCTAAAAGTGTGATTATTTTGAACTTAAGGGAACCAGAAGATATAACGTGGTAGAGGTAGATGTCTGTGAGTAAAATTCAAATATTTTAAATGGATTTAAAGTTGAGGATTCAGAGTTGCAGTTTCACTCTGAAATACAAGACAAGTAGAGAAATAATGCTAGAAGATATCCTATCTCAGTTGTAACCACAGGAAAAACTTGAGATAAAAAATCTAAGTATAAATTTTCATCATCTAATGAACCTAACATCACTGAAACCAAGTCAAATTAAAAATGAGACCCGCAAAGACAAAGACTGACAGGTGCTCTCTCAGCAAGTGATCCAGAGATGTCTTGATATGATAGAGCAAGCACAGCCAGCAATACAGCAGTACTGATCTATCAGAGATGACATCTCACTAGAGGATGGTGTTCTGCTAGCCATATCCAGAATAATCATACCCAAAATGACGCAGGAAAAACTTCTCCAGAAGACACATGAAGGCCATAAGGGAATGGAGAAGTGTAAGCTCAGAGCCAGATCAGCTGAATACTTAATAGGCACCCAAAAAAGCATTGAAAGAATGGTGTCCACATACGGTGTATGCCAGAAGCATGGGAAATCACAGTGGAAATAGGAGATGATAGCTACCAAATACCACCCTGACCATGGCAAACTGTGGGACCCAATTTATCAGCACAAAAAAAATGATATCTCTTGTAGTTGCAGGCTACTACAGAAAAGATCCCTTTAATCTTAAAGGTGAAAGATTTGAGAGCTACAATCATCTCAGGAGTACGAGCTCTATTCACTTGCCTTATTGTTACTCCAATCTACACCTCTCAAAGCTGACGTGAAATCGCCCACAGAGCTGTTGAATAAAGAAAGTATAAGACAGCCCTGACAAGCAAGAAACTCCCTCCAAGTGACCAGGAGGAAGCAAGACAACAACTCACTAATGCACAGGCCGAAGGAGGTCAACACTTCAATAGGCATGTCAAATCACTGCTTAAGTAGTTGAAAGGACAACCTGTACATATACAGGATCCAATCATGAAAGCCTTGGGTGAGCAAAAGTTGTTGATGAAGCTGAGATTCCAAGGTCATACATCAAGACCAAAACCGATAAGCTAACGAGAAGGAACAGAATCAATATTCGACCTACACCTAAGGTGGAAAAGCAGAAAAGATCAACAACACCAGCACATCACAAATAGTGAGACAAGATCAACAACATCATCAACAAGTAGTGAAACATCAACAACATCATCAGCAAATGACACAACATTAGTGACATCAAGAAGGACTCTTACAACACCAGGAACAAGACACACAACACCGCCTGTGCAGTGTTCCAACTCACCACTCGGAGCAATGAATGCCAAATCTACAAAACAGAGGCACAACATCCCACCACCTAAGCAATACCATGAATAAAGTTTTGAGAAAAGAAAACAAGATATAACCAGCTCCAGAGGTGTTCATTTTGGTTGTAAAGGTCGATTGTTAATCTTCTTTGGTTTAGTTAATATAAGAAAGTTAATGATTGGAACAGTTATATTGATATAGGGGAATTATATTTTATTTAAAAGCAATGCTCAGCCCACTCCTGCACCCACAACAATGCTCACCCCCCGATAGTGCTCATCCCCTGCATCCCCCAACAGGGGCCGGACAGGAACCAGTTGAGTTAGGAGACAGAGTGCAGGAGAGGGATGAGCAAATTCAGGGATTGAGGGGAGGTCATCATTGTCGGGTTGAAGGGTTGAGCAGTGTTGCGGGGTGAGGGACGGGTTAAGCATTTTCGGGGGGTGAGCATTGTCAGGGGGTTGGGGGTCAGCATTATTGGTGTAGGGGTGGGGGGGTGAACATTGTCGGGGAGCGAGAGTGAGATGAGCATTTTCGGGGTCTGGGGGGTGGTCAGCATTGTCAGGGTGCAGGAGGGGGTGAGTATTGTTGGGGTGAGGGAGTGGGTGAGCGTTGTCAGGGTGGGAGAGAGGGAGGGGGTGGGGGGAAGTGGGTGAGCATTGTCGGGGTGCAGTAGTGGGTGAGTATTGTTGGGGTGAGGGAGGGGGTGAGCGTTGTCGGGGGTGGGAGGGAGGGAGTGAGCATTGTCGGGGATGGGGGGAAGTGGGTGAGCATTGTTGGGGTGCAGTGGGGGGTAAGTATTGTCAGGCATGGAGAAAGGGAGTGAACATTGACAGTGGTTGGGGAGCTGGGTGAGCATTGTTGGGGTGGGGGAGGCAGGGTGGGCATTGTCTGAGGTGGGGGAGCTCATATACATTGTCTGGGGTGGGGGAGTGGATATACATTGTCTGGGGTGGGGGAGCGCATATACATTGTCGGGGGTGGGGGAGTGGATGAGCATTATCGGGGGTGCTGAGCTGTATCGGGTTTGAAATAAGTTGTTGCCAGTTGCTGTGGTGCTGGACTGCTCTGAAACACAACTGATTTATTTAGAGTTATGCTGCTCAGCAGGATTTACACAGGCAATGAAAAGCTTTAAGTAAATCTGTGCAAAAACCAGCACAGATATGGAGCAAACAGCCAAATCAGTGTGGACCTGACCATTTCATCCCACTATCATAAAGAATCATGCAGCAGTCCAAGGAGTGTAAAACCGGCAATCAGATGTTTAATCTTTCCACATAAATGCTGAGCCTTGGGTCCTCCTCAGGTTCCAAGGTGCATCAGTGACTTAAGCTGGGTCATCCGCACACCCATACTGGAGGAGTCACACCTTTTGATGACACTGGTGGACTGATACATTAATGGTCTAAGAAACATGCAATGAAAACTCCAGCGTTTTGCGGACAGAAGTGTGATTATTTCAAACTTGTGGGACCCAGAAGACATAGCAACCAAAATTTGCTAAAATAATTACCATGTAATCCAATCACACAACAATCTTTCTTGGCTTAAATATAATAATTTCTAGCTGTGCACCCGAATTCCAACTGAGTTCTGCTAACCTAATGTGGTTGAATCTGGGTCCTTCCTGGATCCTTTGAATTACTTTCAAGGGCTTCTCCAGGCCTCACATAAATACCACAGGCTGCTGTCAGCTGGGGCTTGCTCCTGAACCTCGCTCCTCACCCCTTCCCGCCTTCCAACATGCAGGACCTACCTGCAGACGTCCTAGACGGCCGACATTCCTTGGGACCAAAGTTTGGGAGCTGCCTCGGGACACCCATTTTGTGTCCGTAGCTCGCCAGCCTGAATCAGCTGAAATTGCAGGGCCTTCTTCACATCAGGTACAGGCAATAGGCCAGTTCCTCAATTCAACAATCCAGAAGGCCAAAACTCAGGCCTGTTTTAGAATCATCTGATGTGTGCTTTTTTTTTTTGAAATTCTGTTTTCATACATTTTGCATTAATTCTGTACTTTTTTCCTTCTTCAGCCCTCTAATTTTATTTGAAAAAAAAATTGGTATCTTTAGCAGATGTCATTATTTGGAGTGTTTCTGTATAATTTGAATTCCAGGAACAGCAATCTCCAGAATGCTTCTTCAGTGTTAACATTGGGCCACCTATCTGTACTGTGGGAAGCAGGGGATCTGCTGCTGCAACATGAACTATTGTTGATAACACTTTCATGTTAACTTCAAACAAATTTTCCATATAAAAAAAAACAAACACCAACTGTACTTTAAGATTGATCTGAACTACTTCTTTTCTCTTGCCAATTTTCTCTGGCAGTCCTTCTAACTAACCCTACCCTCCCAAAGGTATCAACACACTATTGCAATGTGGCTGTTTATGTGCAAATTGCAATCCCTCTGCCACATTTCCAAGATAGCTGTTCTTTGCATGGGGCATGTAACAGTGATTGCTTAGTTACCATTGAACATCACTGTCAGACCTGAATCCAGCCTCATCAAGTACCCACACACGTGAACTTCCGTCAAGGGTTGATAGTTAGAATTTAAGAATAGGATCTCTGGGTGGTTTTGCCAATACAAGGGGTCTGAGATCAACTGTAGATTTTCTGGACTATTATTAACACCATGGCTTCAAGAGCAGGGCAAGGCAATGCACTCTGTGACAAATGACTCAGCCACTTGCCCCTCAATGCCTTTCAAAGCCTCTCTGCAATTTACAAGGCACAAGTCAGGACTGTAATGGACTGGTCGCCACTTTATTGGGTGAGTGCAGCTACAGTAACAATCAAGAAGCAAAACAATCCACTTGATTGACACCTTTGTCACTGAACTCAATATCGAATCTCATCCATTGCTAATGCATTGTAACTGCAGTATGTACTATCTACAGATTACAATACAGCAATTTAGTAAGCTTACTTGAACAGCACCACCCAGCCCCTTAACCTCTAGGACTGAGAAGGGCAAGAGGAGCCATGTCACAGAAGCACCATCCAAGCTTCTGCCTACATTTCTTTCCCAACCCCGCCTCTCCACCTCCCCCAATCATATACCAATCTGACTTGAACATATGCCACAGTTCCTTCATTCCTTCAGAATAATTAGGTCAAAGACATGGAATTCGGAACGTAATATTATCTTAGGTGCACCATCACAAGAACTGTAGTGATTCAAGGAGAAGCTATCACTTAATCGACTAGGGCACTAATAAATGTCGCCTTACATTGTTGCCTTGTTGCCTACCACAAATTACAAATAAAAAAGTAGTCTAATTATTGTAGTAGTAAACCAAACCTCCATTGGATAAGATTGACTGTTCTAAACCAGATAATTAGTTGGGTGTGACTCAGCCAGTGGCCTGATGATAATCCAGAGACCTGTTCACAACAAAGTGAGGAGGGCAACTATAACCTGGAAGAATTTTTTGATCATCAAAATGTCTGACTGCAACATGGATACTGAATTATCATTTTACTTCTGGGCTTTGTGTCTCAAATGCATATCAATGGGCGTGATGTGCACTCACATCTCAACTCAGTTATACACAGGACCAATTCAAAGATGGAACTTGGAAGAGTAGAAAGGTATTGGATAGAGGCGGCAAACTTACAGGATAGATTCAGGGCCTTCAAAGGTTGGGCCATGGTTTAACAACACCTTGTTTGCAGTACTGTTAAATGCAAGAAGGAGGTAGTGTTCCCCAGCAACAGCAAGAAGAAACCTCCTGCCAAAAGAAAGAAGCTGTGGTTAGTGGTGGCTGAGAAAGTCAGCAGCAGGAGTATTGTGCCCCACACCAGGATCCTGTGCAGAAAGATATTTACTCTAACCAAGTTGACAAAGATGAGTATAGTTGCAGATTCATTCATATCCAATAGCACACACACCTCCATCTTTTATCCTAACCCTTATGTAAAATGGAGAGCTGCATGATGTGATTACCCTTATCGAATGCACTGTATTCACCACACGAACACATGACTTACAGGCACTCACAGCTCTGATACTTCTCTATTGCACAGAACACAGGAGAGGATAGGAGCTTAGTTGCCACAGATCGTGCTGCTGACATAATCAAAGAAAGAGACCATGCAGATAAGTGACATGGAGATTGGAGATGGTGAGACTGTGACTCACTTCTCATGCACGATCCTGTCATGTTAACTTGGCTTCAGTAATAAATGTAATCTGATCATCTTAATTATACCCAGCAGCAACATTTTTGACATTGCTCAAACTAATTCACATCTGCCTCATCTCTCGTCCAGGGCATTCGTACACACAATAACAGTTTGAGGTCTTTCCAGGTGACGATTCTGCAAGGGAGCTGGTCCCTTCTGAGGGTGTCCCATCACAGGACATTTGCTTACTAAGCACCTGCGTAGGTACACATATTTCAGTGGATCCTGTTAGAGAGTGAAATGGGATCTCACCTGGTGACTCAGTTCACAAGTAAACATGGGCAAAGAGTGCTGGCAGGGGCATCAGTTGAGAGTTTGCTGTGGAGGAAACACTCCTCTCTATGCTTTGTTCAACTGGACACAGAAGCTTAACCTCAGGGACCATCAATGAAAAGCATAATAATGGAGAGACTGCAGCAAATCTGTGAGGTACTGGTACTCCTGGCATGTCTATTATCCACAGTAACAGAATGGGTAGAGGAGTTCAGTTTAACCATTAGTGGAATTAATGTTGCAGGTCATTGCAAGAACATCTTCTCCCATGATAGATTAGCCTCCTGCATGGAATTTCAAGTGTGGCAATCAAATGAGTCCATGGAAACGATAACTATGGCTGTGGAAACTTGGGATGTCAAAATGTCTGCTACCTACGACAGGATAACAGATATAATAGCCATGCTTTATGATGAATCAGTAAAATACTCCAAGCTGCTCTCCCACAGATAGGTAGGACTGATGAGCAGCTGGTCCTGGAGAGGTATAAGGGCAAGAAGGAACATGGAAGTGGAAGTTCCACTCCCATGGCACTCCCAAGTATCACATCAAATTACATAAATCTATTCATTTGCCCTCCTTTCCCACATTGCTCATTCTTGCGTGCCTGGTGTTAACTCACCATTTCAGTTGCTTATTAATGTATGTGAAGAAATAAATTGACAGGGACCAACTGATGGATGTACAATAGGTGAATGGTTGGCTAGAGGACAACTTAGTGTCTGTTATGTCTTATGGATCTCAGAAGCTTGAAATAATCACACTTTTAGACACAAAATGCTTTATTTAAATCCATACAGATCTCACCATGTGCTAAAGGCTAGCTGATACATTGTTGGTCAGTACCTGACTGCAGTGCAGCAGTGAATGTGGGACCCTGGGCATATATGTACACATTCAGCTGCCAAGTGATATTGGGGCAATACAATATAACAGTGTCGGTTGGGGTGAAGGATAGGGTGGAGATTGGACCAGTGTGAGTGACTAACTGAACCTTTGCACAGTCAGGGAATTTCTGACATCCCAAGGAGCAATGCGAATGGCTGCTGCTGGTTTGATGTCCCATCTTCAGCTTCTTCCTCCTCCTCTCCAATGAAGTCATCATCAGATGATGAATGCTGAGCAGCTTGTCCATCCTCCACTTCTAGTCCTTGTTGCTGCACCAAGCTGTGCAGAACACAGCACACAACAATTACCTGAGGGATCCTCACTGGTCAGCAAGTAAGGACTCCAGACCTGCCCAGGTACCTGAAGCATACCTTCTGCTTGCCGATGACTTGCTCAATGACAAATTTGGTTATTGTTATAGAGCATCTGGCTGTCATTATAGAGCACTTCAGCTTCATTGGTGTCATCATCCAGGTTTAAAAATTGTACTATTTGTCACCCAGCAACCACCTCATAGGGGTACTGCTACTTACGAACATTCCAGGGATATTATATGGTGCAGTATGAAAGCATCATGATAGCTCCCAGGGAATCTACTGAAGATTTGCATTTTCTTGTGGTTGCACACCAGCTGAGCATCGATGGAATGAAAACTCTTGCAGCTGACAAATTATCCTGGTTCATGTGTAGTTCTTTGGATTTCTATGTGTATGCAATTGAAGGCACTCTGTGCCCGTGGGAAGCTATCCTGGGATGTAAATGAAATTGCCCACCCATTCATAGGGGGAGTTTACTTCACTGCCAATCTAGTAAGCAATAAGTAAATTATGCCTTATGCATTTATGTGCAGTGTTATTATCCTCTGCCAGACTTCTAAATCTTTGGTAAGATCCAGTTAGGGGCCAATAACATTTTGTTTAAAGTAGCCAAAGTTTGAGATTCAAGACACTTTCCCAATGAATAAAGTCACAAGATTCCACAGGTTTTGAGCAAACAAAAATAAACTTTACTATACAATGTCTGAAAGATAAAACAGTTTATAATATCTATCTTATACTCTAACATTCAGGGTTAATATGAGGTACATGTAAATTAACAAGAAAACTGTAGTTGAACACATCACACTGCACAATAAATGGCAGATGCAACCAAGACAGAGTCCAGGGATTTCTCAACAACCCACCCAGACATCAGTAAACACTGTGAGGCAGTCAATCTCACTTTTACTCTATCTCCATCTCTCATGAGGAATTCCAGTGTTCAACTTTGAGGGTACAACCTGGAATCCTCTCCAAAAGTCGTTCCAACTTGGATGGCACACCTCTCAGTGGTTCAATCTCATTCCCTGAACTCCCATTCCTCTGCGTTCCCGAGTATACGCTCAAACCCCAACTCACAAGCACAATTTCAGCCACACCAAGCAGAACAGTCCTGCTGCAAAGGGGTATCTTTGCCTCAATGGCCCGCAGCACGGAGTCAACAAACGTTGGCTGCTTTCTTGGATCTTCAGGGCTTCTCCTGAGCCCTCTTCACTTACAAGACTTAGACAGTATAAACAACAGCCTACCTCACAGCGCTTCAATCTCGTCTCTTGAGATTCTGTTCCCCTGGATTCTTTAGTATGCACTCAAGCATCAACTCAAAAGCACAACTTCTGATCTTTGGCCAAACTGGGCAGGACTCTACTGCTGCCAATTTGCCTCAGTGGTCCCTAGCACAGAGTCACCAACCTTCAGCTGACTTCTTCAGTTAAAGTCTGCTCCCTGCGGTCCTTTTCCTGTCTAAAGCTTGTTTCTCTGCTCCTCTCTTTGTATCTGAACTGGGACTGTTTCCTCTCTCTGTGCCCTGTCTGAGACTCTGCCTTTTGGGATGTCTCCCTGTCATTGCTTGGGACACTTGCCTCTATGGCGCTCTGCTCCCGGTCACCTGACCCAGGCTTTTGCATCATTTTTCTTCTGGCACAGGCACACTAGGGCCCAAAGAGCATAAAAATGTCAATCTGCACATGTGCACCCCACTCCCGTTCTGCGCATAAGCAAAAGCTCTGAGGTCCGTCGGGAGTTGAAGATCCCGGCCTCCACTCTCGATGTTAAGGCAAATTTGACTTTCATAACAGCAGCCAACTGGGAGGGAGGAGAAACAAAAAAGTTGAGGATGGTGGTGACTTCCTGAGCCTCTGGTAATACATGGTCACCAGGCTTGGAAGTCATAGCCCTTCTAGGAGATTGTAGGTGCCTCCGACCACCTGATGTGATGATCTCAGTCTCAAGAAATGCTGCTCTTCTGAGAGGCTAAGGGAGCTGAGTAGGCCTGTCCATCCTGTTACGTGGGTAGTGCCAACTATTACCTCAATCCTCTTGCTGTCCACAAGCAGCTTTTTCCAAAGCAGGCCCTTGCTGCTGCTAATTATCTTCCTCATCTGAAATCCAATCTAAAGCTGCCTTGGTGCCACCCATCCTGACGTGTATTTGAAGATCTCCAAAGTGTAGAAATAAGCATCTCACAGCAAATATTTTCACCATTCCCCAGAGGAAACTAAGAAAGTGCTTGTGAGCACTGAACCTTTATTAATCTCAGGACTCCTGGCTTTAACTAACTCGTGTCTTTGTTTTAAAGGCAACTTTCTCAAACCCCAGGAACCCCTGCTGGAGCCATTAAATTCAAATTGAGGTTTTATGCTGTGTCAGCTAAATATTATAATTCATAACCTGCCTCTCCAGGGTGAGTTAGTCACATGCTCCCAAACTCCTCTCTGTTAAATCTGGAAGTGGAGATGCCAGAGGGGGGGGTTGGGGTTGCATTTCCAACTTCTGCTATTTTAACTTATTCCCTGCTCCTCTCTAGTCCATTATATGGGCTTAAAATTCCCCATAATGTTCCTGGTCAGGATCTTACTGGAGAATGCGTATCCATATCTGTGCATGCTGGTGCTTGGATGTGTGTGCGTACACCGATAGTTTCAGAAGAAATTACCTTCTGAATGTACACAGATCTAAAGCAGCAGTATCTTGCTTTCCTATTTTGTTGTGGCTGATATTCAGTAATTACAGTTTTTATATGTCCAATGTTTGTGTTCATTTGAAATACTCCTCTAAAAATATAAATATTGCCCCTGCCTGGTTCCCATCCACTTAATGTAGCTTCTGCCTCAATTTAATCACAGTGTAAGGATTAATGAGTATGTATCTCAGCTGCAGCTGCCATTGTGAAATGAACTGAAGCTTTCGTGACATGATTTAATCAGAGGCGTGCATCATGAAAACAATCATCACAATTCATAAATAGTGCATTAAGTGCCGTTAGTATTATTAATTTTTCAAAGAATGTCAATTTTATTGAAAGCCAAAGAAAGCATGTGGCATGATTTCCCTTTTTTTTTGTTCCGACTTGCCAGCGGCAATTGCTTTTTGTGACACAAAGCAGGGACATTGCAACTGAATGGCTTGCTTAGTGCACCAGTTAGCTGAGATGTCACTACTAAGTAACCCCGAAACAAGGTAACCGCTCCACCTTCAACAATACTTTCCCGGCTCTAGGTTTGTAACTGTGAGCAGAATAAACATATCCATAATTAAAGCAAAAAGGAAAATAGTCATGCTTCAATCAATTTTGATCCCAATTGGTATCCAAAGATTCGTGCTTAAATGTCTATTTGAGGGATGTCAGATGTGAACGGAACCATTGGTGGAATAGCCTGTCACCACTCATCAGCTAACGTTCATACTTAATGAATGGTGACTTCACACGCGGTTTCTCAGGGTTGTCAGTGCTACTCAAACCATTAACATGAATGGTTCCGAACAACCTTAAAAGCGAGGAGAAATAGGGAGAAAAACTGGAAATAAAGTCACAGTCCAATACTACTTTATATGAATCTTATGCTCCATTTATTTTTAGTTTTAAACGTGAGTTATCTCAAGTAATACAGCAGGCATCACATAATAGACATTTATATTTTATTGCCTCCCACTTCACTTGTACCGCAATTCTTATACTGTGGGAACCATGTCTACTCATTCCAATGTTTTGGTTTCTAGGAGGTAATAAAGTACCACAAACAGTGGAGATGCATGTCACTCTGCAAATCTCTCTTCCTGCTTCGTAATTACAATCCTAACATAGATGTTAAATTGATTGAACCAGGAGGGAACTGTCAGTGCCTGTGCCTCCTTTTATTTACTACTGAGGTATGGTGAGAAGTCAAGCAATAAAGTTCAAAGATGCCTATGGCACTAAAACACCTATTTTAACAGTATGAATTTAAAGAAAGATTCAATACTGTACTCAAAATGCTGGGTACGCTAGAGATGAACTTCTAAACATTTAGCAATTCACACATCATAGAATTAATGTCGAGGTCCACAAACTACAGGCATATCAAAAGCAATCAAGTGCATCAGCAAACAGGCCATTTCATGCAATAAAATAAAACTTGCTTACAGATTCACAGCTATCTGCCAAATCTCTAGACATAAACCATCATTCTGCACAGAAGCTGACAACCACTTCTGGACTACATTAGGTACACTATGCAGAGATAGTACTGACAGATAAATAATAAAACACCTAGCTATTAGTACAGCTTTTTGTTTGCAATATACGAGGAAAGTACAGTATGTTCCTTCTTTGAGGTTTATTTCTTTCTTGAGAACACCATGATAACAAAATAATATGCATTGCCTCAAAGTTGTTATATTTTATTTTTAAACAACCAAACCATTCCTTACAACATATACTATCAGACTATATTTTCTTTTTATTTCAACTAATTTAATGACTCAAGACCAAAATGAAAGGCATGCTTGATTTTGTTGCCAATAATTTTTGAAATACAAGTTCATTAGCAAAAATACAAAATAAAATGGCCAATTTTAACATATTGTCATATTGTTCCTTTGCACTTTTCAGTCAGCTAAATTTCTATTTAACAAGTGTAAATGATAGTTCACATATCCTCTTCCTGCACATAGAAATGTTTTCAAAGCAGCAAAACAACAATTAAAGAAAGCCCTTTGTGCTGCTTGGGAACTGGACATCCTAATGAT
Organism: Carcharodon carcharias; assembly: GCF_017639515.1. NCBI lineage: Eukaryota > Metazoa > Chordata > Chondrichthyes > Lamniformes > Lamnidae > Carcharodon > Carcharodon carcharias. Next base: position 8,380,166 of record NC_054470.1, read on the forward strand.
CAACATTTTGAGCCTGAAAAGGGCAATAGCCTCATACCTCTTATACAAAGTGCATCACAGTATATCACAGGCTAGATCACTTGGGCCACATACAGTGATGAAGTTAAGTCTGAAATAGAATAAAGGCAGAAAAAATGATGAATGTGAGTTACTAAGCCTATCTTAATTCTTGCTGCTCTAATGTTTAATGACCAACACTATACAGCGTAAAAAGACAAGTTGTACAAACCCTTACAGGAGAATCCTTTAACAGTCCTTAATCAGTAAAGAGTGCAATCAACAGCAAGAAAAACTGTTAATCTGTCCTCAAAAGTGTAAAAGAGATTTGCAAACAAAATAGGTATGTCCAAATTATTCACATACTTTATCTTGTACAGTTTTACAGATGAACATGTCCATGATCATTGCGCCTGCTGAATGGTTATCTGCACTGTAGTCTGCCATTGAGCAGGAAACAGCACTATTGGGAAATGCAATTATGACAGCAGTAATCCAAGCCATGGACAGCATTGAGATCACCATTCATGGCTTCTCACACTGTTGCCATTGGATTTTGGTAGCTGGGCAGCTGTAAGTAAAGTCATTAATTGCATGCCATCATCAAATTGCCCATTTCTACATGAAATACACATTTTTAGCTCATGTATAGAGGCCAGTTCAAAGGTAGCTAATGCACCTCCATCTAAATGGACTGTCCGATTAACGTAAAAGGGAATCTGTGCAATCAACTGTTTAATCTGCTTAGGGTCTTTGCAATTGTGCCAGGAAGCAATCCTGTAAGGAAAGCTCTCTTAGCTTGGCTTTGACCTGGACAAGAGTGTGTGGCCTGAGACAAGTTTCTAGGATAGTCTTTTGAACAATACTTTGACATGTTTTTGATCTTCCACACCTCACAAAGTACAGAAGCATTTAACAAGGCAGGAGCTTAGATTCCCTGCTTCTCTTTAGCTGAAGTGCTGCATGGGTGGAGGCAAACGGAGGATGGCTGAATTCGTTTTCGTCTTTAAAAAATGTAAGTTGTTTAAAATAATGCTGAGAACTTCTAAAGGCTTACGGACTTTCATTGGAAAATGTAAGTTAGCTGGATCACGGTGATTCATTTGTCTGCTATAATCTGATTTTTATTGTTTCTAATTTCTAATTTCACCCCTTAATAAATCAGTCTTGTAGTTTTAGCCTTGGAGAATATAATCTGTCAGAACTCTATTCATTAGTCAGTGAGGTTTAGAATTACTGTGAATAAATTTCTGTGGGGATTCTCCTGTGTATTCTGTTTTTTGGGGGGTCTCTACAACTCCTTTGCTGAGTTACAGTGGATGAGCGAAAGAACCACGTGGGATATTCACCCTAACTGTTTCACACACACTTATTGATGGTAAACCTGTTTAAAATTCTTCAGGAAACCACTACCTCAAAGTTATTTTTATGTATGAGGTCATGTTTTGGTACATAGAAAGAATGGACTTGCCTGTGAAAGTGCCCCTTTGGACTGGACAAAATAAGGTATGCAAAGGATGTCCAAACTGTAACAAGATATAAGATTCAGTGAAGAAAAGCTTCAACTTGTTTGCAAATAGTCATCAGAAAGGTATCCAAAGGCCTAATGGGAAACCCACATAGTCATTGGCATTGTGAAGAGACAGCCTCGAGCTCAGTTTGACAATATTCCAGGTCCCTGCAGCTTGTGACCCAGGAGAAAAGTTCCTTGCATGCAAGGTTCATTCATGCACATCATACTGGCTATCTTCACTTGCATCTAATAAGCATTACAATTCCTGGCCCCTCCTGGTCACCTCACTGCTGGAAAACACTCACCCCTTCCTCCTTATTTACACTGGGCATATGAATTTTATGATGAAAAATTGGAATGAGCCTTTTTCTACCTTTGATTCTTGAGACATCCAGATACCTGCCTATTGCATGTTTTTCCATTTAGCATCGTATTATGGAAAAAGCCACTTTCTAGACAGCAACCAAGAAAGGACACGACAGGAAAGTGGTGCAAAAGAAAAATAATTCTATGGTTCAAAGGGACAACAGGAACTGAACCATGTGCAATTCCAAAACGTTACTCTTCCTTTTCCTGGCCCCTCTACAAGGTGCAAGCCCTGAGGCTTCAGCAGAGGCAGAGGCAACCTGCTCAGAAACCTGCTCTGACCATTGAGTCACTAGAGGCTGACATGCTCTGGATTTGGAGCCCATGAGGGCTCTGCCAAAAACTGCACCAGTTTTACATGTGCACGGGCAGACTCAGTCATGGGGATCCGAAACAGAAATGTGGGGTACTGACTGAGGGGGGTGTGGGGGGGTGAGGGGGGGGGGGAGGGGGAGGGGGGCCAGGGGGGTGGGGTTGGGGTGCGGTGGGAGGGATTGGTTTGCTGGTGGGGGTGCAGTGGGTGAGGGGTGCTTAGAGCTGAGTGCCCACTTGTATGTCCACTTTCATCAACACCCATCTCATCAGCCACAGTTCCCTGCTAGCAATGAAATGGAGAGAGCACTTTTCTATAGATAAATGGGGGCAATGAAAGGCCAAGGTATAGAGTATCATTCATCCTCATTAAGGTGGCCATCCAACGTGAACTCTCCACTGCTGCCACTGACTTAACTATCTGCTCTTGCTTGTTTGTGATGTGCAAGTCACTATGTGAAAACCCAACTATCACTCTAGCTTGTCCCACCAACGTATGAGTATCTGAGTTGGTGCATGGTTTTCCTAAGTCCTGTGCACCCTGAAGGGAGTAAGCTCCTCTGAGGAGTCAACATCATCATGGGCAACCCTGACCACCTCCTGGTGAACAGGCGAAGGTCTTCTGGGAATAGTTGCAGTTGACATCAAGTTAACATGATTGACTGTCTTGTGCCATTGTTTTATTTTATTCATTCAGGGGATGTGGGCATCACTGGCTAGACAAGCATTTATTGCCCATCCATAATTGTCTTTGTTCAGAGGGCATTTAAGAGTCAACCATATTGCTATGGGTCTAGAATCACATGTAGGCCAGACCAGCTAAGTACATCAGATTTCCTTCCCTAAAGAAAGTGAATTAGCGAACCAGATGACAATCGACAATGGTTTCATGGTCATCATTAGACTTTTAATTCCAGATTTTTTAATTGAATTCTGACATGGTGGGATTTGAATCCAGGTCCCCAGAGCATTACCCTAGGTCTCAGGATTACTAGCCCAAAGACAATACCACTACACCATCACTTCCCCAACTGCTGGAAATTAGCTGGCAGGCTGCGCCAAGATCTTGCTGATCTCCAGTGCCCCCTCTTCTGTAGGTGTTAGCTGCAAATGACTGGAGACCACCTCCATTCCTCTGCCTTTTCCTGGTGTTCACCACTCTTCGTCTTCAGGGAGGGATAGAAAAAACCTATGAGTGAAAGTAATAGAACCTGATGCATGGAGAGCATTTGTTGAGGGACAGGCTTGGAATTGCATAAAGAAGAGGGTGCGCATTAGTGGTGGATGGATAGATGGGATGTGAGGAAGTGCACAGACAGAGAGGACAGAAAGATAATTAGTCTGAGGAATGAGATGCTGGGGTAAACTTGAGAAGGCAGAGGGAGCGCCTCGAGTTGAGACTCCCATCAGGATATAAGGTACTTTGCCATTGCTTTCACCTTTTCTACCTTGCACAACTTGCTTCTTTCATTGGATCCAGGAAATTGGTACCATATTCCTGATGCTGACCCCTAATGCCACCTCCAACCACAACTTTTCTGTGCCACCAGCAGGCTTCTTCCCCCATCTTTAATCTCCTTCTGAGACCTTACAGCCCCCAGAAGCACACCCAGGGAGGTGTCACCGAAGCGCTGTGCACATTACCCATTTAAACTCGTTTGCAAGTTGGGGCAAGCCCACCTCTGCCGGCTCAGACAGCCATGACCGGATTCTACAGTTTCCAACAAGTAATTTGCCTGAAGTTGTGGCTTCCAGACCCATGTAGGAGGATGCCCTGCCTCCAAGACCTGCCAGCCAATCAGATAGCTGGCAGCTCTTCAATCCCAGCAGTACCACTGGCAGTGATGGTCACTGCTGGGACTGAAGTCAGTCCCCAACATTGAGCCTTGGAGGAGGCCGAACGGGACGTTAAGTGGGTCACCAGGGCCAGTCAGGCAGGCCCAACAATTGTAGTTTACTTGGGGGTGACAGCGATGAGGAGGCCAGGGGGCAGGCGAGCAAACTTGGGCAGGCCTTTCCACTGGGCGGGCCCTTTGGGCACATGGGCCCAAAGAGAAGTGGACCCCCCTCCCCACCTAACCCTCTTCGTTGAGACTGCACCCAGTCCGCCAGGCCTTGAAGACATGTCTCCCCACCACCGTTAATTGTCCATATATGGGCCTCAATTGGCCAAAGGGGAGGCAGGCCACGTGACTACTATCCTACCACAGGTAAAATATCAGCAAAGGCGGATAGGCAACAGAGATGGCAACAACTTGTCATCCCACACGATTTTATGATCCCCACCTGCCAACCAACTCCTGGGGGCTAGTGCCAAAATTGGGAGAGCTGTCTCACAGACCAGTCAAGCAACAGCCTGACATAATCATCCTCACGGAATCATACCTTACAGATAATGTCCTAGACTCCACCATCACCGTCCCTGGGTATGTCCTGTTCCACCAGAAGGACAAACCCAGCAGAAGTGGCGGCACAGTGGTATACAGTCGGAAGGGAGTTGCCCTGGGAGCCCTCACCGTCGACTCTGGACCCCTTGAAGTCTCATGGCATCAGGCCAAACATGGACAAGGAAACCTCCTGCTGATTACCATGTACCACCCTCCCTCAGCTGATGAATCAGTGCTCCTCCATGTTGAACATCGCTTGAAGCACTGAGGGTGGCAAGGGCGCAGAACGTTCTCTGGTTGGGGGACTTCAATGTACATCACCTAGAGTGGCTCAGTAGCAAAACTACTGACCGAGCTGGCCAAGTCTTAAAGGACATAGCTACTAGACTCGGTCTGCGGCAGGTGGTGAGGGAACCAACAAGAGAGAAAAACATACTTGACCTCATCCTCACCAACCTGCCTGTTGCAGATGCATCTGTCCATGACAGTATCGGTAGGAGTGACCACCGCACAGTTGTTGTGGAGACGAAACCCTGCCTTCACATTGAGGATAGCCTCCATCGTATTGTGTGGCACTACCACCGTGCTAAATAGGGTAGATTTCGAACAGACCTAGCAACCCAAGATTGGGCATCCATGAGGTGCTGTGGGCCATCAGCAGCAGCAGAATTATACTCGGACACAATCTGTAAACTCATGGCCCTGCATATCCCCCAATCTACCTTTACCATCAAGCCTGGGGATCAACCCTGGTTCAATGAAGGGTGCAGGAGGTCATGCCAGGAGCAGCACCAGGCATACCTAAAAATGTGGTGTCAACCTGGTGAAGCTATATAAAAAAAAACAGGACTACTTGCATGCCAAACAGCATAAGCAGCTAGTGATAGACAGAGCCAAGCGATCCCACAACCAAAGGATCAGATCTAAGCTCTGCAGTCCTGCCACATCCTGTCATGAATGGTGGTGGACAATTAAACAATGCACTGGAGGAGGGGGCTCCACAAATAGCCCCATCTTAAATGATGGAGGAGCCCAGCACAGCAGTGCAAAAGATAAGGCTGAAGCATTTGCTACAATCTTCAGCCAGAAGTGCCGAGTGGCTGATCCATCTCGGCCTCCTCTGGAGGTTCTTTAGCTGCTTCATCAATGACCTTCCTTCCATTATAAGGTCAGAAGTGGGGATGGTCGCTGAAGCTTGTTCAGCACCATTCACAACTCCTCAGGTACTGAAGCAGTCCATGTCCATATGCAGCAAGACCTGAATAACATCCAGGCTTGGGCTGACAAGTGGCGAGTAACATTCATGCCACACAAGTGTCAGGCAATGACCATCTCCAACAAGAGAGAATCCAATCATCGCTCCTTGATGTTCAATGGCATTATCATCACTGAATCCCCCACTATCCACATCCTGGGGGTTACCATTGACCAGAAACTGAACTGGACTAGCCATATAAATACTGTGGCTGCAAGAGCAGCTCAGAGGCTGGGAATCCTGTGACAAATAACTCACCTCCTGACTCCACAAAGCCTATCCACCATCTACAAGGCACAAGTCAGGAATGTGATGAAACACTCCCCAGTTCCCTGGATGAGTACAGCTCTAACAACACTGAAGAAGCTGGACACCATCCAGGACAAAGCAGTCTGCTTGATTGGCACCACATCCACAAACATTTACTCCCTCCACCAACAATGCACAGTAGCAGCAATGTATACCATCTACAAGATGTACTGCAGAAATTCACCAATGTTCCTTAGACAGCACCTTTCAAACTCACAACCACTACCACCTCGAAGGACAAGGGCAGCAGATGCATGGGAATACACCTCCTGGAGGTTCCTCTCCAAGTCAGTCATCATCCTGACTTGGAAATATATCACCATTCCTTCACTGTCACTAGGTCAAAATCCTGGAACTCCCTTCCTAACAGCGCTGTGGGTGTACCCACACCACATGGACTGCAGCGGTTCAAGAAGGCAGCTCACCACCACCTTCTCAAGGGCAACAAGGGATGGACAATAAATGCTGGCCTGGCCAGCGAAGCCCACACCTCATGAATGAATAATAAAAAAAAGTGAGTTGTCATCAAGTTAAAAATCCACTGACAGAAACACTGAACTTGCTTCTAGCTTTCCCATATGATTCTGCAGCCCCAACCCCACCCCACCACCCTAACCCTGCTCCCAGTTTATCTGCATAATGAAATCCCGCCTACTGAGTGAGCAAATGCTTTTTCTTAAAATTCTTAATGATAATTAATGAAAAGTGTATTTTATTCCATTGCTGGATCTCAAATGCCCTTAAAAAACTTTGGCACTAAACGTCACTACTCATATATTTCAACAAGCGTTAAATAAACCTCATGCAGGTCTACTAGGTTAAAGATCCCTTAGAATGAATGTTAACACTTGTTGACTGTAATGAAGGTGTATATGCTCACATTAATATGAGAACAACAGAGGAAATTTAGGAAAACATTTTTCATAAAGAGTTATTGAATTGTCTAATACATTGCTAACAGTAGTTATTGAGGAGGAGGTGGCAACATCATTTAAATATGATTACACAGGAATTCTAAAAGAACAAATATAAGAGGATGCAGATAAAGGGCAAGGAACTGGGATAAAACAGCTTCAATTAAAGAGCTAGAACTGATACAAGAATGGTCTGAATGGTCTTCTGGGCAATAAATTCTATGCTTCTTAGCCCTATTGCATTATCCAAAAAGGGCACGAAGCCCTCCCAGTGTTGTGGCAAAGCTTTTGCCCTCGACAAATAACTGGGCAGGTTAGGGGTTGATGGGAGGCCCCAGTGGAAGGAAGGATCTGAAGCCTTGCAGGCAAGCCTAGACTGGGAATCAAAAACTTGGGGGGGGAAATCAGAGGCCTCAGGTAAGATCAGAGACTAGGGTTCAGGGAGGATTTGGAGGCCTTGGTGGGGATCAGAGGCTTGGAGTAAGTTGAGACTTGAGAAGGGTATTGAAGGCCTGGGGTCAGGGTGCTGGGGGGTGAAAAATCAAAGGCCTGGCAGGGTTGGGGGTTGGGTGTGCATCGTACTGGATTACTGACATGGGTGAGGTCTTGAAAGACTGGGAGGTTCAGGGGCCTTGTCCGTGGGGGGAGAAGAGACGGGAAGTCTGGGTGCAGGGAACCAGATGCCTGGGGGAAAATCAAAGGGCCGAGGGGGGAGGAAGTCCCATTCTGAAACAATTAAGTCTGCTTCCAGCATAATATCAGTCAGCGGGCGGGTTGATGGCCAACTTTTCAGTCAGGGTGAGTGTTTGGTGTGGGGGCGGTGGGGGGTAGGTACCAGGGAATATGGCACCCCATAAAATCCAGCCTGTTGAATTGCAGCAACAGCCAGAGAAATAATCCAATAACTAATCTGTAGGTAAATAATGCTGGTTGTGGGTTCCTCATGCTGTTTAACATCATGTTCAGCTGTATGAGGTTTATAGGGTGCAGCATGGAGCTAGCAAGTGACAGGACTGGTGTCAAACTTATTTTCCAAAAATATACTTTGTTCATAAAATTTATAAAAATACTCCACATGCCTTTTCAAAATTGACATTACATACAGTGCAAAACAAATCAGTTCTTCCAGCACTCTATGTTACTCAATACATTTACAGTTATAGTCTATATCTACGATGCTGATTACATGTCAAACCAAGGGGTTTATCACAGTTTCCAGCCCCTCGACGTACTGAAGGCTGAAGGGATTTGGACAGTCCCCATTGTCCCCATTGCACCTTTGCAGCATCTGCCCCAATAGTCCATCCCTCAGCACATCGTTCTGGGCCTTGGAATGTGGCAGCCTGCAATACTTGGTCATGGAGAACGCTTTACACTGGAAGACCAGCAAATTTCAGGCAGACTAAAGAATGCCTTTCACCAAGTTGATGGGCCTCCAATCACAGTTGATGTTTTACTCAATATGTATCTCTGGGAACAGCCTGTGGGGCACAGTGTTCTGTGTCATGGAGCTGCTCAGGATTAACCTTGACAAAAAACATTGCATCTTTTACGAGACCTGCTTTGCCAAGGCACATTACAGAAGGAGCTTGACAACAGTTTCTTCACTACCACAGCCAACTGAAGGGCAACATGCAGAAGGGCGAGACTCCAGGCATGCAGGAAGGACCTGACAGTGGGCTATTCTCACCACAAGCCAAGCTATATCTTGGTGCTTGTTTGAAAGTTCTGGTGATGAGACATTCTGCCAAATGCCTTTGACAATCTGCTTAGGGAACCATCTGACAGGATCCACCATCTCATTTCCCCACAGGTCCTCAAGGATGTTACATGTGAAACCCTGACACTCCCTCCCTAACAGCACTATGGGTGTACCTACACCACATGGACTGTAGCGGTTCAAGAAGGCAGTTCACCCCCACCTTCTCAAGGGCAATTTTGAATCTGCCACCACTTTATTGGGCCATGGAGCAGTTGGACTGCACATTTGTACAATCCCCTCACCAACACTGGCCATGTAGCAGTCACTGTTGGAGGCGCTCAAAGCCCCGTGCAATCTCAGCATCCTGGTTTGGACCAGTGTCCCTCATGTTACAGGTTGACAGGGCAGCCATGCAGCGCACTCATCTCTGGCCATCCGAGGGGTGACCAGCACTCTCCGGGAAGCATTAAGGGGTGGTCACACAGGGCCAGAAAAGGTGCTAAGTAAAGCCAGAATAACCATGTCTCTCTCTCTTTGATGCTGCAGGAGGAGCACATCAGGATCATGGATCCTGGTGACCTAGCTGTGTGCCTGATGGCCAACAGAACTGTAGCAGACTGAGGAGAGAGCGACTGAGGTACCTGGCTGCACAAAGGCAGGATCAGCAACCTCATGAAGACGTTGGCAGCTGGGTCTCCCTCACATGCTGCCCAGGAGCGACAGGGGGCCATGGCTGGGCATCGCCTAGTGACACCCAGGGTCTATAGACGCCGCCTGCCATTCTGAAGTTGACTGAGAACCAGTGTCGCCGACGACTGCACATGTCTAGGGACTTGGTGACTCACATCTGCCTCTTACTACAGGACTTGGCACCAAGGAGATATGGAGGGCATCCACTGCCAGTGGCTGTGAAAGTGACTGCGGTGCTCAATTTCTATGCCAGTGGCTCCTTTCAGGGCTCCACAGGTGACCTCTGTGGGATTTCACAATCTGCCACCCACAAATGCATCCGTGAGGTCACAGATGCATCTTCTCCATGGCAACAACTTTGTGCATTTCGCCCGGGACCGGGACAGCCAGGATGCAAGGGCCATTGGATTCACCCTGATCTCGGGATTCCCACAGGTGCAGGGTGTGATTGACTGCACTCATGTGGTGCTCAGGTCTCTATCACTACACTCAGTGAACTTCATCAACCACAAGGGCTTCCACTCACTGTATGTGCAGCTGGTGTGTGACCACCAGAAACACATCCTGCAGGTGTGAGCACAGTTTCCAGGGAGTGTGCACGACGCCTACATCCTGAGTCACTCACAGATCCCTGCAGTCTTCCAGGGTTCACAGATGCTGCAGGGTTGGGTCCTCAGGGACAAGGACCACCCACAGAGGCCGTGGCTGATGACACCCGTGTGGTGGCCTCAGCCTGCAGCAGAGCAACGCTATAATGAGGCTCATGCAGCAATTTGCAACTTGGTGGAGCAGACCATCGGGATGCTGAAGATGTGGTTCTGGTGCCTGGACCGGTCTGGTGGAACCCTGCAATACAGTCCACAGAGGGTGTCACACATCATCATTGTCTGCTGCACCTTTTATAAACTGGTGCTGCAACAGGGAGACGATCTGGCTGAGGAGGAGATGTAGGAGCTGTACCTCTGATGAGGAGGACGCTGCCGGGGAATAGGGTGAGGGGGCCCTCCATGGTGATGAGGACGGGGATGAAGCTCTTGCATTGGCTAGATGAGGCAGGCACACTCAGGAGGCCCTCATAGCTGCCAGATTTGTGGAGGATGATGACGAGATGCAGTGAGGTGTCCCCGTAGATACTCACATCGCGGTTGTGAACGTTTGACTCCAGTCTGGCTTATCTCAGTGAGAATGCTCCTGTCATGGAGATGCAATGGAGGCCCTAATAGTTGCTTGATTACAGAAGGATGATGACAACAAGCAGTGAGGACACTCCATTGATCTTCACACAGCCTCTGAGGACGTCTGACTCCTGTCTGGCTGAGGGCAGCTCACTTGTGCTCCATGATCAGGGCCATCTCAGAGACACAGTCATGAAACTTTAGACACATCTGAGGCTGTGTCCGCCTTCAGCACCTCAGCCATTCAGGAGCTGGTGCACAGCATCACTGGCCAGAGATGCTGGTGTGATGGGGGCCAGCCCCACCTTAAAGGTGCTGAGAGCACCCAGAGAGAATGATGGAACTCTGTGTCACCTGCCCACAACATTCTGGCAGCAATGACCAGCACTGTCGAGGTGCAGGCATCAGTAATGTTTCCAGGGAGTGTGAGGCTGGACCATCATGTTGGTCTGAAGGCTGCACAGAGCACAGGGAAGAGGCCCTGGACTGAGACACCTGCCTTTTATCATGCAGAAAGTTTTCACATCTGAGTGACAAGAACACTGCTCATCAGAACAAGGAGACACAGGCTGGGTGACATTCTTAGGAGTTTATTGACAATAGTGAACAGTATGTACAAGTGATCAACACCCATGCCCAGGCTGTGCAACTACTTTTACCTAACTTTCCTAACACTGCTTCTGTATCTTGGTGCTCCCCGGACATCCAATGCCGAGGTGGAGGCAGCCTGCTGACTGTGACACCCAGTCTGTGATGACTTTGGCAGGCGTCCTCTGGAGGGTTGAGCTTTGGTGGGCCCTGCACTGCTTTTGGGGTCCTGCTGTGTGGCAGTGTCACCCTCCTCAACCTGTGAAGCTGGATCTGCGAAGGACACAGGAAGATGGGATTCAGATGGGCCGGTCACTCCCAGAGTCACCTGGATGGATGTCTCCGGAGTGTTCATCTGCTTATCCTCCTCCCTATGGGTGCTCGAGGGCCCCTGGCTGACTCCTTGTGGAGCAGGGGTACCTTGAGTGAGATCGAGCTGCCCAGCCCCCTTCTCACGTACACACTGTTGGAGGCCAACTATGGCATCAGCAATGGAGTTAAGCCTGTGCAGCAGTGCAGGAGTGACGTCCAGGACCAAGGTCTCCATGGCGGCCGCTATCCTCCAGTGTTGACCTCAGTGCTTTGCAATGCCGGCGCTATCACCTCAGCCTGAAGATGGACGGACTCCTCCATCATGCCTTGCAAACTGAGAAGTGTAGCGGGCATCCCTTCTTGATATTCCCTAGCTTGCCTTTGCAGCTCCAGCAACTGTGACATGACTGAGCCCAGAGGCTTATCATTGATTGGACTCATCAACGTTCTGGCCTCCAGCAATCCTCCGAGTGCTGGCGATCTGGGAAGTCCCTGTCTCTCCCTGCTGTGGGTCAGAAAGTGTGATGTGCTCACCAGATTGTGACCCCGAGGCTACTCCAAAGCTAGGTCCCACCGAGGTGTGTGTCTCTGCACTGGTGGAGGGTGTGGGTGAGCGCTGTGACGGGACTTCAGGGAGGTTCCTTCAGATTCCTCTTTAGAGGTTTCTTCAGAGCTTGATTGGAGGCCATGGGTCATGGACACTGCCAGTTGTTTGGCAAATGTGCCTTTGAAAGCAAGGGGAGATAATTAGTGCATAGCAGTGACCTGTGAAAGAGGACACATCACTCACAGTATGGTTGTCTGATGGATGTTGCACTGCTGGATCCTCACTTGGTAGAGTAGCACCGACCTCACCATCAGCACAGGACCGGTCCAGATCTCACCGGCCCGCTGGATAGCTCTGTTTTCAAAATCTGTCAGAACTTTGATATCTGGCATCCCTCCACCTGTCTGTGACCTTTCCCTCCTGTTGTGAGCCAGTTTATCCTGCATGGATAGAGATGGGGAGAGTGTATCAGGACTCCTGCGGATCAGATGATAAGTATGCCTGACCTGTGTGGGAGGTGAGTGGTCCCATGGACAGGATGAGGACAATGACCGTGTGTGTGTGAGAGAGTGTATGGTGATGTCCCTTTCACTGGCAGTGAGTGAGGGCCCTGTGGATGTGTGTTGGGTTTGAGAGTGTGTGAGTTGGGAGTGATAAAAAGAGTGACGTACCCTGGTGAAACGGAGGAGGTCATTCATCCTTTTACGGCACTGGGTGGCTGTCCTCCTCTGCAGGGCATTGGCGCTGACCACCACTGCCACCGTCTCCCAAGCCGGGTTGGTGACTTTGCTACCCATCCTGCGGCCAGAACGGGGGTAGGCCACATCCCGGCGGGCCTCCATAGCATCCAGCGGCCCCTCAAGTGACCCGTCGTTGAAGTGGGGGGGGGCGCTGCAGTCTTTTTGCCTTTGCTGGCCATGTCTCCCGGGCAGCGGCGGTGAGCTGGTGGCGATGAGCATTTCGCTGGCGGCTGCCTTTTAAAGATGGCGGCCGGCACAATGCAACAGCGGGGAGATGGTGAACGGGCGAATGAGAGCCCGCCCACCATGGAAACGATATCTTTTGTGAGAGTGAAGATATAATGAGGCGGGCTCGGGAAGATACGGTGTGAAAACCCCCCATTTTCGTCGGCAGCTATGTCTCCATTTTACCCAACCACCACCGCACTTGGTGCAATTCTGGGAAAATTCTGCCCAAAGATTTTTAAAATGTTATAAAACATGTCCCCTCATGTAACTCTGTCACGTTACTCATGAAATATTAAAATTTTTATTTTATTTTTATTTGTTGTTGGTGACGTATCCTAAAAGAAGCAAAGGCCACTTGGCCTTTTTGCCTGTCACCAACCGTAAGGTTGGACGGGTAGTGAAAAGTTTATTTCAGTTATAACTTTAATGGCTTTAATAGGCCTTTTAATTGTTGGTGGGTGCGCTGCCAACTCCCACACGTGGCCTACCGAGATACCGCTCGAGTGGGCGCTGATGTAGGGACACTCGCCAGTCGTCATTGCGCATCATTTTATGCTGGATCAGGACACGCGCCCGCCCAACGAGCGTTATATTCTGGTCATAGTGTCCAGCGGGCTTCCTGTCAGAAGTGTGCGCACACGTGGCCGATGCTGTTTTCAAACGTTAGGAGGCCTCCTGAAAACGAGCACTCGAGAGAGAACCGAAATTCTCTCTCCTCCTCAGCAAGAACTCTTCAATCTGATTGATTCAATAAGCCATTGCTTCCTTAGTCACAGATTCCCTATATTGAATGCCATGCTGCTTGGACTCCACAAAAAGCAAAGTAAAAGCCCACCAAAAGTCTGGGCCAATGACTTTCCTGGAGATGAACTAGTAGTGGAGTTTATTCTGGAGTTATTACTAGAAAACCCGCACAGACCCTTGGTCATATAAACTGCTGCCACAGGATCTCCCCGATACATCAGGGAGATGGCACAACGTTGGCAATCCTGGTCATGTGACTTTCAGTGAATTGTGAATTGTGAATAGCCATGTGATCTGTTGCAATGCCAGAGGCTTTGAACTTTAAGTAAACTGAAGTGAAGTAAGTTAAAAGTAAATTGAACTCCCTTCGTTTCATGGTAAGAAAGCTGAATATTGCACATGTCACCGGGCAAATACTTAATGCAGCTATAAATCTGAACTGCGTACAGAGGTAGGTGTACCTAATTCAACTGAGCATCTTAGTGTGTAGGAACTGAGAAAACATATTTTTCATCTGGCCATGGGAAAAAGCAATGCTGATTATTAGATCACAAGCTCAGGTGAACTGGCTTAATGGAATAATGCAAAGTTAATTCATCTGAATTGGTTTTTCTGCCGAGAAAGCCTGAAGTGTGGCACAAAGTCACGTACACTCAGTGCACTCCACTGAAGTTTCTCAGTTCAATCCAGTGCAAAGTGAGTGTCAGCAACTTTCGACTTGAAATCTCGAAAATGCACAACTTGAACTCACCAGATCAAAAAGAGAACCAACATTTACCACGTGAGCTCATTTGCCAAGAGCCAGCTCGGAGCTCAGCACAGCTTAGTCTCCATCCCTAATCCCTTTAACTGAAAGCCATTCTACCAGCGGGCTCATCTGCCAACACTTGTCAATCCTGCTACTTGGCACTGCAGTAATGACGAGGAATTACTGGCCCATTAAATCTATAGCGCTCCTTTGTCTGAAACTAGGAAGATATCAGCCAGGTAATTTCACTATCCTAAAGCTCCACAGCTGTTAGTGAAATTCTACCCACTTCATACAGTTTAAATCTGTTCTCTGAAGGCTTAAAACAGCTAAAATAGGGATTTACCTCTATAGCCAGGGATCATCAGTAAACAGACCGGAAAGATGAACACAACTCCAGTCAACAATAACACATTGCTAAACTTAATAAAACAACCATATATACAAGAATTGCTCAAAAGGAACACGAACCATGAGAACAAAAAAATTAAACTATGTCAAATAATCCCTAGCAAGATTTTGTCTTTTGTTGTGTTGTCTAAATCAATACTTTTATTTTTATCCCTAAAAGCCCCACTGTGTTTAAGTAGCTTGCCAGCAGCAATTCTCATAGTTCATACCATGAATGTTGGCTACATGGGCAAGGGACCAGAAGACAACCCATGAGCTAACAGCAGGAGGGAAAACTGATGCAGAGATTTGGAGAAATCACGACCCATCAATCCTTAACCATGTTAGGTACACTGCCCTTGCCACAGGGTGCACTCTTTTTGGTTCGCAATCTCACAGGCTAATTTACACTGTTCTTTCAGTCTGTCTGATCTCATCCATCCAGACCAACCCTACTATCTTCCGATTACAATATTTAGCTGTAGCTTAAAGAGTTCCAATATCCTGGCTTCAACCTCCTAGTCAACTGGTTCTGAAAAATAAACCACCTGATAATATTTTTTTTCCCTCCGCTCTCCACCCACTGTACACTTTTAGACTGGTTTTCAGGGCAGGTGTTACTGAAGATAAATGAGTAACAACCACCTGCATTTAAAACACCATTTAACAGAACAGCATTTCCCAATGTGCTTCACAGGAGTGTTATTAACCTAAATTTGACGCTGAGCCACATAAGGAGATCCAAGGATAGGCCAAACAGGTTGGTTTTAAGGTGTGTCTTAAATGAAGTGAAAGAATGGTGGAGAGGTGGAGAGATTTAGGCCAGGATTTCCCACTCTGGCCCTAAGTCCTGTGGTGGGGGCAGGAAGTGGGAGTATTTCCCTCCATGGAGCCCAGCAGGATATTTTACCAAACCACGTGATGGCCAGGAACTTCCATGCCCGCTGGCATCGGGCACGTTCGGTAACATGAGCAGACAACATGGCAAGAAGGCCAAAAATTGGTTGCACCACGTTGTGAAACCAGTTTGCGATCGTCTGCTCAGCCTGTCGATGGTGGGCCACGTTCCCCGCCATCATATGTCAGGAATCGTTTTGTAATTCCATCAGCATATCATTTCTAAGGCCAGCCAGCCAGACTCATTCACCCACCACCACACCCCCGACCAGAGCAGAACACGTCTTGAAAAGCGTGACGTGCAACAGTTGGGGCTTACCGCTAGGACACCCGAGGAACCAAAGATGCTGGACCCTGACCATAAAGGGATCCTGAAGGAACATCCATGGCATGCTGGGTGGATCCTCATGGACATGGATCTACTGTGCAGCAGCTCACGGTGAATTTCCACTGTTGATGCTCACAATGGATGATGGTCGAGGGGGTGGGAGAGGAAGGACTCGGATCGACAGGGAGAGGAACAGGTGTTGGGGGACAAAAACAGAATTACCTGGAAAAACTCAGCAGGTCTGGCAGCATCGGCGGAGAAGAAAAGAGTTGCCACTGCTCTTCAAGGTGTTGGGGGAGTAGGGTTGGGAGGGGAGGGGAGGTTGGTGGGGGGAGGGAGTATGGGGTCAGGAAGGGGTAATGGGGGAGAAGACGACGACAACTGGGGAGCCAAGCCTAAGGTGGCAGATGGGAGGTGCAAGGGAAGGAGTTCAGGGGGGAAGGAGTCCAGGGGGAGGAAGGAGTGTGGAGAGGGGAGGAAGTCTAGGGTAAGGAAAGAGTGCAGAGAGGGGAGGAAGTCCAGGGGGAGGAAGAAGTGCGGAGAGGGGAGGGAGTAAGGGTGGCAGAAGAAGTAAGGGTGTCTGACAGAGTCAGGAAGAGGCTAAGCTGGGGTTGGGGAGGGATCACAGAGGGGGTGGGAGGATTAAGCGGGGGGATGGGGAAGGATTTCAGGGGGGAAAGGGTTCCGGGGGCAAAGGGGTTCTGCGGGAGAAAGGGTTCCAGGGTGGTGCGCGGGTTGAGGTGGGGGGGGGTTGAGGTCCGGAGGGGGGAGATGTCCAGGTGAATGTGCAAGGGACGGGTCAGATGGTTCCATGACTGCCTCCTGGGGAGTGAACTGAGGGTGAGCCTGGTGTGAGGGAATGGTGAGAATGACTGAGGGCAGAGTGAGGTGGTAGGTTGGGAAGGTGAGGGTTCGACGGTAGCGGTAAAAGGGACGGCAAGGGTGGGGACTCGGAGGCAGACAAGGACCCTGGGGGTGGGAAGGAGGAGGTGAATGTGGATGAGGGTGGGATTTTCAGGAAGGTAGGAAACATACACGTTCACCTGGACATCCCTGAAGGAAAAGGGTTGTGGTTAGTAGGTCACCATGGGGAGGTGATGCCAGGGGGGTCAACAGTGATGGAGGAAAGGAAATGGGTGACTGGGGGAGGGGAAAAGATGGGAGAGCGAACGAAAGACTGAATCCAGACCACGCTGTTCAAAACAAAAGTGAAATGAGAGTCGTGGTGGGCAAGATCAGGTGCTGCGTAAGAGTGTGATCAGTGGGTGGGCGGAGGTGCAGCTCAGCTCAGATAGACAACTGAAAGAGAACCCCAGCAGGCAGCACTGAAAATGTTCAGGACATTGAGGTGAGTGCGATACATGAATGACCCGCCTGCGTGGGAGAGAGATGGCAAGAGGCTCCGACCGGCCCTTCCACACACACACTTCTCTCTCCACAATCACCTCTGTGGGCCAGCTGCTCCCTCTGACAGAGGACGAGGTTGAGGGGGTCACAAGCAAAGGGGATCAGGGGGAGGGGACAGCCTCTGAGATTCCTGAGCGGGCGACCCAGGGGTGTCCAGCTGCTGCTCCTCCTCCTCCCTTCGGGTGCCCAGGGGATCGGCCTGACTCCGTGAGGGGAAGGAGCAACAGGAGGGGCATCGAGATGTCCTGCTTCCCTCTCACATTGTCATTGCAGGAACTCACCCATGGCTCCTGTGATGGAGTGCAGATCTGCACACATCTGCCCGTTCTGCTGGACCAGGGTCTCCATAGTGTCTGCCATCCTCCCCATGGAGACCCCACTGTGTGCACATGTGGGCACCACTTCATCAGAGAGCAGGCAGATGCACTCCTCTGATTGGCGTGGCTGCTATTGAGGGATTCAAACAGCTCTGCCTGATGTTCCCCCGTCTTCTGCTGACTCTCCACGATGATTTGAAAGGCAAAATCCAGAGGCTCATCATCTGACTCGGACCTCATAGATGCCTGATCCCCAACAGTTCTCCAAGTGCCGGGGCGCTCAGCTGAACCTGCCTCCTCCTGCTTCAGACATGTCTCCATGCAGTGACCACAGACTGTGAACCCGAGCCTGCTCTAGACCTAGGTCCAACTGAAGTGTGTGTCTCTGCGCTGGTGGAGGGTGTGGGTAAGCGCTGTGATGGGTCTTCCAGGCTGCTTATTTCCAGCTCTTCAATGGGGGAGGTGTTCTCTTGGCTGGAGGTGAGGATGTGGATGGAGCTGAGGGACTGTCTGGCTGAGGGTGTTGGTCACTTGGCCGAGCTCCCTGTGAACCAAAGTAGAGATAATTAGTGCATGGCAGCAGAGTCAAAACAGGTGGCAGAGTTATGTTGAGAGAGGGATGATGTGGTGCAGGATCCTCACCGCTGACTTCACCGTCACCGCAGGCATGGTCCACATTCTCACCAGTCAGCGCGATGGCATGCTCCTCAAAGTGAGTGAGGGGCCTAATATGGGCCGCTCTACCCCTGGTCTGGGACCTCTCCCTGCTGATGTGAGCAAGTTTCTCCTGCATGAAAACAGATGGAGAGAGAGTGAGCAGGACACATGGCACTGCGTGGAATGTTTGTGTGGTGAGCGGAGATATGGACAGGATGAGGACATGAGCTCCAGGGAATATCAGTCTGATGGAGATGTGAGGGTGTGTGTGAGAGTTAGTGGTGTTGTCCCTTGAGGTGTGAGTTCCCTGTGGATTGGGTTTGTGAGTTGAGAGTGATGAGAACAGTGACTTACCCTGGCAGAATGGATGTGAAACCATTCATCCTTTTTCAGCATTGTGTGGCATGGGCCCAGTGAAGACATGGGCCTAAAAGCCAGGAAGAGTTCAGTGGCCCATCATTGGAATGCCTTTTGGAGGCCCACCATGATGTCCTCCACCCCTGCTCTGGCCGCAGGAAGTCCAGCAATCTCACCACTCCAGCTTGGTAGGTGATGGCAGTGGTGGTCAGTGCTGCCAACACTGCACAGAAGAGGTCGGCCATCCAGTGCAGAAAGACAATGAATGGCCTCATCCGTGCCACCAGGGTAAGGCAACCATCCCGTTACTCGTAACTCACACACTCACAAGCCCATCACACATTCACTGGCATCTCACTCTTTGCCAGCTCAAGGGACATCACCACTCACTCTCTCTCACATACTCCCTCACATCTCCATGTGGCCTTACCTCCTCTGAAGACTGCCTCCCCAGCCCTCAGCTTCTTGAGGCCACTTGAGATTAACATGTGCTCCCAAACATACCCTGGGATACAACCGCCCCCCCCTTTCCCCAGTACAGCTCTCGTCCTGCAGCCTCTTCCCTTGCCTGAGGCCACTTCTCCCCCTTCCCCAAGCAAGCCCGAGCCCTGCAGCCATTGAAAAGTCACCCCCACCTTACGACTGGTAGAGACCTGCCCATGAGCCCCCCTAAAAGTGATGTGGTGCTGCATGCGAAGGCCTGGCATTGGTGACTGTGAGTGCTGCCCGAAGCTAGGTAGGCAAACAAACCTCAAAGTCCCGAGCAAAGTGCAGCTCGCCAGGTGCACGTCACCTATGTACAGTGGTGAAACATGTTGGCATGCAATCACACCAATGAGCCTGGATGATCCAGTGTGGGGGGATGATTCCAGCAAGCAGGGCTTATCATGAGATGCTAAAGTATTGAATATGGTTCCTGGCATGCAAAGTCAGGAACGAGTGTTTCCATTGACGGACGGAGCAGACGATCGCAAACTGGTTTCACATAAACCTGATTTTTTGGCACCCTCACCCGCTATGATGCCCGCGGCCAATGGGAGCAGAAAATTTTGGCCCATGGCTTTGGACTTCCTGATATTTTAAGCGCTAGTTCTTATTACATTTTTATCTCAGAGCTGCAAAGCTACTGGGAACCAAATGGCAGTGTAGGTCAGACGCTGACCTTTCATCTCTCAGGCCTGAGTTCAAATCCTGATGAGACGAAGCTCTCTTTGGCCTGCTGATTATAAAGATCCTGTGGGAAAGTCGTAGAGTCATAGTCATAGAGGGCTACAGCACAGAAAAAGGCCCTTCGGCCCATCGAGTCTGTGCCAGTCAAACAAGTACCTAACTATTCTAATCCCATTTTCCAGCAGTAGGCCCATAGCCTTGTATGCCATGGCATCGCAAGTGCATGGAAAGGAGTTTAGGTAATCAGAAGTTAGTCCTGAATGAGCCTACAGCATAGGTCTAATTTTAATTTAGCATCAACTGGCAATCTTACTCATCGGAAATGGGAAAATGTCAAATGGTACAGTCAGAGACGCACTTGTGAGGTTGGGGCAGAGTAGGGGGAAGAGATTATACCTGGCCTGATCTAGGAGTGCTTGATGCTGACACTATTTTTAAAATTCATTTTATGGAATGTGTGCATCGCTGGCTATGCCAGCATTTATTGCCCATCCTTCTTGAACCGCTGCAGCCCATGCGAACCCCGGTTTTAAGTTAGTGCAGTGTGGGGGGTCCCAGGATGGGAGGGAGACACCCTCCATTTTACTCGTACGAGGAAGAGGAAATAGCTAACTCCCTGGCCTCTTTTAAATGCTGCCACGCTGACTCCCATATGAAGCTGTGGGGATTTGACATGGGGGCTGGTAGAGAAAAAAATAAGAAGAGGGAGAAAAGATATAAATCATTTTCTCCCATTTATCATCACAGAAGTACAGCAATGTTTGTTGGACAAATTTAGCAGAGAACTCACAACAACAACATTATGCTCGCTTAGAGAATAACAACATAACAAACAGAGAGCCCGAGGGAGTCTTCCAGCCTAGCCATAAGGATAGAATGATTTCATTCTTGTTTGGATGG
Source organism: Carcharodon carcharias (assembly GCF_017639515.1). Taxonomy (NCBI): domain Eukaryota; kingdom Metazoa; phylum Chordata; class Chondrichthyes; order Lamniformes; family Lamnidae; genus Carcharodon; species Carcharodon carcharias. The sequence goes on from NC_054470.1 coordinate 8,401,116, forward strand.
AACTGTACTTAATTATTTATCTGACATGCAACCTTCTTTTACTTTGGTTACCATGGTTAATGAATAACTACAACAAGGCCTCAGCTGACTAGAACAGAAAGCATAGTTTAAACAGTCATCTTTAACATCAATTACTTTAAAGGAGAATTCCTTGTAGTTAGCATGCTGAATTATATGTATCCCTTCATAAACCATCTTTTGATCTGTCAATTCATCTTTCAAACATTTATTTATAGTGTGTTAACTCGCTTCTTCCATGTGGTAATTGTTTTCCTTTTTCTCTCCAGCTGACTCTACTTCCCATATGCTCAGAGTGCCTATAGCCTCCTTGTTGTTAGGTAGGCCTTTTTGGCAGCCTAGGCTCTAGGCCTAGCCATTCTCTTGGTATTGGCAGCTCTGCCTTGCTTTTCTCCCTAAGCCTATATTTGGACCTTTCCTTCAGCATTAACATCAGAGAAAGAGAGAGAGAGAGAGAGACTGAGGTTCGGAAAGTGCACTAATGCTATATCTCTGCTGGGTATGGGGCAGAAAGCTCAGGAAATAGGCTAGGACTTGCATATGCCACGTCCTGGCCATTTCGGTCAGTTTCTAGGAAAGCCTACTTGGGATTTGATATGGTTTCTCATAATCAGGTGATAATAATATGTGCAGTGCAACAAGTAGAAGCGAAACAAAGAGAAAACAGAGGTGCATTCTGGAGCAGCAATATTTAAAGAAGACAGAGTGGTCAGCATCGCCAAAGACAGCAGTTCAGTCAAAAAGGATGAGGAGGGACTGTAAATTGTGATTGCAGTCCCAGTCGTGGAAAATGTTATTGGTGACTTCGGCGCTGCACAGTTGGCGTGGGATGGGGCAGAAGCCTGACTTTGGCTTTGAACAGGGAGCAATAACGATACATTCCAGGGCATTGGAAAGCAAGGGGAGAGATGGGAGTGATGGTTAAAGAGGCTGATGGAGTTGACTGCGCGCTCTTTGAAAAGGCAGGTCAAACAGCGGGCAGAATTTTTAGACCAGTGGGCAGGAGCTGCCGGGCTACGGGCTGCCGACGGCAATCAGCCCCTAACCGCGATCTCATGCTGGCTGGCCGAATAATGACTGGTGGGAAGCTCGGTGCCATTGGGGTGGGGGGTGGGGGGACGGCGGGAGAGCAGCAAGAGCTGAAGTCAGTGCAAAGCGCGGAATGAAGACTCCCTGAAGCCGGAGAGCTGCCTCGGGGGAGCCGAAGAATTTAAATGTAATATAAAAAAAAAATTAAAAATTCCGGAGAAAGTGCCCCAACAATCAATCACCCGGGCACATGCAACGTGAAAATTCTGTCCGTGTATTTTTATTCTTTTCAAATTCAGTGACGGAAACCTCCTCCTGCCGCTGGATGAGGTTTGCTGAAAAACGCAAAGGCTGATTTGCTCGCTGGCCAACCGTAACCTTGGATGGGCAACGAAAAATCTCCATTAATTGTGCCGCTAATGGGCACACCTGCCCTCTTAATTGTCGCCCGCTCTGCTCTCCAGCGCGGACTAACACGGATGGCACTGGGCGAGCGTCCCAATGGCATCGCGGACTCGCACGACACTTCAGTCGGTGGTGGGGGGGTTGGTGGGGGGGTTGGGGAGGGTGATAAAGTCGGAAGCCCGCGCCCACTGACCTGAATTTCGCCCGAGTGCGCCGTGCCGACTGGACAGGCCTCCAGCGTCATCACAAAGTTACTTCACGCTCAAGCAGGTTGGGTACGCGCCCATCTGAGTGAAAAATCCTGCCCGCCATAAAAAACGCTGCCCATAGATTTTTCTTTTCCTCGCATTGAATAACAAAAAAAAACTTATCCCGCCTGTGAATGAGGCTTCATGAAAAATTGTAAAGTCCGCCTGGCTGATTTGCCCGCTCGCCAACTGTACGGTTGGACAGACCACGAGGAAGCGGAGACAATCGCACCTTTAGTCGCTTAATTCACCCCTTAATTGTTGTTGGGCGCGCTTGCGACTTTTGCGCATGTCGGCCGATCCAAACCTCGTACGTTTACATGTCCGATTGGGTCCGGCCTACGCCCGCCCATCGAGCAAAAAATTCTGCCCGGTGCTTTTGAAAGGTACAAGGCCTAACCTAGTGGACGGGAACTAGTTGGTGACAGTGGATATTTGAGAATGAAGGAAGGACATAAAAATGGTCCAGGGACTATGTGATAGGCTTCACCCAAAGGTTATGGTGGAGATGGAGGATAAACTGTGATGTAATAGGGGACAGGTACCTGAAGGAGGACTAAGCAAACAAAGAATGGAAGAGGGAGGGATTGGAGGAGCAGAGACAGCGGATTATTGCCCTCAATGAAATATTCCACATTTGGAGACTGAGTGAAGATGGAGGGTGTAGTGATCAGAAATGAACATTTACTGCGCAAAATCGAAGTTTGAGCTGTTCCTGCTGCCCATCTTAAGCTGGAAAAGACAAATGGAAAGCAAGTGAGTGAGATGGAAAAATTGAAGTGGCAGACAAGGAGGGATAGTTGGAGAAAGAAAGATGGCTTTTAAAATGAATTTAATTCATGGGCAGCAAGTATGCATGTGAAAGGCTCTGTAATGCACAAGAACTGTGGGTGTACACGTGAAAAAAGCACTTGTAACATGCTTTTAGTGTAGTGCAGTTCCATGAATATAAGGATCCCAATATTTACGGGTAGACAGGGAGAGAACTGGGAGGCGTTCATAGCTGCTCGGAAACCCAGCAAACGCAGATACTGGGAAGATCCTAACAAATTTAACAGCAGGACCTCGTTTTATTTTTTCTCTCTATTTCCTGCCTCGCATGCCGGACAGAGTGAGAGGACAAGCAGGAAGGGCCTTTGCTGGAAGGCTGCAGCCAGGGACTAGATTAAACTATGGAGGGAGTGTGGGATGGGGGGATAGAGATCATGAGTTTGGTGGTGGGATCGGGGGGGGGGGGGGGGGGGGGGGGGGGAGGGGGGGGGTGGGGGGGTGGAGGGGTGCATTCAAAGTGGGTAAAGAGATGGTGGGTCAATGGGAAATCACTGGGGACGATTCAGAATGTGAGGAGGAGTTACTGGATCACATAAGGGAAGCAGGTTTGCTTGAGGGGCAGGGAGAAAGCTTTCTTACTCCTTTTTGGCCACAAGCAGTACTGGAAAGGCACTTAAATTCAAGGGGGAGGTGATGGCAAAGTGGTATTGTTGCTGGACCAGTAATCCAGAGATGCAGGATACTGTTCTGGGGTACCCGGGTTTGAGTCCCGCCACAGCACTTAAAAAGCCACTCAGTTGTAACAACCCACTACAAAGACAAAAAAAGGAATGAAACCGGCAATCTCAGCCTTGTTGACCCTGCAAAGCCCTCCTTACTAACATCTGGGGGCTGGTGCCAAAATTGGGAGAGATTTCTCTCAGACTTGTCAAACAACAGCCTGACATCAAAATCCTCATGTATCATACCTTACAGATAATGTCCCAGACACCACCATTATCATCTGTGGGTATGTCCTGTCCCACCGGCATGTCAGGCCCAGCAGAATTGACTGCACATTGGCATACGGTCAGGAGGGAGTTGCCCTAGGAGTCCTCAACATTGACTCCAGACCCCATGAAGTCTCATTGCATCAGGTCAAACATCACCACTACTGGCCAGGTCCTAAATGACGTGGTTGCTGAGCTGGGTCTGAGGCAGGTGGTGAGAGAAAAACATTCTTGACCTCATCCTCATCAACTTGCCTGCTGCCAGTGTAGGAGTGACCATCATATGGCCCATTGTGGAGACGAAGTTCCACCTTCACATTGAGGATACTCTCCATCGTGTTGTGCGGCACTACCACCGTGCCAAATGGGATAGATTTCAAACAGATCCAGCAACTCAAGACTGGACCTCCAAGAGGTGCTATGGGCCATCAACAGCAGCAGAATTGTACTTGCATACAATCTGTAATCTCATGGCCTGGCACAACCCCCACTCTACCATTACCATCAAGCCAGGGGATCAGCCCTAGTTCAATGAAGAGTGCAGGAGGGCATGCCAGGAGCAGCACCAGGTATACCTAAAAATGAGGTGTCAACCGGGTGAAGCTATAAAACAGGACTACTTGCATGCCAAACAGTATAAGCAGCAAGTGATAGACAGAGCTAAGCGATCCCACAATAAATGGATCAGAACTAAGCTCTGCAGTCCTGCCACATCCAGTTGTGAATGGTGGTGGACAATTAAACAACTCACTGGAGGAGGTGGCTCCACAAATTTCCCCATTCTCAATGATGGAAGAACCCAGTACATCAGTGCAAAAGATAAGGCTGAAGCATTTGCTACAATCTTCAGCCAGAAGTGCCGAGTGGATGATCCATCTTGGACTCCTCCAGAGCTCCCCAGCATCACTGATGCCAGTCTTCAGCCAATTTGATTCACTGCACATGATATCAAGAAACGGCTGAAGGCACTGGATACTGCAATGGCGATGGACCCTGACAACATTCCAGCAATAGTACTGAACTCTTTTGCTCCAGAACTTGCCACACCCCTAGCCAAGCTGTTCCAGTACAGCTACAGCACTGGCATCTACCCGGCTATGTGGAGAATTGCCCAGGTGTGTCCTGTACACAAAAAGCAGGACAAATCCAACCTGGCCAATTTCTGCCCCATTAGTCAATTCTCCGTCACCAGTAAAGTAATGGAAGGGGTCATCAACAGTACTATGAAGTGGCACTTGCTTAGCAATAACCTGCTCACTGACACTCAGTTTGGGTTCTGCCAGGACCACTCAGCTCCTGACCTCATTACAGCCTTGGCTTAAACATGGACAAAAGAGCTAAACTCCCAAGGCGAAGTGAGAATTACTGCCCTTGACATCAAGGTAGCATTTGACTGAGTGTGGCATCAAGGAGCCCTAGCAAAACTGGAGTCAATTGGAATCAGGGGGAAAGCTCTCTGCTGGTTGGAGTCATACCTAGCACAAAGGAAGACGATTGTGGTTATTAGAGGTCAATCATCTCCGCTCCAGGACATCACTGCAAGAGTTCCTCAGGGTAGTGTCCTCGGCCTAACCATCTTCAGCTGCTTCATCAATAACCTTCCTTCCATCATAAGGTCAGAAGTGAGGATGGTCACTGATCATTGCCCAGATATGTCCTGTACATAAAAAACAGGACAAATCCAACCCGGCCAATTACCACCCCATCAGTCCACTCTCAATCATCCGTAAAATAATGGAAGGGGACATCAACATTGCTATCAAGGGGCACTTGCTTAGCAATAACCTGCTCACTGATGCCCAGTTTGACTTCTGCCAGGGCTACTCAGCCCCTGACCTCATTGCAGTCTTGATTCAAACATGGACAAAAGAGCTGAGCTCCTGAGGTGAGGTGAGAGTGACTGCCCTTGACATCAAGGCAGCATTTGACTGAGTGTGGCATCAAGGAGCCCTAGCAAAACTGGAGTCAATGGGAATCAGGGGAAAAGTCTCCACTGGTTGGAGTCACACCTAGCACAAAGGAAGATGGTTGTGGTTGTTGGAGGTCAATCATCTCAGCTCCAGGACATCACTGAAGAACTTCCTCAAGGTAGTGTCCTAGGCCCAACCATCTTCATCTGCTTCATCAATGACCTTTCTTCCATCATAAGGTCAGAACTGGGGATGTTCGCTGATGATTGCACAATGTTCAGCACCATTCACGATTCCTCAGGTACTGAAGCAGCCCATGTCCAAATGCAGCAAGACCTGGACAACATCCAGGCTTAAGCCAACAGCAGGGCAAGTAACATTTGCGCCACACAAGTGTCAGGCAATCACCATCTCCAACAAGAGAGAATCCAATCATCGCCCCTTGATGTTCAATGGCATTGTCATCACTGAATCCCCAGCTATCAACATTCTGGGGGTTACAATTGACCAGAAACTGAACTGGACCTGCCATATAAATACTGTGGCTGCAAGAGCAGGTCAGAGGCTAGGAATTGTGCAATGAGTAACTCATCTCCTGACTCCCCAAAGCCTGTCCACCATCTACAACGCACAAATCAGGAATGTAATGGAATACTCTCCACTTGCCTAGACAACACTGAAGAAGCTTGACACCATCCAGGACAAAGCAGCCTGCTTGATTGGCACCACATCCACAAACATTTACTCTCTCCACCACCGACGCACAGTGGCAGCAGTGTGTACCATCTGCAAGATGCACTGCAGGAATTCACCAAGGCTCCTTAGACAGCACCTTCCAAATCCGTGACCACTACCACCTGTAAGGACAAGGGCAGCAGATAGGTGGGAACACCAGCACCTAGAAGTTCCCCTCCAAGTCACTTACCGTCCTGACTTGGAAATCTATCACTATTCCTTCACTGTCGCTGGATCAAAATCCTGGAACTCCCTTCCTAACAACATTATGGGTGTACCTACACCATATGGACTGTAGCAGTTCAAGAAGGCAGCTCACCACCACCTTCTCAAGGGCCACTAACTATGGGCAATAAATGCTGGCCCAGCCAGCGAAGCCCACCTCCCATGAGTGAATGAAAAAAAAAACATGCAGTGTCTTTAACATATTTACATAGCTGATCCACTTCTCATGAGCAGGTTAGTCACCTGTCCTCTAACGCCACTCTTTTGAAACTGGAAGTGGATGCGCTCAAGGTGGGTTGGGGGTCTGGTTTCTGATGATTGATTTATAATCCCTCCTGCCTCCCTGCCGTCCTCCATGTGGGGATAGAATTCACACATGCTTTGTCATGCTTTGGTGTTTTGTTTCCCAGCCGGAAAGAGCCATTGACATTTTATCTGTCAAGTCCTTCTTAGTTGTTGCTATAAACCTGAACAGTCCCAGCATAAGTTCAGTATTTTATGCGACTCGACAGCAGAATGATATGTGATTTGAATATCTGGAATAGAAAGGTCATTAACCAGAAACATAAAATGAAAATTACATTACGTTTGCAGCTCCTCAGTTCTGTCTTATGACAAGCCGATTGTGAGTTCAAGTCCTACAGCTACCTGATATTCAGAGCACAATCAATGTGGCAGTTGAATGACATTCACTGTAATATTCCCAGGTTGCCTGGTATTTGAATGCCTTCTTCAGTCAAGTGAATTTCAGTCCGTGACAGTTTGTGGCTCGGTTGCTGGAATCAGTGTCATGGTGAAATAAGGCAGTCAACAGTAGGAAGAGAAGAAATCTGACATCGCCCTACCTGGATCACACTACCATTAGTAATCATGGAATAGAACTGACAGGAGTCATGGATGTTTCATCCAGTTGATAGGTAAGTTAAGACTCTGACCCAGGGAGTAAAGTACAAGAATGGAGTGTGAGGGGAACAAACCCTGACCACATATATATATATATATATATATATATTATAGAAGACCAGCTATGCCTGTCTGTGACCCCCTGAACAAATGGAGCTACCTGGCAGCATCGAAGAAACTTGCGCGTCGTTCTCTGAAGAGCCACTAATGACTGATTTCAGGGATGCAGGATTGTCGTATGAGTAGAAATTGGGCTGACTAAGAGGCTTCAAGGCAATCTGGACAAGCTGAGTGAATGGACAAATACATGGCAGTATGACGTGGATAAGTATGAAGTTATGTATTTTGGTAGGAAAAACAGAATGGCAGAGTACTATTTAAATAATGATAGATTGGGAAATGTTGATGTACAAAGGGACCTGGGTGTCCTTGTACCAACCACTGAAAGCAAGCATGCAGGTGTAGCAAGCAGTTAAGAAGGCAAATGGTTTGTATGTTGGCATTCATTGCAAGAGGACTTGAGTACAGGAGTAAGAATGTCTTACTGCAGCTGTACAGAGCCTTAGTGAGACCACACATGGAGTATTGTGTGCAGTTTTGGTCTCCTTACCTAAGAAAGAATATACCTGCCATTGAGGGAGTGTAGTGAAGGTTCACCAGACTGATTCCGGGGTTGGCAGGATTTTTGCATGAGGAGGGACTGGGTCGACTAGACCTTTATCCACTGATGTTTAGAAAAATGAGAGGGAATCTCACTGAAATGTATAAAATTCTGACAGGGATGGACAGACTGGATGCAGGGATGATATTTCCTCTGGCTGGGGGGTGGGGTCTAGAACAAGGGGTCACAGTCTCAGGATATGGGTAGACCACTTAGGGCTGAGATGAGGAGAAACCTCTTCACTCAGAGGGTGGTGAACCTATGGAATTCTCCGTCACAGAAGGCTTTGGGGCCAAGTTACTGAATGTATTTAGATTTCTGGACTCTGAAGGTGCCAAGGGGTATAAGAAGAGCGTGGGTATAGTGTTGAGATAGAGGATCAGCCATGATCACTTGAATGGTGGATCAGGCTCGAAGGACCTACCCCTGCTCTTATTTTCTGTGCTTCTATGACACATTGTGGGCTACACAGACCAAATTCAAAGACGGCTGATGGATTAGTCATAGAAATTGGATCACACCAACACTGAGGGGTTGGGTAATACGCCACCACCTTATAAAGAAGGAAGCGAATAAAAAACACCTTTCTGTTTACGGACAGGTGGGGAGAGGAGATATCAGGGCTGTTTAAATTAACCCCCTTCCTGTCTGGAACAGAAGAGTTAAAAAAAAAATGATGGTTGGCTCAGATAGAAAATTCTGCAGATCTGGAATTTTAGAAATACACAGCATGTCTGGCAGCATCTGTAGAGAGAAAAACAGAGCTAACGATGGTTGTTGATGAACTAGTCAGAACTAATTATTATTAACTATTATTGGATCATGTTTCTTTCAGCACTGAGTCAAACAGATGAAGACCTTCCGGTTGCAATGTACACTGAATTAATTATCGCAGAGCAGCAATTATGGGCATTTTAGCCCGCCTCAATTGTTCTCAGCTAGAGAGGAAATTGAATGTAGATTCCCACTTTTGATTGCCATCGAAGAATTCTGCCTGAAATTATTTCCACGTGGGTAAGAACATGGTCAAGCTTGGCTGCATTGCCCTCCACAGTCCAATAGCTTTCTGCCACACAAACCAGGATATCACATTTTGACAGAAACCTGGTGGAAACTCGGCCCACTATTAACCTTGATGATTTTTCCAGGTTCAGTCAGCTCCATTAGAATCATTCCTGCTGGAACTGAGGAAGATTTTCATCTGTGTTGGAAAGAATGGCTAGAGTTGGGCCGGCTGTCTCCAGGAAGGCTTTTCCCCCTAAATTTCAAAGTTCTTTTTGCAATCAAGTGCACCTTCCAGCAAGTAACAGGGACACTGGATGCCAGTAACTTGAAGAGCTACACATTGTATAACTTCATCCCTTCATTTGGCGAAGTGTATTCAACATTGTCACCTAGTGGAAAATCCCAGAAGTATCAACGACTGAAAAGGTGTGGGTTGAATTTGCTCCCACCCTGACCACCTCTGTTTGGCCCAAATAGCAGGTAGATTTGAGCAGGAGATCAGGTTATCATTTTGTAAAGTCATGTGTGAAGGATGGCCATTTTGAGTGAGGTGTCAAATGACAACTGACTTGTACAACTGCACTTCAGCGAGAATCAACCCCTTCAGGAGAGTAAAAGGGAAAATTGGTGGGAAGAGGAAGAAAATAATACTTTTGCATAAAATACTCAGGGAAATGAATAAGATTTATCTTCTTACTCCTAACTTTCCAGGTTTTAATTGAATTCCATTAGTAAATATTGGGTGTGCTTTAATGTCATTTTCTCCCTTTTCCTCAACAGATATTGCCTGGGGTAACAGCACGACCAAAATAGCATACAAAAGATTATCATACTGCTGTCATAAGCATTCATCCACTAACACTAGCACAGGGATTACTAGGTTTGTAGATTAAGTACATTTTAGATTAATTTACCTTGTATTTATGATCTATGAATCAGACTATTTATAACAAGGAATTCTATACTTTAATGGAATTTTATAAGTGACAATAATTTGCAATTATAAAGCATTTTTAATGTAGAAAATGCACCACCTTATTCCCCATTAGAGTAATCAAAGAAAAGTAGCTGTCAATTTAAAGAAAGACCACTAGGTGAGGTGATTAAAAACTAGGTAAAAGAAGGTGAGTTCTAGGGAAACTATTGATGGAGGGGAATTTGGAGGAACGATAAACAGGCATTAGGGAAAAAATCCCGAACCTATGAATAGTTGCCTGAAGGCACAGCTACCACAAGTCTGGTAAAAGAAGAGGACAATGCAAAAGAGCGCAATCAGAGGGAAACAGAGTTCTTGGAAGTTTGTAGAGATAGAGCAACATAGATAGTCATGAAGGGATTTAAACATGAGGATGAGAAATTGAGATATTTGGGGGCTGGGAGAAAATGTAGATTAGTGAGCAAAGGACTGATGGGTGAGCAGAAATTGGTTTGGGACAGGATACAGGCAGCAAAATTTTAAATGCGCTTAAGTTAATGGAGTTTAGAGAATGGGAAACCAGCTAGAAGAGCATTGGAATCGTTAAATCTGGAGGTGACAATGGCATTGGTAAGGGCTCAGCATCAAATAAGCTGAAGGGGGAGAAGAGACATGTAATTTTATGTAGCTTGTTTTTATGGGTTCAACCAGAGATAATGGCTGGGGAAGGAGGTAGAATTGGTGGTGAGGCTCGAGGTTTGTGGTGGGGATTGAACAAGATGGCTTAGGCCTTTTCAATTTTTAACTGGAAGAAATGGAGTCTTATCCAGGACAGAATGTCAGAAAAACCTGAAACAAAACAGAAACAGTGAGAGGCCAAGACATGTGGTTATGAGGTAAAGCTGGGTATCATCACCTGGCGCTTAGGGCTAGATTTTAACTACTGATGTGGATGGCTCTACTCGGGACATTTTCCAACTCGCCAGATCTGCCTTGGAAAAAAGACTCCCAAATGCTCTGATCTTTGCTTCGGGGTCTGGTGCAGGGTAGAGTTGGGCCCGCTGAGCCCAGAAGCAGAGAATAGCTGACCATGGGGGTGCCAAGTGCTGAGGCGGACTAGTTAGAAGGCTTGCCTCGGTTCTCTAGGAAGTCATCCCAGTTATGGTATAAGCTTTCTGGCTCTCCAGTTCTCACCTCTCCTACTCCTTCAGCCCACACCTCCTGGGCCCTTATACCCCCATGCCACCTCTTGCCCTTTAGCCATCTCCATAGTCCTTTATGCTTCTCACGCCACTTACAGCCTGGGCTCATCCAAATGTCCCTTAATACCCCCATGCCAACTTATATCCATTTTTGTCAATTCACCCAATACCCAGCTAGGGCAGACCTCAGGAGCCATGTGGAGATGAAATAAAATGAAGTTCTAAATATCAAATACAGATTTGATAGTTAAAAATCTTCAGCCAGAAGTGCGGAGTGGATGATCCACCTTGGCCTCCTCCGGAGGTCCCCAGCATCTCAGATGTCAGCCTTCAGCCGATTCGATTCACTCCACATGATATCAAGAAACAGCTGAAGGCACTGGATACTGTTAAGTCTAGGGGTCCTGACAACATTCTGGCAATAGTACTAAAGACTTGTGCTTCAGAACTTGCCACGCCCCTAGCCAAGCTGTTCCAGTACAGCTATAACACTGGCTTATACCTGGCTATGTGGAAAATTTCCCAGGTATGTTCTGTACACAAAAGAGCAGGACAAATCCAACCAGGCCAATTACTAGCCTACCAGTCCACTCTTGATCATCAGTAAAGTAAAATAATGGAAGGGGTCATCAACAGTGTTATCAAGTGGCACTTGCTTATCAATAACCTGTTCACTACCGTTCAATTTGGGTTCTGCCAGGGCCATTCAGCTCCTGACCTCATTATAGCCTTGGTTCAAACATGGACCAAAGAGCTGAACTCCTGAGGTGAGAGTGACTGCCCTTGACATCAAGGCAGCATTTGGCAGAGTGTGGCATCAAGGAGCCCTAGCAAAACTGGAGTCAATGGGAATCGGGGGGAACACTTTCCGCTGGTTGGAGTCATACCTAGCACAAAGGAAGATGGTTGTGGTTATTGGGGTCAGTTATCTCAGGTCCAGGACATCGCTGCAGGAGTTCCTCAGGGTAGTGTCCTCGGGCCAACCATCTTCAGCTGCTTCATCAATGACCTTCCTTCATAATGTCAGAAGTGGGGATGTTCGCTGACGATTGCACAATGTTCGGCACCATTCGCGAATCCTCAGATACTAAAGCAGTCCATATCCAAATGCAGCAAGACCTGGACAATATCCAGGCTTGGGCTGACAAGTGGCAAGTAATATTCGTGCCACACAAGTATCAGGCAATGACCATCTCCAACAAGAGGGAATATAACCATCGCCCCTTGATGTTCAATGGCATTACCATCACTGAATCCCCCATTATCAACATCCTGGGGGTTACCATTGAACAGAAAGTGACCTGAACTAGCCATATAAATACTCTGTCTACAAGAGCAGGTCAGAGGCTAGGAATCATGTGATGACTAACTCACCTCCTGACTCCCCAAAACCTGCCCATCATCTACAAGGCACAAGTCAGGATTGTGATGGAATACTCCCCACTTGCCTGGATGATTGCAGCTCCTACAATACTCAAGAAGCTTGACACCATCCAGGACAAAGCAGCCCACTTGATTGGCACCACATCCACAAACATTCACTCCCTCCACTACTGATGCACAGTAGCAGCAGTGTGTACCATTGACAAGATGCACTGTGGGAATTCACGAAGGCTCCTTAGACAGCACCTTCCAAACCCATGACCACTACCATCTAGAAGGACAAAGGCAGCAGATACATGGGAACACCACAACCTGCAAGTTCTGCTCCAAACCACTCGCCATCCTGACTTGGAAATATATCACTGTTCCTTCACTGTCGCATGGTCAAAATCCTGGAACTCCCTCCCTAACAGCACTGTGGGTGTACCTACACCACGTGGACTGCGGCAGTTCATGAAGGCGGCTCACCACCACCTTCTCAAGGGTAACTCGGATGGGCAATAAATGCTGGCCCAGCCAGCGAAGCCCACATCCTGTGAATAAATTTAAAAAAAGACAGAGATAGTTAATACAAGTATAACAGCTTTTTAGCACTTGGGTAGAGGAGGCTCAAGAGAAATGCCCCTCATACTTTTCTGACTTCCAAAGATTTTATTTTTATTCATTCACAGGATGTGGGCTTCGCTGGCTGGGCCAGAATTTATTGCCCATCCCTAATTGCCCTTGAGAAGGTGGTGGTGAGCTGCCTTCTTGAACTGCTGCAGTCCATGTGGCGTAGGTACACCCACAGTGCTGTTAGGAAGGGAGTTCCAGGATTTTGACCCAGCAACAGTGAAGGAACGGCGATATATTTCCAAGTCAGGATGGTAAGTGGCTTGGAGAGGAACTTCCAGGTGGTGGTGTTCCCATCTATCTGTTGCCCTTGTCCTTCTAGATGGTAGTGGTCATGGGTTTAGAAGGTGCTGCCTAAGAAGCCTTGATGAATTCCTGCAGTACATCTTGTAGATGGTACACACTGCTGCTATTGTGCGTCAGTGGTGGAGGGAGTGAATGTTTGTGGATGTGGTGCCAGTCAAGTAAGCTGCTTTGTCCTGAATGGTGTCAAGGTTCCTGAGTGTCGATGGAGCTTCACTCATCCAGGCAAGTGGGGAGTATTCCATCACACTTTTGCCTTCATGGGATGTGGACACGCTTTGGGGAGTCAGGAAGTGAGTTCCTCGTCACACGATTCCTAGCCTCTGACCTGCTCTTGTAGCCACAGTATTTATATGGCTAGTCCAGGTCACTTTGTGGTCAATGAACTTCCAAAGATAAGTTAATTTATGACTCTATTCCTGCTCTTCTCCAGCGACATTGTTTAATTTTTGTGTATTGTTCCTTCACACAAATTCTATTGTATTATCCAATAATGGTACTATACACCATCATCACATATGCTGCAAGGTCAAATGTCACTCATTAACTGCTACAATGAATTGTCAATGGGGAAACCAAGCCTGTGTGTAGCAACCTAAACAACAACCGTAACCACTGCAAATGTTGCGCTAAAAGCTCTGTGAATATTACCAGCAGAATTGATTAAATTCTACCTCCAGGCATTCTTAGCAAACTGCAGCCACTGGCACTCTTCCAAAATTGGATTTCTTTAGCAGTGTTTTCAGCATTCTTACAACTTGAACTCTAAAGCTCATCATAACATATCTTCAGCTCATCTGGTTTTCTCCATTTGACTCTGTTGCTTGTTACTAAGACCAACGTTTAAATCTACGGGAGTGGCCAAAATATGCTTATTTCTGAGATGATGTTCTGCCCAATTTGCATTTCCATTTAAGGATGCTGCTTTCCTTTTCTTTCAAAAAAAAAGAGTAGTTATGTAAGCATCCCTGATATCTAGGTTGGTACAGACAGCTTCTGCTTGAGACGTACAAACCACAAGGTTTCAGGTTTGATTCCCACTCTGAGTTGGCTGATCACAGTTAGGGGTGCTTAAATTATCCTCAACATTTCTCGGCTTTGGGGTAAATCAGCCAGGCTGGAAATCTGAAATAAAAATGGAAAATGTTGGAAATATTCAGCGGCCAGGATTTTATGCTCCACTGCGGCCTGTCTCCCCCCCCCCACCGCCCCACCGCCCCACCTGGCGCGTGTGGCGAGCCATTTAAATCTCCATTCAGTTCAGCAGGACCATACCATCCTGCCAGGCAGGAGAGGGCGTAAAATCCTGGCCAATCAGCATCTGTGAAGAAAACGTTTCTCTGCTGAGTATTTCCAGCATTTTCTGTTTTTATTGCCAATTTCCGTTGTCTGCACGACTACTTGAAGAATAGCCACTCAGTTGACCTTGTGACATCACAGCTTCAACTGCAGACCATAAAAACCATAAATGCTTGAGTTCTACAAGTAAGATTTAAAAAGCACCAATCTATCTGTCGCATTTCACGATTTTTGGATTTATTTTTTTACTTCATTTTTCACAGAAAGGGTTTGGAAAAAAAAACCTTGTTTTCTTAAGTGTTGAATTTGCACAAGTTTAAAACAGGAACACTACATTTGTCAAAAGTTTATTAAAGCAAGACACTGATACCGTTGCTCAGGAACAGAAGCAGGAGGGAGAATATCTTATCCTCCTACATTTTCGGTTAGTCTCCCAGAATTGAAGATGGATCTCCCAGGCACTGCTGCAAACAATCCGGGTGGAAATGCAGAAGGCAGTTCCAACATTGCATGTTGTGCTCAAGCTTCGAATGATGTCTAACCTGCACAATTTTTCCATTGTCTGCCAGTTGGCTGAAAAAGTTTAAAAAATCTACCCAACAAACCAAAGAAACCAAATTCTCCCTGCTCTTCCTTGAAGCCATTAACATTCCCATTAGTCAATTGCGATTTGTTTGACCATCTTGGCAATGGTGGCAAGTTCACATTCTGATTGGCTGTTTTGTCCCCCTCCCTCTGAAAGATGGATTTGCACAGTCAGGCATGGGAATGAGCAAGTCCCAGACCATCTGCTGGTACTTATTGACTGTACTTTATATCTGAGTGTTGCTACAGACAGGGAAGAGATGTCTGATAATTTCCCCCCTTTTCCCACCTGACAGCAACAAGATGTGTTTCAATGAAGAAGTCATTTAACCCCTTGAGTTCTGTGACTTTGAAGTTGAAAACACAGGGACAGGCTTTCTCGTAAGCTTAAAATTGACAGAAGGAGTAAACATTTATTTTTCTCGACACCTGAAATGTAAATGCAGCAGCACCCACACTCTCATTCGCCCAAGACCCACACACACACAAGAAAAGATGGTTACAATAGACATTCAGCTCTGAAGAAGAGTCATACAGACTCGAAACGTTAACTCTGTTTCTCTCTCCACAGATGCTGCCAGACCTGCTGGGTTTTGCCAGCATTTTCTGTTTTTATTAGCATTCACTTAGATTATTAAAGATTGAAAAGGTCACTCCTATTATCAGTCCTTGAGATGGTATTTGGAAACTTTGTACAGCTGAGGATTCTCCCTTGGTTCACTGAAGGCAATTGAGGTTGGAAGTTTCTGGTGATGGACTCACAGTTGTTTACTCCAAGCGACAGCAGGCTTCTGGTTTTTTTCAGTTGAAGTTGTGGTTGAGTCCTTGTTGTGAAGATATAATTCTGCGGGTGAAAAACAAATTAGCCCCACTTCTTTGCCTGTGGGTGGGTCTCTAGACAGGGTTCTTCGTTTTGCTGGGTGAGATGGCTTCCCTTTGTAATCTTTGTGTCCCAGACTGACCATTCCGGGCTGTCCTAGTGAATTAATAAAGTATTTCTTATCAAAAAAACAGTTTTTGTCATGTGACCACAATATCAAGGTTCCCATTGTCCACACAAATAGTTTGATGTTCTAAGCAATTGCCACACAATGGGGAATGTTTGATATCCCCATCAACATTCCAGTTACGAAGTCTATGAATATCTTTATTTGCATTTCCATCTCCATGAGGCCGACAAGTCTATCAGGTATTGTTACTTTGAGTCACTTTAACTGAAATGGAGAGGAGCAGCCATCAGCAACTGGGAAAGGTCACCTGTATCTTATATTTAAGGGGTGTTTAAAGTGGGGAACAGACATGTGCAGCAATAACCTAAACTGTTGACTCAGTATTCGTTACTGACTTTCAGGTGAAGGTGGTAGCTTTTTTTAAAGGTCTGTTCTGCCATCTCAAGATTTCTTGTTCCATCAGTTTTCTCTTCTACAGCTCAAGCTAAGATGCTGCCAAAGGTTCCCTTTGCAAGAAGGATGGACACAGGAGAGAAGAAAAATCTGCTTTAAATCAAGCAAGACAACCCATTCAGGTGGACTAGTACAGTATGTTCATTAGATTCTAATGAAAAGGCATTGATTGGAAATGTTAACTCTGTCTCTCTATTCACAGATGTTGCTGGACCTGTTAGCATGTTCGTTATATAATATCATTAAGCAAAGGGAAGTTTTCCAATCAATTAGATAACTGCTGTTGCTCGAGAAGTTCTCCTTAGGCTGAAGTAAAACAATTCAAAGAAAGACACCAGTACCTGAGTCAGATCACAAGGGGAAGCCATTGTTAACTCCTGTACACTAGTAGATAAAGGGCAGAATGAGTCAACTCTCATAAAAGTAAGACAGTCAGGGAGAGAAACTGGGATTGTTTGCATCTGTTTTATGAAAACCATAGAGCCCCAAAATGACATCTGTGCCAGCTGCCTCAGGCTACAGCTGGAGATATTTGTAACATCTCGTGGCTTGCCATCAACTGTTGCATTAGCGAGATCACTGAGTCTCTTTATTCAATGAAATCTAACAGTATTTCATTCTCTGTCGCCAGACAGAAACAGACAGCTTTGCTAGGATAGCAGGCCTCCCCATTGTATAAGGCGCCATTCAATTTATGGACACTGCTTTGGGGACACAGCTTTTCAACTCTGCCCTCTGCCTGAACCGAAAGTGATCCCTTCTCTAAATGTCCAAATGGCGTGAAACAGAGGGTAGTGGTTAATGGATGTTTTCCGTACTGGAGAGGGTTTATAGTGGACTTCCCAGGGTCAGTGTTTGGGACCCTTGCATTTCCTGATGTACAGTAAGGACCTAGATCTTGGGGTACAGGACACAATTTCAAAATTTGCAGATGATACAAAGCTTGGAAGCGTGTTGAATTGTGAAGAGGATTGTGTAGAACCTAAAAAGGAACAGAGACTAATTGGTGGAATGAATGGACAAGTGGCAAATGAAATTTAATGCAGAGGAGTGGGAAGTGATTCATTTTGGTAGGAAGAACAGAGAGGCAATATAAAATAAAATGCACAATTTTAAAGGGAGTACAGGAGCAGAAGGACCTGGGTATATATGTACATAAATCATTAAAGGTGGCAGGACAGGTTGACAGGGTGCTTAATAAAGCATACAGTATCCTAGGTTTTATCAATAGGGGTGCAGAATACAAAAGCAAGGCTGTTGTGTTTAACTTATATAGATCACTGCTTCACCCTCAACCGGGTGCCACACTTTAGGAAAGATATAAAGGTATTAGAGAAAGCACCAAAAAGATTCAAGAGATTGGTCCAGGGATGAACAACTTCAGTTACATAGATAGATTGCAGAAGGTGGGGCTGTTTCCCTTGGAGAAGAGACGATTGAGAGGAGATTTGATAGACGCATTCAAAATTATAAGTGGCCTAAACAGAGTAGGTAGGAAAAGCTGTTCCCATTGGTGGAAGGATTGAGAGCAAGAGGACACAAATTTAAGGTAATTCGGAAAAGAAGGAAAATATTTTTCATGCAGCAATGGTTAAGATCTGGAATGCCTGAGAGTGTGGTGAAGGCAATTTTGAACTTGGCATTCAAGAGGAAATTGGATTGTTATTTGAAAAGACAGAAAGTGCAGGGCATTGGAGAGAAGACAGATGAGTGGCACCAGTGGGAGGATTTTCTCCCCATCAGGCGGATTGGTTGGGAACAGGCAGGGGCGGGCGCAGACTTGATTGCTGTCCACGATTGGCTGTGCTCCGCCATTTTATGTTGGTGGGCTAATTAAGGCCCTCCCATCATGACACACTCAGCGCCACCTGTGTGGGCGGGGGGAGGAGGGAGTGTCGGGGCCTACGTTCTTTTACGCGCGAGAGAGCGCAGAAATCTCCCTGAAACACGGCGCTCCCTCCGGGAGATAAAGTTCAATTTCAAGCTTCAAAATAAAAAAAGGTAAAAATCATTTACACAGGTCCCCTCATGTGACAGCACCACCTGAGCTGGGACAAGTTAATCAAATGTTTAAAAAATATTTATTAATTTAATAAACCCTTCATGAAACCTCATCCCACCCCTGAATGAGGTTTCATAAAAAATGCAAAGGCCACCTGGCCTGGTCTCTTCACCTGCCCCCCTCCCCCCAACATCCCCCGCAAACCTTAAGGTGGAACAGGTAGCCCTGTCAAATTGGTTAATGGTTTTATTATTGGCCTTAACAGGCCTTTGGCAGTTCAGCGGGTGCACAGCCAACTCCGGTGCATGCCCGCCAAACAAAAGATCAGAATGACGGGCAGTGAGGTTGGGACACACGCCCAACATCACCGGGCGTCATTTTATATGTCGGCCCTAGGTAAATTTCTCCTACAGAGAGCCGGCGCAGACATGACAAGCCAAATGGCCTCCTTCTGCCCTGTAACAATTCTGTTTCTATGATTCATAGGCAGTAAATCATGCAGGGTCAATGCCTGGGATCTTGGAGGCAGTCATGATGCCT
This sequence comes from Carcharodon carcharias, assembly GCF_017639515.1. Lineage (NCBI taxonomy): Eukaryota > Metazoa > Chordata > Chondrichthyes > Lamniformes > Lamnidae > Carcharodon > Carcharodon carcharias. Next base: position 8,420,260 of record NC_054470.1, read on the forward strand.
TTATTTTGCCACAGTCTCCTGAGCCAATTGCATTTGACTCACCATAGCGATCCAAAGGGTGCCTATAGGCAACAAGGACTATCCCCGGACCACATGACTGATGAATTCATGCCCAAAGCTCACATACATGTGCAACATACACACAATGAAAGCCATGGTGCAACAAGAAATGTGATAGAGCAGACCAGTTGTGTGCTAAAACAACACTTTTGCTACCTCGAATGCTCTGAAAAGTCCTGCAGTACTCAACAGGGTGGGTATGAAGATTTATGGTGTCATGCTGCATGCTGCACAAACTCATCAGTATGAGGGGACATTGCATGCTGCCAGGTGTACTGTAAGTTGCTGAGATGCAGGAGTATGAGGGGGAGGAGAAGAAAGAGGAATGGAGGAGGTAACCTAGACAGTCCTTTTCTGCCCACGCTGTCCATAAAGCATTCATCTGTGTGAGATATCAGCAATCAAAACACAAGTTTCCATTTCACCAACAGTTCCATGTCTTATCTTCCATCTATCACTGAACATCGCAGAGTCAACTTGGCCACAATGCAAAAATAAAAGCCGCCACAAATAAAGCATTTATTTTGTGCTTGTTGTTGCCTGCCCTAGTGCTTCCACACAGTGCACCCCCAGTGGCTGCTCCTTGTTTTGGGAAGGCTTCTGAATTTTAGTGGAAGAGACCGCAGATGGCCTAGCAGGATGCCCTCAAGCAGTTCTCGGCCTAGAAGGCCTGGCTTCAGATTGTGAGTGTGGGTCTAGGCTAATTGACAGGCAATAAGGGGTACAAGTGGAGTAATGGGGGGGGAGGAAGAATGAATGCTGTCTTCCTGAGTCCTGACAGAGGAACACTTGCACACAATGGCTCAGTGATAGCACTCTCTGCTCCTCCGGTCGGGAATGTTGTGTGTTTTAGCCATAATCCATAGGGCAGAATTTTACATCCTGCAGCCAGATGCACCCCCAACTTAACCAAGCGTTAAATCACGGGAGATGATGTTGGGCTGGCGTCCCAACGTCACCACTCACTCGGTGGACATGCGCAAGAGTCAGTAGCACACCCACCAACAATTGAGCGGGCAATTAAACCCATTCACACTGGCACAATTGTCTGCAATTTTTCGTGGCCCATTCAACCTCATGGTTGGCGGACAGGTGAACCAGTCAGGCGGCCTTTGCATTTTTCATGAAACCTCATCCAAGGGCGGGATGAAATCCCCATTACAGATAAAATAAAAAGAAATATCTGGGGACAGCATTTCTATGAGGTACGCTTTCAGGTGCTTGACTGTGATGCATGAACATTTCTTTTCGCAGCCTTTTCGAGCTTTATTTAATTATTTGCATGTCTGCAGCTCACTGAGGCAGTTGTCTGCCTTCAGGGAGCTCTCTCGCAGTGTTCACCATGTCCGTGGTGACGTTGTTACCTGCCCTCTTCCCTCCCCCATCCCAGCCAGTGCTGAGCTTCTCAGTGTGCTGATTGGCCAGCCAGTGTGAAATTGCTGGCAGGTGCCGGTTGCGTGCCTGCCGATCGTGCACATCCGACGAGGGAACAATTCAGGCCACAGACTTTATCTTGACTAATACCCCAACGCTCTACTAACAGAGAGCTGCACTGCTGGAGGTGCCATTCTTTGGATGTTAAACTGAGTTGCATTCTCAAGTGGATGCAAAGATCCTATACACTATCCATAGGGTCAGGGAACAGCAGGGTAACTCTTAATATACGCATGATAAAGTCCCACTTAAGAGGTTACTGGGCAAAATTAAAGCACATGGCATTGTGGTTAATATATTGGCATGGATTGGGAATTGGTTAGCAGACAGGAAACAGAGAGTAGGAATAAATGGGCCTTTTTCGGAATGGAGACTAGTGGGGTAGTGCAGCAATCAGTGCTTGGGCCCCAGCTATTCACAACATGAATCAATGATTTGGGTGAGGGAACCTAATGTAATCTTCCCAACTTTGTTGACAGCACCAAACTAGGTGGTAATGTGAGTGGTGAGGAGGCTGTTAAGAGGCTTCAAGATGATTTAGACAAGTTGTGTTGAGTGGGCAAATACATGGTAGATGCAGTATAACGTGGGTAAGTGTGAAGTTATCCACTTTAATAGAAAAAACAGAATGGCAGAGAATTATTTAAATGGTGGTGGATTGGGAAATGTTGGTATAGAAAAAAACCTGGGTGTCCTTGTACACCAATCACTGAAAGCAAGCATGCAAGTGCAGCAAGCAGTTAAGAAGGCAAATGGTATTGTCAGGAAGATATAATAATTTTCATAATGTTACTTGGAGTTTATTGTAGAGTATTAGTGAGGTCTGTGTGTGTGTGTTGGGGCGGGGGGGAACTTAACTGAATTAAAGGCAACTAGTCTGAATTCTTTGATGTATCAGATGGACAACTATGTTTGAAATGCTAAGTAGGAAAACATGGGTGAAGTTTTAGAATGTGAGGTTTAAAGGGAACATTTGCATTTTTAAGTAAACCAGAGTAAATTGAAATCAAAAGAGGGAGTGATATGTTTCACCTAACCAGAAGAAGTTAAGGAACTGTGGCCAGAATCTTTCTGTCTGCGAGTTGGGGGTGGGTCCTGCTCACCGACGCGGGATGATGCTGGGCGGAACCCCCGACATCATCCCACCCCATTTAAATATTCGGGAAGGCGGGTGGACAGCGAAATCAGCTGTCCACCCGCCGACCTATCAATGGCCAATTGAGGCCATTGACAGGGTAGTTAATCCAACGGAAGGCCCTGCCTGTCCGACCTTAAGCGGCAGGCCAGGAGCCCCAGCGGGCTTCTGATAAAAACATGAAACCTCATCTACTGGCGGGATGAGGCTTCATGTCGGTTTTTAAAAAGTTTAATAAAGTTTCTGTGCTTTTTATTAACATGTCCCATCTCGTGTGACATTGTCACATGAAGGGGAAATGTTAATAATTTTTTTATTTTTCTATTTTTGATGTTTATAAAGCTTTCACCAATCTCCCTGGGACAGCACTTAGTCTCAGGGAGATGTGTGCTCTTTTCCGTGCATGTGCGAAAAAGCACACTTTGACAGTTGGGGAATCCCTCCCCTCCCCTGCACAGGAAGCGCATAGCACTTCCTGTCGGGAAGCCCGCTGGGTGGGCCTTATTTGGCCCTCCCACTCAAAATGGCAGCTTGGTGGCAGCGATCAGCTGCCCGACCGCCGAAGAGCTGGTCAGGCCTGCCCGTCCATCAAGGGCAAAATTCTGCCCTGTGTGTTATTTTTCCCAAAGATTACTGGTAAAATTGGTACAATGATAGATTTTTATTATTAGAGAGGTAAAGTCCAAAGACATAGTGAAACAATGGGAATTTGCATTCAAAGCGGAAAATATGTATAAAGTAGAGAAGGCTGTGCGCAAGGGAAGGCATTCTAAGATCTAACAAGTGTGAAAAGCCTCCAGCTTCTGTGCCCAAACTGCTGTCTCCAACACCTGAAGTTAAGAAAACTCACTTTGAAATCAATTGTTCAGGGTATTGTGTTACTTTGCCTGGTTCTTTGGAAATCTATGTGTTTTTACTGTTGCCTTAACGGAGGTGTAACTGGGAGTTAGATTAATTAGGAGAGCTAGGAGTTATCATAGTAGTAATTTGTAGACCTATATTTGTGCTTAACATTATTTCTTTTATTAATAAATGTTTAATTTAGTTTTGTACAAAAACAATAAGACTCGGTGGTCTTATTACTACTGAATTCAAGGCACGCATCTCAAAGTAAGTATACAAATTGAAAAACAGTTGTGGCAGTTGCTTCAAGTTTCCTTTTGGGATTTGAGCAGCTCAGTATTTGCCATTGGCTGTCCCATAACAGTATGTTAGCCTTCATTGCAAGAGGACTTGAGCACAGGAGCAAGGATGTTTTACTGCAGCTACACAGGGCCCTTGTGAGACCACACATGAGTATTGTCTGCAGTTTTGGTCTCCTTAGGTAAGAAAGGATATACTTGACCTGGAGGGAGTGCAACGAATGTTCACCAGACTGATTTCTGGGATGGCAGGATTTTTGTATGAGGAGAGACTGGGTCAACTAGACCTTTATCCACTGAAGTTTAGAAGAATGAGAGCGGCTCTCATTGAAACCTATAAAAGTCTGACAGGGATGGAAAGACTGGATGCAGGGATAATGTTTCCTCTGGCTGGGGGGTCCAGAACAGGGGGTCACAGTCACAGGATATGGGGTAGGCCATTTAGGGCTGAGATGAGGTGAAAATTCTTCACTCAGAAGGTGGTGAACCTATGGAATTCTCCATTACAGTAGGCTTTGGCAGCCAAGTTACTGAATGTATTTAAGAAGGAAATAGATAGATTTCTGGACTCTAAATGCATCAAGGGGTATGGTGAGAACATGGGAGTATGGTGTTGAGATAGAGGATCAGCCATGATCATATTGAATGGTGGAGCAGGCTTCAAGGGCCTGCTCCTATTTTCTATGTTTCTATGCTACATTTCTCTCTCAAACAGCAACACCAACAAATTATCTGGTTATTTATTTCATTGCACTTTTATGGATCTTGCTGCATGCAAATTGGCTGCCATGTTTGCCTATAATACAATGGAGATTACACTTCTAAAGTACCTCATCGGCTGTAAAATGTTTTAGGATTTTCTGAGTGTGTGAAAGGCACTTTATAAATACAAGCTCTTTCTTTCACCTATCTAGCACCTTAAACATCACAAAGTACTTCCGAGGCATAATAAAACAATGAAGAAAATAGGAATTACAGAGCCAGACATTGCAAGTGAACAAAATTAAGGGCCACAATCAGCAATCGAGGATGTTTTGCAATAATGTGGTGATTAACTTATTTAGGTCTCCAAGCTTGTCCCTCAGTTATATCATTTTATTGAGTAAAACCTTGCAAAATCAACAGAAGTAGGAATAAGAGGATGTTGAAGCTAATCACAGCTCTTTGCTATTCTTTTTAAAAAAGGATACCAGCGATATCCAATCAGCATGCAGCTGTAAAATCAGCTGCCAACTCCAAAAAGTGATGATTGACATGAAGGGTGATAAACCAGCATTGTGGTGACCCCATGTAACAAGGAAAAAGCTGAATGAGGAACGAACTTGTGATATTCTTCCCGTGATGCTGCACTCTGGAGAACTGCTGCCTTCAATGGCTGTCACTCTCTATGCTGCCGGCACTGCCTTCTTTATATTATTTGGTAATGTCTACTGTAGCCAGGCTAAGTTCTATTAAGTCTAGATGAGCAATTTTTTAAAATTTGCAACAGCAATAATTCTGTTCCGTCAATGATTTCCTCATAGCTGAGAAGTGACCATACAGACCACCAATAGTAAAAAAGCCATGTTGCTTATACACAGTGATGGGCACATTTCAACTACTCAGTTCATCATTGGACATGTCTTTTAACTGCCCCAACTACCTTTCGCAACAGATTTTACATTAACACTGAGAGCACATTTCATCAGAGGTCTGGCTGGAAGCCAAATCCTTTGGTGGCAGGAATGACAGTTGCCTTTCTGTTTTAGTAACCTTGGTGATATCAGCAAGTGAAAAACCATTGACGACATCCCAACAGTGCTTTGAAAGATTGCTCCAAATTCTAACATTATGATGAAATGGATGAGTAATTTATCCTACTATTTATATCATGATAATGTGAAATTGAGGCTGTTCATGCACATCATTTTGTGCCCTAATAAACCAACATAAAAAAGTTAGCCTCTGAGTCATGCCCAACTGGCAGAGATTGATGGAGTCAATAAAGTGCAGGTTAGCTACACAGACCCAAGAATGTACAAGCTTCAGTATTGTGAAATCTCTGAAAATTCAATTTAAACCCACAGATTAGGATGGTGAATTTAATATTGCAGTACTTCATTTATCTTAATCTACTCTCATATCCTTGATGAAGCCCAGTAAAAGCTTATCATTAAACCATTAAACCATTCATAGCTTTGCATCATCTGAAGTTTTTACATTAGTGTTTGCAACATGTATAATTTCTTCAGTCATTCAATTGAAATTAAGCTAGATCACCAGAAAGATAGTTTTGATGCGGAAACATGGTTTTTTCTTTATTTGAACAGATGTTAAAAAGGCAAATGTAAAATCTTTCCTCCTTAGGCAGTTCCTCGGGATTGAGGATGATCTGCTTCCACTCTGGTTCGATGGTTCTGAAATGGCTGATAAGTTCAATACGCAATCTGCAGACTCTGTCAAATATAGAGCAAGCAGTGTTGAAGGGTTGAGTAGATGGGCAGTTTGGAGGTTTATGCCCTCCCTCCGATGCCTCAACTTCACTTCTACACGTTTCCATCCCTTGATGCATTCAGTGTCTTCCTGAATGTACATTCTCCATTTTGCTTGTTCACAACCCAGGGTCTCTCATGAGTCAACAGGTATGTTTGATCTCTTCAAGGATGCTTTGAGGACATCCCTAAAATGTTACTGGTGTCCTCCTGCCACGACTGAGTTCTGAGTACAGCAGTTGCTTTGGGAGTCTAATGTTAGACATATGCATCACATGTCCTGGCCAGTGAAGTTGGTTTTGAGTCATTAGCACCTCAATAATTGGCAAGTTGGCTTGGAAGAGGGTGTTGCTTTAAACCACCTTTCAAGTCACTGGATTTGGTGGATCTTGCGAAGCTGGTTGTACTTCTCCAGTGCTTTGAGGTGCTTGCTGTATGTTGCCCAAATCTCCGAAGTATACAGAAGTGTGGGATCACTGTTGCCAGTAAATCATGGCCTCAGTCTTGGGTTTGAGATCCTGGTCCTTAAGTACTCTTTTCCTCAGTTGGTCAAAGGCTGAGCTGGCTCATTGGAGGTGATGATGAATTTTGTTGTCTATGTCTGCATTCATTGAGAGGAGGCTCCCAAGATATGGAAAGTGGTCCACATTTTCCAGGATCTCACCAATGACTTTACTCAACAGGGGGAGGTGTTTTGCTGTGAGAGCTGTTTGGGAGAGTACCTTAGTTTTCCTGGTATTTAATGAAAGGCCCATTTTATCATATGCTTCAGAGAAGGAGTTGACAATGATCTGGAGCTCAGTTTCTGAGAGAGTTCACACACAAGGATCATCTGCATACTGAAGCTCTATAACTGTTGTTGGAGTGGTTTTGGTCCTCATCAATTGAACCACCACAAACCCTAACTCAGTGAAAACTGGGGTTAAGCAAAGCTGTATCAATGCACCAAATCGTTTCTCCATTTTCCTCACTGCAATACTGCACCTCACCTCCAGTAAATTTCCTATAGGTGCGGTCATAGTCTATAGAACAGATGGGAAACTGCCCAACCTACACTGCCTTCAATCCAAGACTGGTAAAATAATAATCAGTTTTGGCAACATACAAATGCAGAATTGTAAAATATGGTTGTTTTAAAATCATTTGTTCTTGGGATGTAGGCATTGCTAGCAAGCCTAAGTTTATTGCCCCTTCCTAGTTGCTTAGAGAAGATGTACTGGAGTACTATTTTACAACAGTAATAATTAGGGAACTCCAGAAGATTGGCCCAATGGTGATAGTGATAAATATAGAGGTCAGGATAGCATATGATTTGGAGGTAAGAGTTGCTGCTTTTCTCATTCTCATTAACAATTGACAGTTAATGTTTGTACCATATAATGATAGGCAGCAATCACCTCAAGGAAACAAGGAAAAGCCCAGCCATTGCCCTCTGACCCACAATAGCACCCCAATCTATCAATCCACACAACATCATCATCGTCATTTCATGGGTGTCACAACAGTGTGTCATGACAGTATTATAAATCGTGAAAACCGTATTTTAAAAGGCTACCTTTTTAAAAATGGACTGTTTAAAAATGGACTCTGATGAGGTCACTGTGGATTTGGCCGCTACCCTTTACCTCCCGAGGAAACTAAAGGACATTTCCAGACATGAAAGACACCACAGAATTCAATGGATGTTTCACAGGTGCAAATAGAAGCTATTGACTTTTATGGCCTTTCTCTAAACACAAAAGACAGTCACCAATAAGAAACCTGAGTGAGAAAAATCACCACAGCAGATGGGATAAAAATTCAGACTGTAGTTAGGTTACTCCCACTGCCTTATTTGGAATATGACTTGGCAGGGTCACATGATACAGTGGCAATATTTACTCCCTCTTAAAATATAGCAAATTGTTACAAGCCGACAGAACTCCAAGGCAAAACCTAATCACACAGGGAGGTGGGCCAACAAGCATAGGTATTGACCTGCCAAAATTAACCAGGCTAAAAAAGGGCCATGCCACAGTTCCTTGAAAGAGAAATTTCCTCTCTCCCATCCACCTGATTCCAACTTCAAGCATACCTGGGAAAACCAACCTATTGCAGATTGACTACAGGAGCCATCACAGCTGCTGAACCATCTCTGCAATTTGAAAGCTTTCACTTCAGACAATGTAACAACCTGATTAAAAAATGACAAGCCTGCATCAAAACAGACTGAGACCCATTCCATTTTTAGAAGTATTGTTTTTATCTTCATTTATACCTAGTTCTGTTCTGTGTGTGAGAGTGTGAGTGAGAGAGTGAGTGGTATGGAGTTTATTTAATATTCTTCAGGCAAAGGTTTGAAAATTAAGCTAACCTTTTTTCCTTTTTAAATATAAAAAAACTTGCTGCTAGGTTATTTAAAATTGACTTACTCCAAGGGCAAGAAAAACTCACATATAAATATAAATGATCATGGGCAATAAAGGTAACGCTTTAGAATTGTCCAGCTTAACTTGACCAGTCGTATCAACACCATGACTACAAGAACACTTCAGAGATTGAGTACAATGCAATAAATGGTTCATTTCCTGACCATTAAAAGCCTCTCTTCATGCCTGACAGGGTGAATTTCTGATCTTCACTGACTACCTCAAAAGTAATTAGCAAAAGAACCAGAGGCAACATGTGGAAAAATAAATAAATTTGCAGAGCGAGCTGTCACGAGCTGAAATGCACTACTTGAAAGGGCAATAGAAGCAAATTCAATGGTAACATTTGACTGGAAATTGGATAAACATCTAAAAAAAAAATTGCTGAGATATGGGGAATGAGCAAGGGAACGCTACTAATTGGACAGATCTTTCATTGAGCCAGCACAAGTAAAATGAGCCAAATGGCCTCCTTTGTGCTGTATAATTCTATAATTAGAAAATAGGAGCGTGGAAAAAAAAATGTTGCTTAGAATAATGAAGGAAAGTATGGTGGGCAAGCCAGCACTTTTGCATATAATTTAAACAGTGGTTAGACAAAGCTCTGATGTTAACTCCTCACACCTGATTAGAATTGGTTGTTTTGGGTGGGGGAGGGAGGTGAAATTGAAATGGTCACAGTGTCCTTACCTCACACTGGGCTGCCACCAGCTACAGTTTGATTTTACTGAGTTTCAGGTTTAAGGCCCCCACTGCAGGGAGGCCCTTAAGGACCTTATAAATATGCAACAATTGGGGTTTGATTATATCATTTTAACCTTAGGCAGACTACAAGTAGGAAAGCTGCTGAAAATTGGATCCATGAGGCTTAAGCAACAATTTACATTTTTTTAAAACTTTGCCTTATGGATCTGGAAGACTGGTGTGTGTGTATATCTCGAGATATTGTTCCATAAAGTGCTGGAGTATGGGTGCTCGCCACATGATTCCTTCCATGTTGAGCTGCTGGTTTTGGCTGCGCTTTGAACGATGTCACAGGATAATGACTTGGTCCCGGATTTTTGCTGATGAGGCATGTAGCTTGAGTTGGGAAGTTTCCTGATTAGCTGCACCTACCTCGGTAGAAAGGCCACCAAATTGGTGGCATCTTCGCTCCAGGGAGGTGGGCAAGCATATTGGAGGCAGGACTGGTTAAAAAGGCCTCAGTTCTTTGCGGCTTCTCTGGTTACATCTTTCGGCCCTCTAGCCCACATCCCTTTTTGTAATATGCCTTTAAGGGATAACAGCATGCCATCCCTAGAAGGGAAGTGTGTCATGTGATCCAGTTTCAGTTTCACTTTGGCCTGTGAGCAGAACACAGCACATACAACTCTGTTCCTGATGCCTTCAAGCTTTCTACCTTTGTATAAATATTTTCATGTGCCTAGACTCAATAAATAAATCCACAATGTGTTAATCCAATCCTTTATGAATGATTGACACATTTATATCATTATAGAAATATGACATTCCTCACATCCTATTACCCCACCACCCACTCCCCATGCTATCTCCATGCCCCAATGCCAATTCAATGCAACTATGCAACTATGTCCAGCACCCAGCCCAATAGCCCCTTAGGGCCCCCATGCAAACACATGGACCTTATGTCCCAATTCACCCAGTATGCACTATGTACAGAACCAATGATCCAATAGTAATAATGGCATGTGTGAAACTGCTTAGAAAAAAAAAACACACATTCATAATTCTTTGAAAAAAAAAACTGGTGTTCCTACAATCCTATAAAAGTGTCAAGAAGATTATTAGAGTATAAACAACAGAAGCATTAAGCATTTCAAACCTCTTCTTCTTCTTGAGATCTCTGCCCGAAGGCAGGTCCAACACATAGCACCATGACCTCTACCATGGGTAGGTCAAGGAGGCAGATCCAAAATCCAGCCAGAATTGGGATCAAATCCTAAGCTGTTGGCAATCTCATCTGCAATGGCCGTCCAGTCAACAGAGCCAACCAGCTCCCCAAGGAGTTTGAGTCACTGTGGCAATATACACTTCTACATATATGTTGGAGCTATGGTCAAGGCTCCAATTTCTTTCCATCACATGGTTGACCAGGAATCTCTCTCACTTTTACCAACTGCCATTAATGTGTGTTGGAAGGATTCACAAGTTGATGCTCAACCTTTTTGGCCACATTATGAATGCAACTTCCTTGGCCATCAAGTCCTGGAGTGGGGCATGAACCTGGAGTTTTTGGCTAAGAGGCAGGGAGACTACTCACTGCTCCACAAGACCTTCTTCATACCTCTCATGCAAATAAACATTGAGCAGCATCTTTGAGCAGTAGCTTTTGAAGAGACTCCATGATCTCTGCATAATTAGGAATGAACTTGTGCTAAAAGTTGGTAGTAGCAAGGAACGATGCCAACTCTTTCATGTTAGATGGGATTGGAAGCATATGAATGGCCTTGACATTGTTACATGTAGGTTTTACTCCTAGCTGTTGTCACTGTATCCTAGAAAATCAATCTTGAATGCCACAAATATGCATTTATCTTTGTTGAGCATTAGATTTTGATGTTTGAGTCAAGTGAGCATCACTGATAACCTCTGATCATGTTCTACTTTGTTCCTTCCATGGGCAATAATGTTGTGTCAAGTAGGCTGATCAGCTCGACAACACTGATGAAATTCTCTTCTGCAATATATTAGGTGCTGAACTGAGCCCATAAGGATTTCTGTGGCAGTGAAACACACCTTCATGAGTAACAAAAGCTGGAAGACATCGGCTTTGTTCTGCTGGTGGTGTATTTTTTTATTATTTGTTCATGGGATGTGGGTGACGCTGGCTAGGCCATCCTTTATTGCCCATCCCTAATTGTTCCTGAGAGCATGTGACAGATCTATGAAGATGGCTCTGACACATATCGAGCTTTGTGAAGTTTCTGGAGATGTCAAATAATGCCTGTTGTTCTTGGACCATAGGAAGTGGATAATTGTCTGATATGGTTGCTTTGATGCCCCCTTAAAGTCAACATGTAGTCTAAGCTCACCATTTTTGTGTAGCACGATGTCTAGGTTCAGTATGCACAATGTTTGAATTGTTTCTGTCAGTGATACTACCTACTCCTAGTCTTTCAGCTCCTGTGACACTTTGGCACAGATTGCAAACAGCAAACATCTCAAATTTTACAAAAGTGGCAGAATTGACATGTTGACGTGAGAAGCATGAGAGTACCCCTTAGTCTCCCCAAATCCGGTAAATAAGGAAGGATGCTGTTGGGTACAGTCAATGTCATTGATCATGTTGACGTGTGCTCCGCTGGGGTCTTCAAGTATGAAGCCAAGTTTTAGCCCCATAAGACTTCAACCTTTGGCTATGCAGAATGTAGACCTGTCTAGGATGACATTTTTGCAGCACACTAGAACTGCAATTGTTCCCAAAATTGGAATCATTGAGTCATCATAAGCTTGAAGATTCTCTATTGCAGAAGGGAGATCAAGTTGTAAAGAAAAAATACCAATGGCCAGATTTGGCACTCAGTATAGATACTTTCACAGCAGCATCGATGAGGAGCAACACTGCCTGCAATCTCAACTGAGCATGCCTTTAAATAGCCTGGTGTTTTACTGTCCATGATGGCAAACTGCTGTACCTTACACTCGGAAATAGACTCCCTGGGTGTCGAACCAATGAAGTCCTCTTCTTTGACAATCTGCACAACTTTACAAAGTGATGCTACCTTAAGTAGGACTTACACTTCTTTCCTCAGGTACAGATGGGTACCTCCATAATTTGGGAATGTTTTTGAATTTAGCTGACCTTGATGTGCTCTCTGGCATCACTGGACTGTACGTCATTCGATCATCACATTTTTCTTTGGGTTGAAATACTTTTCGAGATTACTTACCATCATTTCAAACGAAGACGTGTCCTCTGTGAGCTGCTCAAATATTCACTGGCCTTCTGCTCTGAGACATTATATGAGTGTCACCTTTTTGTGGGTTGCTGCTACATCTGGCCTGTCCATCCCCGTAGTGAGAAAGTAAGTCTTGAACCCCAAAATCCATCGATCCCATAGCATAGGTGGATCTTTGGCAAAGAAAGGAAAGGTGCTGGAACTGGCAAATTTAAACAATTCTCCATCCACATAGTCAATTGTTATGCTTTGTGCCTCAGAGATATGCAGGAATGACACCAGTGTCTATGTCTAAACAGGAGTTTATTTACAATGTATTTAAAATGTCTGCAGTCGCAAACTTCCAGCTTACTTTTAGTTCCTGTTTCTCAGTAACCATACCCAGGCTTGACTAACAGCACACAGAGAACAGAAAAAAGTCAACAGACACACATAATTGAACACCGAATAATTGAATTCTCCAACCTTCGGTTGAGATCCCTCCTCATCCTCTCTCTTCAAATAGCTTATCCTGCTCTGTGTGACCTCTTTTCATTCTCCAGGTCATGCTATATTTTAGGGAAATGCCTACTAGTGCAGTCGTTTCTGGAGGCAACTGGTTTGTGCAGAATCCTCGGAATCAGCAAAAAGCCTTTCAGCATTTGCCACATCGCTGCCTGTAGATTGTTATAAATGGAAACAACTACAGAAAGCACCAAACACTTGCGCATGTTGTAGCAACAGCCAAAAGGAATCAACCAGCACCTAATCTTATAAGTAGTTGATGATCGCTTTAAATAGCATTGGCAGTGGGGAGAGGTGGGAGGGTCCTTCCCGCTGTTAAACACACGCTCAGTTGTGTGAGGTTAAGACGGAGTCTTGACTGGGGTATTGAGCTCCGAACAGGTATGCTGATTGGTACCATGATCTGTCTGCTTTTCACCCTTCCAGCAGATGTTCACTATGCACGCACTAACATTAGCACCATTAGGGCATCCATCACCATTTTCCCCTCAATTATGCATACATGTAACAGATGCCATTTTCAGCTCTAATGGCATAGATAGCATCCCAAAAAATGCCACTAACAAGCACCCAATCTCTCACCCCATATGAGGGAATCTAGTGTCAATTTCCCAGAAGGAAACTAATGGTTTAAAAGACTAGAGCTGTTTGTTCAAATAAATTCTTTGTATGCAGAGGGAATCAATGGAAATTCTATTTTTCATTGGATTCTTTTACCTCCAGCCAAAGAATCTATCACTATAAGGTTATCAAAGCAGGAAATCCCTGGGTAGGGGAAGGAAATAAATGAATGACATTAACTTTTGCATGTAAAAGTACAATATTTCACTCGAACAAATCATAAATGCATTAAAGTAGCTATATACCAGTCAGCTTTTATAGGCTTTGGAAAGAATAAAGATAAACAGACAACATCATTTCTTTCAATAGGGATGCAAGCTGCATACCTAAGTCTGGACAGCTCAGGTTGCATTAGAAGAGCCAATGTTTCGGGACCCCCAAATATATCGATTGTCTCTAACCAGCTAAAATTATCTTCCATTCCCAGGCATTAAGTTATAGGGTTAACTGGAGCTGAAAAATACCTGACCCCAGGGACAGGTCTAACCTTCAGCTTTCATTCATAAGTTAGGTTGCCTGGTCAATCACCAACAGTGCTGTATGCTTTGGACCTCTCTGGTTCAAATATTAGATTACGGTTGGTTTGGAACCACAGTTCCATCACCAGATGTCTCTCCTTGGTGCAATTCAATCCCAAAGAAGAACACTCACTTCGTTCTCAAAACGAAAACAGGCAAGTGGAGGTTTATGAGACCATAAGACATAGGAGCAGAAATTAGGCCAATCGGCCCATCGAGTCTGCTCCGCCATTCAATCATGGCTGATAAGTTTCTCAACCCCATTCTCCCGCCTTCTCCCCGTAACCTTTGATCCCCTTACCAATCAAGAACCTATCTATCTCAGTCTTAAATACACTCAATGACCTGAATTATTAAAAATTTATATAGATTTTTCTTTTCCCACCTATTTCCATTATTTTTAAATGTACTTCCACCCATTGTTTATTTCTACCTTTTAGTATTCCCCCACCCCCACTAGAGCGATCTGTACCTTATCTGTCCTGTCTTCTACTCTTAATTAGCACATTCCTTCTGATAATATCACCACCTTCAACACCTCTTTGCTCTTTTGTCTGTGACAGCTTTTGGTTATCTCCACCTATTACTGGCTACCTATCCCAACAAACCCCACCCCCCCTTAAACCAGCTTATATTTCACACCTTTCCTATTTTTACTTAGTTCTGTTGAAGGGTCTTGAGGACTCGAAACATCAACTGTACTCTTCTCCGCTGATGCTGCCAGACCTGCTGAGTTTTTCCAGGTATTTCTGTTTCTGTTTTTGTTTTGGATTTCCAGCATCTGCAGTTTTTTTTTGCTTTTATTTCCTGGACTAGGACTCCCAAGTGCCTTTGCACTCCAGATTTCTGAATTTTCTCCCCATTTAGAAAATAGTCCATGCTTCTATTCTTCCTACTAAAGTGCATGACCTCACACTTCCCCACATTGTATTCTATCTGCCACTTCTTTGCCCATTCTGCTAACCTGTCCAAATCCTTCTCCAGCCTCCCTGCCTACTCAATACTACCTTTTCCTCCACCTATCTTTGTATCATCTGCAAACTTAGCCAGGATGCCCTCAGTTCCTTTATCTAGATCATTAATGTATAAAGTGAAAAGTTGTGGTCCCAACACTGACCCCTGCGGAACTCCACTAGTCACTGGCCGCCATCCTGAGAAGGACCCCCTTATCCCCACTCTCTGCCTTCTGCCAGACAGCCAATCTTCTATCCATGTTAGTACCTTGCCTCTAACACCATGGGCTCTTATCTTACTGAGCAGCCTCCTGTGCGGCACCTTGTCAAAGGCCTTCTGGAAGTCCAAGTAGATAACATCCATTGGCTCTCCTTTGTCTAACCTATTCATTACCTCCTCAAAGAATTCTAACAGATTTGTCAGGCATGACCTCCCCTTGATGAAACCATGCTGACTTTGCCCGATTTTACCATGCACTTCCAAGTATTCTGAAATCTCATCCTTAATAATGGACTCTAAAATCTTACCAAAGACCGAGGTCAGGCTAATCGGCCTGTAATTTCCCATCTTTTGCCTCACTCCCTTCTTAAACAGGGGGGTTACATTAGCGATTTTCCAGTCCTCTGGGACCCTCCCTGACTCCAGTGATTCCTGAAAGATCACCACTAACGCCTCCACTATCTCTTCAGCTATTTCCTTCAGAACTCTGGGGTGTAATCCATCTGGTCCAGATGATTTATCCACCTTCAGACCTTTCAGTTTTCCTAGCACCTTCTCCTTGGTAATGGCCACCATACTCACCTCTGCCCCCTGACTCTCATGAACTTTGAGGATGTTACTCGTGTTTTCTACCGTGAAGACTGACGCAAAGTACCTATTCAGTTCCTCTGCCATTTCTTTGTTCCCCACTACTACTTCTCCAGCGTCATTTTCCAGTGACCCAATGTCCACATTTGCCTCTCTCTTACCCTTTACATATCTAAAAAAAACTCTTGCAATCTTCTTTTATATTACTGGCTAGTTTACCCTCATATTTAATCTTCTCCCTCCTTATTTCTTTTTTAGTTGTCCTCTGTTGGTCTTTGTAGGCTTCCCAATCCTCTGGTTTCCCACTGCTCTTCGCCACATTGTATGCTTTCTCTTTAGCTTTTATGCTGTCCCTGACTTCCCTTATCAGCTATGGTTGCCTCTTCCTCCCTTTAGTATGCTTCTTCTTCCTAGGGATGAATTTTTGCTGTGTCTCCCAAATTACTCCCAGAAACTCCTGCCATTGCTGTTCCACTGTCTTTCCTGCTAGGCTCATCTCCCAGTCAATTCTGGCCAGCTCCTCCCTCACGCCTCTATAGTTGCCTTTATTCAACTGTAATACCGTTACATGTGATTCCAGCTTTTTCTTCTCAAATTGCAGGGTAAATTCTATCATATTATGGTCACTTCCTCCCAAGGGTTCCTTCACCTTAAGCTCCCTTATCAAATCTGCCTCATTACACATCACTAAATCTAGAATTGCCTGTTCCCTAGTGGGCTCCACCACAAGCTGCTCCAAAAAGCCATCTCGTAGACATTCCACAAATTCCTTTTCTTGGGATCCACTACCAACCTGATTTTCCTAGTCTACCTGAATACTGAAATCCCCCATGATCACTGTAACCTTGCCTTTTTTACACGCCTTTTCTATCTCCTGGTGTATCTTGTGCCCCACACCCTGACTACTGTTCGGAGGCCTGTACGTAACTCCCATTATGGTTTTTTTTACTTTTGCGGTTCCTCAACTCTACCCACACAGATTTTACATCATCTGACCCTACTTTATTTCTTGCTATCGATTTAATTTCATTTATTACTAACAAAGCAACCCCACCCCCTCTGCCAACCTGCCTATCTTTTCGAAAAGATATATATCCTTGGATATTTAGCTCCCAGTCCTGATCCCCTTGCAGCCATGTCTCCGTGATGCCCACCACATCATACCTGCCAATTTCAATCTGCACCACAAGCTCATTTACCTTATTTCGTATACTGCGTGCTTTCAGATACAACACCTTCAGTCCTGTATTTCCCATCCCCTTTCTCATTGTCATCCCATTATCTGATGTGCTTGAAGTTAGATTCCCAGCCCTTTCCAAACACTCTGTCCTATTTTGTGTTCTGGAGACTTTAATAGCCTCTCCTGGACTCTCCCTTCTTTTCAGTTTTTTCATAATTTTCCATGAAGTTGAATCCACCCCCCCACACGCTAACCTGCTGCTTTGTTTCCCATTAGTCATACTTCTTGGAGTTTTACCCTTCCCTTCCCCCCAACTTTCTAGTTTAAAGTCCTGTTGACCACCCTATTTACCCTTTTCGCTAGAACATTGGTCCCAGATCAGTTCAGGTGGAGACCGTCCCAATGGTACAGATCCCTCCTGTTCCAATACTGATGCCAGTGCCCCACGAAATGGAACCCCTCTTTCCTGCAACACTCCTTTAGTTTGTGCCATCACTAACTAGGTAGCCCCACTCGCTCCAGATCTTCCCATCAGCTTTCACGTTTTCCAATACCCAAGAGCTTCCTCTTGGACAGTAGCTGCACACCCAGGAAACAGAGGGAGAGCAACTCCACTCCAGTGCTGAAGAAACATTGTCACTTGATCCGGCACTTGCAGACACCAGCTCAGATATTGGCAATGGGAAAACTTCAGAGAACATAACAAATAGGAGAAGTAGTAGACTATTTGACCTCTCAAACCTGCTCTGCCATTCAATAAGATCATGGCTGATCTGATTGTGGCATTAGCTCCATTTTCTTGCCTGACGCCACTTCTCAGCCCTGCCCACCACCATAATGCTTGACCCCCTGGTAGCTCAAAAATCTGTCCAACTCAGCCCTGAATATATTCAACAACCCAGTCTCAACTGCTCTCTGAGGCATTAATAACCCTCTAAAAGAAGAAATTTCTCCCCATCTCCATCTTAAATAGGAGAGCCCCTATTCTGAAACTGTGCCTCCTAGTTCTAGATTCCCCACAAGGGGAAATATCCCCTCAGCATTGACCCGGTCAAGACTCCTCAGAATTCTCCATGTTTCAATAAGATCACCTCTCATTCTTCTAAACTACAATGAGTATAGACTCAACCTGCTCAGCATTTCCACATAAGACAACCCCATTCACTTCAGGAATCAACTGAATGAACTTTCTCTAAGCTGTTACCAATGCAAGCATATCCCTCCTTCAATAATAAGGGAACAAAACTGTACATAGTACTCTGGTTGTGGTCTTACCAATGGCCCGTATGGTTGTAGTAATATTTCCCGACTTTTGTCCTCCATCCCCCTTGCAATAAAGGCCAACATTCTATTTGCCTTCCTAATTACTTGCTGTCTCTGCATGTTAACTTTTTGTGACTCATGTACAAGGACACCCAGATGCCTCTATACAGCAACATGCTATAGTCTTACTCAATTCAAATAGTATTCTGTTTTCTGTTCTTCCTACCAAAGCAGGCAATCTCACATTTTTCCACATTATACATCATCTGTCAAATTTTAGCTCACTCACTTAACCTATCTATACCCCTTTGCACTTTGTGTTCTTCTGACAACTTGCTTTCCTCAATATCTTTGATGGGAGGCACTGGCATAATGGTATCATTGCTGGACTGGTGAGCCTGAGTACTGCTCTGGGGACCCGGGTTTGAATCCTGCCACAGTAAATAGTGGAATTTGAATTCATCAAAAAGCTGGAATTAAAAGCCTAATGATAATAATGAAATCATTGTTGATTGTTGTAAAAACCCATCTGGTTCAACAATATCCCTTATGGATGGAAATCTGCCATCTTTACCTGGTCTGGCCTACATGTAACTCCAGATCCACAGCAATTTTGAATCTTAAGTGCTCTTTGAACTAGGGTAACCAGGGATGGGTAATAAATGCTGGCCTGGCCAACGAGGCCCATGCCCCATAAACAAATAAAAATAATTGGCTACAATGCTCTTGGTCCATTCATATTGATCATTAGTAGTTGGGAGCCCAGCACAGAACCCATGTCACCCCACTAGTTACCGTTTGTCAATGCGAAAATGACCTATGTACAATGACTCTCTGTTTCCTGTTAGCCAATCCTCTATCATGCTAATACATCACACTCAACACCATGAGCTCTTATTTTATATAGTGACCTTTTATGTGGCACCTTATCAAATGCCTTTTGAAAATCCAAACACACAACATCTACTGGTTCCCAGTTATCCAGCCTGCTTGTTACCTTGTCAAAGAACTCTAATGAATTTGTCAAACACAATTTACCTTTCCTAAAACCAAATTGATCTACCTGATTATATCAAGATTTTCTGAATGTGCTGGTACTGCTGTAATAATGGATTCTAGAATTTTTCCAATGATGGGTATTAGGCTAACTGACTCATAGTTTCCTGCTTTCTGCCTCCCTCCTTCTTGAATAGAGGTGTCTGATTTGTTGTTTTTCAATTGCTGAGACATCTCCAGAATCTAGGGAACTTTGGAAAAATACAACTGGTGTATCTCTCTGCAGCTATTTCTTTTAAGATCTTAGGATGCAGGGCTGGCAGGGCCTGAGGGCTTGTCAGCCTTTCGTCTCATTAGTTTTCCTAGTCCTTTTACTTTACACTATTGCCTTGATCTTTTTCATTAATTTTTAAAATCTCTCCTCATCCGAATTCTGCCAACCACTATTTCATTTAAAGCCCTTCCTACAGCCTTAACTAACTGATTCACCAGGACATGGTTCCCCGTGTTTTTCAAAGGTAGCCCATCCGAATGGAACAGCTCCCTCTTTCCACAGTACTGGTGCCAGTGTCCTATGAGTTGAAACCCATTTCTCCAGCACCAACCTTTGAGCCTATCATTCAATTCTCTGATTTTATTTACCCCGTACCAATTTGCTCCTGGCTCAGGTAGCAAACCAGAGATTATTACCTTTGTGGTTCTGCTTTTTTAATTTAGCCCTTAGCTACTCATCCTCTTTTGGTACAGCATGGTTGTGAATTCTACCTATGTTATTGGTTTCCATGTGGATCACAGCAACTGCACCCTCCTTCTCCAACTCCTACTTTGTCTCCAACCCTGAAGAGGTGTCTTTAATCTTGGCACTGGGCAGGCAACACAGCCTTTGGGACTGATGCTCTCAATTGCACAGAGCAGTGCCTATCCCCTTAACTATACTGTCCCTGTCTACTGCTACTTTCCTTTTTACTCCCCCAACTTGAATGTCCCCCAGAATGACACTGCTGTGGTCAGCTGGCTCACTGAACTGACCTCTCTGCTACTTACTCCATGCATTAGTAAAAGTTTCCTCTTTAGAGTCTAGTGTAGAGTCAGGATTTACACATGGCAAGTCACCAGACATGAGTGGGCTGCAGTCAGTAGTCGGGTGAAGAGTGGTTTGTGAACAAGCTCTTTGGAGATCGAAGTCACAGACAAGGTCCACATATGGGGGTGAAACATGATGGATCGGATTTTCACTGCTGGGGCAGGTAGCTTGAGTCAGGAAATTTCCCAACTCAGCAGACCTGCCTAGGTAGAAAATGCCTCGTCAAACCCAATTTTCACTCCAGAGGGCCAGGTGCATGGTAGAGTCAGGTCTGCTGCCCCAAGTAGCAAATTGTAGGCTTCCACAGGAGCAGCTGATTACCGAGGTGGGCTGGTTAAAAGACGCATCTCGGTTCACTGGCATTTTATCCCAAGTGTTTCTTAAATTTTAAACCCTCTACCCCTCACCCCTCACTACCCATCACCGCCCCCCCAGTGCCTCCCCCTGCCACCTCAGTGCCCCTCATACCCTCCATGTCAACTCATGCCTCTCCACTGTCCACAATTCCCTGCTGTGATATCATTGTAAGAGGATATGCAAATGGTGTCCAAGTGTCATCATGGAACTGGGATGCACTGCAGCGTGTGACCAGCAGAATGTGTTACTGTTAGTGTTAGTGGTGGTTGCTGCTGTTGTGCTGAATCCCTACAGTAGACCTGTTCAATATTAATATGTATTTGTCATGAAGTGCAATTAATGTATATAATATTTTGGAAAATATTTTTCTTTTAAAATAGATGTTTGGTCTGCGGAAATGTTTTAACTGGATTAAAGCCAGCTAGTCTGGGTGCTTTGATATGTACTAGTTTTGATAAGTAAGAGTGATAGCGTGCATTTGCATGTTCTGAACAGGAGTGGGGTGAAAATTTCTAGCACATACCAAGCAATGTGTTTATATTACTATTAAAATTAATGCTATGAAAGGGGTTTCAAGGTGGAGTTCAGAGGCTGGTGAGACAATGAGAATTTGAATTCAATCAGTTGTGGGAGGTATAGCTTCAGTAGTCAAAAGCAAAATACTGCAGATGCTGGAAATGTGAAACAAAAACAAAAATTGCTGGAAATCTCAGCAGGTCCGACAGCATTGGTGGAGAGAAAGACAGATTTAACGTTTCGAGTCCGTATGACTCTTCTTCAGAACTAAACAGAGGTAGGTATGTGGTGAAATATATACTGTTTAAGGAGGGTGGGACACTGAAGCTGGATAAGAAGGCCAGTGATAGGTGGAGGCAAAGGAGAGATTGCAAAAGATGTCATAAACAAAGGTCAAAGGGGTGTTGATGGTGGTGATACTGGCTAAAGGAGGTGCTAATGATGACATTAGGAGTAGAAAGCAGGACGAGCAAGTGACAGACAGCCCTAGTGGGGGTGGGGTGGGGGGAGGGGTGGTGTGGAAGGAAAGATCAAAATAGGCTAAAAGGTGGGGATAAAACAATGAATGGAAATAAATTTTAAAAATAGTAGAAATAGGTGGGGAAAATGTATATGTAAACTTAAAAAATAAATATTTGGAAAAAGAGGATCAGAAAGAGGGTGGGAATGGAGGAGAGAGTTCATGATCTGAAGGTGTTGAACTCAATATTCAGTCCGGAAGGCTGTAAAGTGCCTAGTCAGAAGATGAGGTACTGTTCCTCCAGTTTGCGTTAATCTTCACTGGAACGTTGCAGCAAGCCAAGGACAGATATGTGGGCATGAGAGCAGGGTGGATTGTTGAAATGGCAAGCGAACCGAAAGGTCTGGGTCATGCTTGCGGACAGACCGAAGGTGTTCCGCAAAACGGTAACCCAGTCTGCATTTGGTCTCTCCAATGTAGAGGAGACTGCATTAGGAGCAGCGAATGCAGTAGACTAAATTGAGGGAAGCGCAAGTGAAGCGCTGCTTCGCTTGAAATGAGTGTTTGGACCCTTGGATGGCGAGGAGGGGGAAAGTAAAGGTGCAGGTGTTGCACCTTCTGCAGTTGCATGGGAAGGTGCCATGCGAGGGGGTTGAGGTGTAGGGGGTGATGGAGGAGTGGACCTGGGTGTACCGGAGGGAATGGTCTCTATGGAATGCTGATATATATAACAGTTATAGCTTCAGTAGTTTTCAGGTGTGTAGAGCAGAGGCAATGTGAGATCAAAAGGCAGCTGCAAGCCTCCAACTGGCTCCACAGTGGAAAGAACCTCATTTTGAACGCGTAAGGTGAAGATGCTTTGCCTGGTGTTTTGTTAAGTCTAAAGATTTCTGTTGCCTTAATGGAGATTGGTTTGGGAATTTGTTAAAAGTTATGACAGTAGTAATTTGTAGCCATGTGTATATATTTTAGCCTGTGTAAATTAATAAAATGTTTCAATTAGTTTAATGTAAAACCTCGAGAACTGATGGTCTGATTCCTGAATTTAAGGCTGCATCTCAAACATAACACTTAAAATTATAGGTTATGACAGTTGTTTAAAGTTTCCCTCTGAGATTTTTAAATAACTCCACTTTACAAACTGCATCGGTCATAACATATTCAAATAAATAGAACCTATTTATAGTTTGCCAACACAATCTGTGTGTTGGTAAGTTTGCATAAAGATACAGCAACCCCCATGGCCCCTTATAGCTCCCATGCCAACCTAATGTCAATCCATGCCAACTCCTGCCAACCCATCCGCTACCCTTGGCCCTTACGCTCTCCATGGCAACTTAATGTCAGTTCCTGCAAACCCACCCAGCACTCTTGGCTCTTACTTCATCCATGCCAACTTATCCACCTCCACGTTGAGATGAAATAAAATCAAGTACTTCCACAACTGGGTCCCGTGCTCCATTTTGGAAGCTCCAGAAAATCGGTGCCCATAATTTTGATGGGGTGGCCTACAGGAGAATGCTGATGAACATGTATACCAAGGTGCTAGGTGCATTGACAAGCCTTCTAAACCGCCTCCTACCACTGTTGTTATGATACTTGGCCAGACCCCAAGTCATTAGTGCCCTGCCCCGTCTTGTGTAGCCACTGCAAAAGCTCAGCCATGCCTACATCGATAGAGTGCAGGTCTAGCTGCATCTCCAGAAGAAACTGGGCATTCTGCTGGACCATAGAGTCTGCCATCCTGCCCATGGAGACTTCGATGCACTCACATGTTGGAGCGACTACATCAGAAAGCAAGTGAATGGATTCTTCCACCTCACTTGCCAGTCTGTTGAGATCCTCTGGCATCTCTGCCTGATGTTCCCCTGTGTCTCACTGGTGCTCCAGCATCTTCTCTATGGCTGCTTCCCAAGGCTCATCTGACTCAGACTTAGCAGAGGCCTCTTCTCCGGCAGTCCTCTGAATGACACTGGCTGTCATGGTCTCCTCCTGCTGTGGTCTTATGTATGTGTGGTGACCAACAAAGTGAGAGGCTGAGCCTAAACTAGGTCTATGAGCCACTGGGATGTGTGTCCCTGGGCTGGTGGAGGGGGCAGGTGAACGCTGTGACGATTCTACAGTGTGAAATCATCCTCATCCTCCTCCGAGGTCTCCTGTGGGCTGGGGCTTGCTTCAGGTGCAAGGGCTGGTCTCACCCTCTTCCTGCTGGCGCCTAAAATGGAGAGAAGAGAGAATGAGTGACTACCTAAGCTGGTTCAAACGTGGCACTCGTCAATCAACTTGATTTTCTGAGGTTGTCTGGACTATGCATGTTTCCTCATGGTGGGGGGAAGGGGCATCAACATCACCCTCTGCGCCGGCACAGTCACAGTCACAGTCCTTCCCTGCCAACTCGGCAACCTGCTGCTCGAATTGAGCGAGGTGCCTGAACTCAGACATCCCCCCTCCAGTTTCCCCTCTCTCCCTCTAGTTGTAGGCTGCCTTCTCCTGCATAAAGATACGCAGATGGATTGTGAGCACATATGATGAATGAGCAGGTTGCAGCCTGCTAATTCCGTGGCTGTTAACTGACCTCATGACCCCCCAAAACCCGACCACCATGTGCATGGCAGAAGTGAGGAGCGAAATGGAATAGTCTCCAGTTGCCTGGATGACTACAGCTCCAGGAACACTCAGGAAGCTGGGCAGCATCCAGAATAGAGCAGCCCACTTGATGGACACCCCATTCAGCATCTTCAAAATTCAGTGCCTCCACCGATGCAGAGTGACAGCAGTGTGTACATTGTACAAGATGCACCACAACAAGTCACCAAGACTCCTTGAGCAACACCCTCCAACCCCGTGAACTCTACCAGCCAAAAGGACAAGGGCAGCACTTGCATCGGAGCAGCAGCAGCTGCAAGTTGCCCTGTACTCCACCCCTTGGTTATGCCTTCACTGGGCCTGAGTGAAAACGCTGCAGTTTCCTCACTAACTGCACAGCACATGGAATGCAGTGGTTCAATAAGGCAGCAGCCCACCACCTTGTCAAGGGCATTTAGGGATGGGCAAGAGAAATAAGAGGATAAGTACATAAGAAATAGGAGCAGAAGTAGGCCATTCAGCCCTTCAAGCCTGTCCCACCCTTCAATAAGATCATGGCTGATCTGCCCCAGGCCTCAACTCCTCTTTCGTGCCAGCTCCTCATAGCCCTCAACTCCCCAATATTTCAAAAATCTATCTACCTCCTCTTTAAATACTTTCAGTGATCTAGCCTCCCCAACTCTCTGGTGGAGAGTGTTCACTATTCTTTCGGAGAAGAAATTCCTTCGCATCTCAGTTTTAAGTGGGTGTCCCCTTATTCTGTAACTAGGTCCCCGAGTACGAAATTCACCGACTAGTGAAAACATCTTCTCAACATCTACCCTGTCAAGCCCCCTCAGAATCTTGTACGTTTCAATAAGATCACCCCTCAATCTTCTAAACTCTAATGGACAAAGGACTAACCTGTTTAGCTGTTGTTGATAAGTCAACCCCTTCATCCAGGAATCAGCCCAGTGAATCTCTTTTGAACTGCCTCCAATATCCTTTCTTAAATATGGGGACCAAAACTGTACACAGCACTCCAGGTGTGACCTCACCAACACCCTGTACAGTGCAACAAGACTTCCCTATTTTTGAACTCCAACTCTCTAGCAATACAGGCCTAAATTCCATTTGCCTTCTTAATTACTTGCTGCACCTGCATGCCAACCTTTTTGGTTTCATGCACAAGAACACCCAGATCCCTCTGGGCTGCACTTTTTTGGAGTGTCTCTCCATTTAAATATTAGTCTGCCTTTTGATTTTTCCTATCAAAGTTCATGACCTCACACTTCCCTACATTAAACTCCAACTGCCAAGTTTTTGCCCACTCACTCAACCTGTCTATATCCCCTTGCAGATTCCCTATGTCCTCATCACAACATGCTCTCCCACCTATTTTTGTATCATCAACAAATTTGGATACATTAGACTCTGCCCCCTCCTCCAAGTTATTAATAGAGATAGTAAATAATTGAGGCCTAGGACTGATCCTTGTTACACTCCACTAGTTACATATTTCCAACCTGAAAAAGACCCATTAATCCTGATCCTCTGCCTTCTGTTAACCAATCCTCGATTCATGATAACACATCACCCCTAATACCATGAGCACATATCTTGTACAATAACCTTTTATGTGGCACTTTATCGAATGCCTTCTGGAAATCCAAATACACTACCTCTACTGGCTCCCCTTTATCAACTCTGCTTGTTATATCCTCAAAGAGCTCTAGCAAATTAGTCAAACATGATTCCACTTTCACAAAACCATGTTAGCTCTGTTTGATTGAGTTAAGCTTTTCTAAATGTGCTGCTATTTCTTCTTTAAAAATGCTGGCCTTGCTAGTGACGTCCAATTCCCATGAGACACAGCAAATGAGTATTGAGGTGGGTTGTAAGGGTAGAAGGTTCATTTATCTCAACGGTGCGGATTAAGTCATTGACCCTTTACCTGCACTGCAGAGTGGTCCTCCTCTGCCCCCTATGGGCACTGACTGCCTTGGCGAACTCCTCCCAGGGCGTAGTGGTCAATCAGGCAGCCTCTTGCAGCTATCTCTGGGGCGGAGGGCGTTCAGCCTTTCCTGCACTGCCTCTAGGGAACACTCCAGGGATGTGTTGCTGTAGTGGGGAGCTGTGGCTTGCTGCCTTCACTGTTCATTCCCTCCTGCCCCCTGTTAGTGAAGGCCTGTCCAGGTGCCTTTTAAATTCGGCACCCAGACGTGACAGCAGGGCACCCAAAGTCCTGCCTGCCCCACCATAAGAGTCAACACGGAACATGTGCGTGCATAGTTAATGGGGGAGGGAGCACATGATTTTGTGTAAAGGCCCATCTCGCTCTTTGGCAGGAATCGCTCTGATTTTCTCATCCCACCACGGAACTTATGGCAAGAGGGGACGATTCCACCCCACGACACTGCTCAAAGAAGAGCAGGGGGGGAGTTACCCCTGGTGCCCGGGGCAATATTTATCTCTCAATCAATATCACAGAACAGATTATCTGGTCAGTATCGCATTGCTGTCTGTGGGAGAGTTTGCTGTGTGCAAACTGGCTACCATGCTTCTCACATTGCAACAGTGACCACAGGGACAGTATTTAATTGGCTGTAAAATGCTTTGGGCCATCCAGCGTTTGTGAAGGATACTGGGCAGAATTTCACAGTTGGTGTGTGGGGGTGGGGGGGGGGTGGGGGTCAGGCCCGACACGCATGCGCCTAAAATGACGTGCGATGACTTCGTCACCGTGGCTATCGCGATATTCAGGCAGGTGGGGGTCGCCATGAGTTCGGAGATGCTCCCACCATTAATTAACGGCCCAGTCGAGGCCCTTGGGCCAGTAACTCACATCAATTTTTCGCAGACCTTGCGATTTTCAGGGTGTCTAGGCCACTTTTTTAAAAACCTCATCCATGGACGAAGAGAGGTGAGTGGGCTCACTATTGTTAGTACTTTAGCTTATAACTTACTGCTACCGGCTTGTGTGAACAGGACAACTTCACTTCGCTTCAGAGCTGCTTTGACAGAAATAACAGGCTTCAGTTCAGGACTCTGGAGGGGTCTTAACGCTTGGGGCCTTCCAGGTATCAGACAGCCTTCCATCACCCTGAGAATGGGGATTGTGGTCTCCGCTGGAGGCACCTCCTTTGAGGAGGAGAGAGTCAGAAGTGGGAGGAGGACAGGAGTCCATATTCAGCCTCCAGGAGAGCCACCTGTGGGAGGACAGGTGCAGGCACAAGGCTGCAGAAGACGCCACTATCCTACTGCCAGTGTTTACAGGCGGTGATGCAGCTACCTCAATATAACTGAGGTGCAATGCTGAAGGACGCTCTCGCCTCTCAAGGGAGACAGTGACCTCCGTCTGTCAGATGATTGGGCCTGAGATCAGCTCCAACCGTGTGGGTGGACACCCCATGCCAGTGGCACTGAAGGTCACAGTGGCCCTTAACTTCTATGCCTCCAGCTCTTTCCAGGGGTCGATGGGTGATCTTTGTGTGATGTCCCAATCAGCTGTCCACAGTTGTGTCAAGCTGGTGACAGGTGCTCTGTTCAGACGGGCATTGACTTTCATTCAGTACCACATGTACGAGGCAAGCCAGACACAATGATCCAGAGGCTTCACGGCCATTGCTGGCTTCCCCCGTGTCCAGGGTGCTATAGACTGTACACATGTGGCCATCAAGGCGCCAGCAGGTGAGCCCGGTGCCTTCGTCAACAGGAAGGGCTTCCACTCCATGAACGTGCAGATAGTGTGTGATCACAGGATGCTGATTCTACAAGTCTGTGCAAGGTACCCAGGCAGCTCCCACGTTGCCTACATCCTCAGACACTCCCAGGTGCCGGGGCTTTTCAATGCTCCAGCCCGGCTGGATGGGTGGCTGCTGGGTGACAAGGGCTATCCCCTCAGAAGGTGGCTCATGACACCTCTCCACCATCCAAGAACAGAAGCTGAGCAGCGGTACAATAGGAGCCACGGCTCCACAGTGTGGTGGAGAGAGCCATCGGTCTTCTCAAGATGCGTTTCCAATGCCTGGACCGTTCAAAGGGCGCACTGCAATACCCCCAATACTGATAGTGGTTACACGCTGCGCTCTCCACAATCTGGCGATGGAAAGGGGGGACGCAGTGGACAAAGAAGATATTGATGCAGTTGCTCTGGCAGCAGACAATGGGCCCAGTAGTAAGTCTGGGCACGAGTACGCTCAGGAGAACGCTGAGGGGATAGATGCTGACCCAGGCATGCTACAGAGAGGCAGGGACACCTGGGAGGCTTTGATACAACTTTCCTTCAGCTAGCCTACCAAAGATGAACCACCACCACATGCCAGGGCTGCAGGCTCCATACTCGATACCTGACAGGAACATTTGTTTGGTGAACAACATGCACTATGTGCCATTTCAATAAAGCTCACTGACAAACAAGTCACTCATAACAACATGGGTTACCCTTCACCTGCAGAACTAATGAAGCACCCAGAGGCTTGTTGAGAATCAACACATGAATGCTTTGCAGCTTGGCATACATAAATCAAACTAAATAAAAAAGGTGTTCACCATCACACCATCTTAACACTAACTTAAAAGTGGGACAAAAGAAAACCATTAGCGATAAGCCCGTTTTGTGATTAAGGTGCTTTACTTTTATGCTTGTTGGTGCTATGTCTAGGTGCTCCCCCCTCGTTGGTACCAGCATTGGAGACAGCCTGCTCGCTCTGCTGTCCTGTTGGCCTTGGTGACCTTGGCGGGCATTCTCTGGCCCATACAGCCTGTGCTGGCCCTGCCTAGGAGGGAGCGGCCAGAGGCACGCTGTAGCCTCATCGGATGCCACAGTCGCTGGCAGAGGGGCAGAGGAGCTGCTGCCCTCATCCAGAGCGCCCTAAGAGGAGCCAACAGAGATGACAAGCAGCTCATGTGCCACAGTCAGGTTGCTTTGAACCTCCCTGCTCACCATTGATGGATGGTCACCTAGCTGGGATACTGGGTGCCCAATCCATCTCTCACACTGACAGTGACTAGCTGAGTTCATAGCCGGTGTGAGGGCTTGCAGGTCCGAGTGCATCCCTAGGAAGACCTGATTGATCTCCTGGGGGAGCTTCTCCATGAAAGTCGCCACTTTCTCCATGGAGGAGGCAATGTGTTCAGCCATGAGGGTCAACGCACTGTTCATGCACCACATGGACTCCTCCATCACTGAGACAATGGCACGCATTCCCTTATGTATCTTCGCCAGATCCTCCTGCACACCCTGCTGAACTTCCAGCATTTGCTGCCTCAGGGAATACTCCAGAGGCACCTCATCAGCCACTGACTGAGCACGTTCCTGGTTCCCAGAAGTCCTCCGACTCCAGCGCCCTGGGCACTCTTTGCCTCCGCCTGCACCTCAAGCGAGTATGAGGTGCCCTCACCGCTGTGCACCGAGATACTAGCCAACGATCTTATTCCCACTGAGGTGCTGGTATCTGCACTGGTGCCAGCCTGGCTGAGAGGAGATGATGCTGATGCATTCATATCATCCAGTCCCTCAGGGATGAGGGACGGTCCCTCAAGCTCCTGAGACCTGACGTGCTCTGGTGAGCCTGAAAGGAAGAACAAGGACATTTGATTAGTTGAAGTAGTTACACTGTTACTGTGCAAGCCTGGCACTCGGATCAGGGTGCCCTCATCTTTCCATTATCAATGGGGATCCCATGTTGGAGGCTGAAATCAATATACAGACAACAGTGGAATGTTTGCACTGACAGACATTGTGACCTCAGTGCATGGCACTCTTACCTCCCAGTGGCACCCCAACCTCACCACGGCTGGTTACTCTAGGGTCATGGCCCTTCTCCAGCCCTAGTGCCACCCGATTGTATCTGGTGAGGATCATAAGGTGGGGCTGCATTCTGCCAGTCCACAGCCATTTGGCATGTCTTCCCCTGAAAGGAGAGAGGAACATTGATTGGTCCACCCTGTACCTGGGTTCCCATTGCAGCCTGGCCAACCCCACCTGAGGTACACCTCGCAGGGCTCATCCCATTCGTGACCCTGGAGCCACAAGACACTCATTCCAAGCCAGGGTTCATCCACTTGCCCAGATGCTGCCTCCATCACATTTGCCACTCGCACTCCAAGAACATCCAAACCCACGACCACTGCCACCTCGAAGGACAAGGGCAGATAGATGGGAGCATCACCACCTGGAAGATCCTTCAAACGTTTTTACCATTCCTTCACTGTCGCTGAGCCAAAATCCTGGAACTCCCTCCTTAACAGCACTGTGGGTGTAACTACACCACATAGACTTCAGTGGTTCAAGAAGGCAGCTCGGTACCACTTTCTCAAGGGCAGCTAGGGATGGGCAATGAATGCTGGCCCAGCCAGTGAAGCCCACATCCTGTGAATGAATAAATAAAAACACAAAATTCTGAAGTGTGGGGTGGGGGGGAGGGGGTCAGCGATGGCCAACCTAAGTGCATCCTGGGAGCTGACCCATGATACCACCCCCTTCCAGGCACATTTGGTTAGCTGGGGGGAACCTCCTCCTTCCGTCCCTTGGGGACAGCGTGCTGCCACCTCCTCGAGGAGGCCAGCGAGGCACTCATTGGAAAACCTCCCGGCCGATTGCCCCGCTGACCTGCCCTCCCACCCCGCCTGCTCTCTGGCGAGGTTGTCCATTGCAGCTAGCCGAACTCAGCGGCAGCCTTAGGACAGCTGCCTGCACCGTTTTTGAATAGGCGGCTGGGTTGCCACTGGACCCGGCGGACATTGGCCTCCCACTACCACCTGCCCCTTTCTGCAGATCTGGGAAGCTGCGAATTACGCTGGGCAGGCCTTAATTGGCCCGCCCACGTAAAAATGCAGCGCACACCCAATCGCGGGGGGTGGTCATGTTCCCGACTGGCCCCACCCACTCCCGCCGAGCCCACCCACCAACTGAAAAACTCTGGCCACAACATAAATGAAAGAACCTTCCTTGCCCTGGGGTGAGGCTCCAGCTATTGCTCAGTGACTGGCTCCTTCGCTGAACTTGAGTCACCTCCGGTACTGCTCCTGAGTCAGATGGAAGTAGGAGATGTGCTCCCAAAAAACCATGGTGGGTCGGGCTTCTTGTGTAGGGATGTCCACTTCCTCCTTCTTTGCAAACCTTCCTCTTTCTCTGGCCTCTATTCCATATCATGGTCATATTGCAGACCAAGAGGCCCTGCAACCACAGTCCCCAAAGCTGCGTCAGCAATCCCTGTGTCCTCCCTGATTTTAAGCACCGGTTCTCAATAAAGCAGCTCCAAAAATACAGCAAAATTCCTCCACAAACTCACTTTGAGTAGACGTACGTCACAGGCATCTAATCCACAAGACTTGCCTGAAAATTCAAGTTACAGTAGTGCTGCGTCCCTCTCACAACTGAACACATATTCTTTGCTGAGAGATAAGTGAATACATACAATGCACTTGCATTGTCTAAATTTGGAAGTTGGACATCAGCCAATAGCTGGCAGAGTGATGTCATAATAGCACCAGTTGGAAGGCTCTCAATGCATGGAGTGGGCACCTGTGTAAGCATGGGGTGCTGGGTGGGCAATTTTGGAAGTGCCTGGAGGTGCAGCATGCCCCACCAGGAGGTCTTTGTCTTCCTTTGTGCTATCTGCAGCAGCAGTATGGATCCAAATTTCATGCCCATCTCTTACACTGATCGTAAGTTGCTGCAGCTCATAGCCTAAAGTGATTAAACTTTGTGGAAGCTATTATGACACAGCAGTTGGTAAAGACTGAGTTGTTTAAATCCCAGAGGGAAGCTTGAACAACTGATATAACCTATACTTTCAATTAGAATGTGTGAGATGCAGCTCTGAATTCAGGAATAAGGCCACCGAACCTCGAGGATTTTTTTATATAAAACTATACTAAATATTTATTAATTTAACAACAAATTAAATGCTTACACATGTCTACAAAATTCTAGCATAATAACTTTTAAACAAATCCCCAAATTAATCACTCCCAGGTAAATCTTCACCAAGGCAACAATTACCCACAGACTTTAAACAGATACCAGGCAAAGCACATTTGACCTTATGAATTCAAAATGAGGTTCTTTGCAATTTGGTTCCTTTGCAGACAAGATGTAGACTTACAGGCTGGTTAGATCTTAAATGCACAAACTCCTTTCTGTTTATACATAGCTTCCTCTTTGAATGTAAATTTTGCATTGTATTACTAGGTTTCTAAAATCTTACCTCTCCTAACAACAATCCTTTCATTCCACCAATTTTATTAGTAACATAAACACATTGCTTGGCGTCTCTCAGCTAGGTGCAAGATTTTTCCCATTCTTTTCAGTGGTTTATTCAACAAGTGCAAATTGCTGTTTACCTTTTCACTTCATTATGTTAACCTAATTAACATTTCAAAACTACTATACATCAAAACACCCATACTAGCTGGCTTTAATCCAATTAAGCCACATACAGACACAGGCAGAGACATACACATAGACACACACATAGACACAGACCCTACCTCAAGCCCAATTTTAAAATAATTTCCAATAACATTACAGATATTAACATCTATTCATGACATTCTCCTCCCTATCAGAAAATGAACTGTCAGCTTCATTTTTTTAATAACCCATCTCACATTATCTCCTATACTTATTACACTATTACATGATCAGATGCATACATTACCATAAAAAAATATATATATACGTAAGTTCTTGGTATCAACAGAAAGCACTCCAATCCAGTGTCCAGGTTTTTAAAAATGTACAATTTTCCCTTTCAGCTTCAAACT
Organism: Carcharodon carcharias; assembly: GCF_017639515.1. Taxonomy (NCBI): domain Eukaryota; kingdom Metazoa; phylum Chordata; class Chondrichthyes; order Lamniformes; family Lamnidae; genus Carcharodon; species Carcharodon carcharias. Next base: position 8,453,427 of record NC_054470.1, read on the forward strand.
CTTGATAACGCACCTGCAAATAGATTTTCTTTACCAGCAACATTTATAATCTGTAGATTACATGATAATAATAATAGACTCCATCTGAAAAGCCTTGCACTTTTGTCTCAAAATTTGTCCAAAAACTTCAAAGGATTATGGTCTGCATAAACAATTGTTTCTGATGAATTGTTTGCAACATAACTTTCAAAATGCTGTAATGTCAACACCAAACCCAATGCCTCCGTTTCAACCATTGAAAATCTTCTCTGTTGTGCATTTAATTTCTGTGAAAAATGCCCTATCGGTTTTTCAATTCCAGTGTCATCTCCTTGTAACACTTGGGCCCAAAGCCTATATCACTTACGTCAACAGCCAACCAAAATTGCTAGGCGTAATTGGGTACTGCCAAAACTGTTGTGGTAGTTAATATAGTTTACAAACTATCAAATGCCTTCTGACACTCCAGTGTCCATTGAAACGTCTTGCTCTTTTTTAATAGTTCAGTCAACGGAGCAACCACTTGGCTAAAATTTGATACAAATTTCCGGTAAAACCCACTCATGACCAGAAATCTCAAAACTTCTCATTTTGTTGTAGGCACTGGGAAATCCACGATAGCTTTGACTGTCACATCACTCGGAGCCACCTTACCATGTCCAATGGCATGGCCTAGATACATAACTTGTGCTTCTGCAATTTCATTTTTAGACGATTTCATCACCAAATTAGCTTCTGGTATTCGAGAAAATAATTCTTCCTGATGCTGTAAATGCTCCTCCAGTGTCTGACTGAAAACTATCAGATCATCAATATAAACAGTGCAATTGCTTAGACCTTTGTTTGTCGGTCTTTAGAATATCGCAGGTGCATTCTTCATACCAAATGGCATGACTTTAAACTGATATAGTCCATTTGGCATCACAAAAGCTGATAACTCCTTTGCTCTTTTCGACAATGGTACCTGCCGCTATCTTTTTAGCAGGTCAATCTTTGTGATAAATTTCGATTGTCCCAATTTCTCAACACAATTTTCCAAACGTGGTTAAGGATATGAATCGGCTTTTGTTACCGCATTCGCCTTTCGATACTCCACACACAGGGTGGAATTTTCTGTGCTCACTGGTGGCGGGTGTGATAGGTGGTGTGTGCAGGAAATATGGCGTGATCTGCTTCACAATCGTCTGCTCAGCCCACAGTTTGCCAACATCGGTCAGCGGGGAGCTAATTATAATACATTAGCATATAAAAGGCCATCCTGCAAGGGTCTTGGAGCCCCACCATATTGTCCGTTGACATCGACGGAAAAGCACACCGATGTCTTCCACAACAGCACGCAGGCGACATGCATGGACTTGGCAGCCATCACTTTGGGGGAACTGAGGTGGGGGAGCAGCAGTGTTCTCCACAGCTCGCCTGTTATTTACAGCCTCAGGGGCACTGGGGTGGAGGGGACAACAGACGCCTGGCCCCTGAGGTGACTGCTGAGTGGTGGGGGTATCCGGGTGCAAGGGCTGGTCAACCTCTGAGGCGACTGCTGAGAGGGGTGGTGTCCGGGGGGGCAAGTGCGGGCCAGCCTCGTAGGCGACTGTTGAGGGGTGGGGGGTGTCTGGGGGCAAGTGCTGGCCAGCCACAGAGGCGACCATTGTCGGTTGGGGCTGGAGGGTCAAGAGCTGCCCTGACACTGCATCCTGCGCACAGGGAATCGAGGTGGGGGGCAGAGTAAGTGAGGGAAATGGCCATGCATTAGACACACCTGTATAAAATTACCATGCCTCTGCAACTGAGACAGGTCAGATGTAGTCACAGTGATATGATTGGGGTTGGTCACCTAGCCTGTTCATCCGCGCAAGCAATGCAAAGGCACCAAAGGGCCATCAAGTGTTCCATACACACCCCCCTCCCCCGTCCTCCCCCCCGACGTCCCCAGTACAGACTGTCCCCCTGCCCGCTCACCCACCCCCGACACAGACATTGAGTCTGCCACCACCTTATTGGAGCGTTGAGCAGTTGGACTGCACACATTGTACAATCTCCTCGCCAGCGCTGGCCATGTAGCAGTCTCTGCTGGAGGCGCTCACAGTCCCTTGCAATCTCAGCATCCCAGTCTGGACCAGTGTCCCCCATGTCGCAGGTTGACAGGGCAGCCATGCAGCGCACTCACCTCTGGCCATCCGAGGGGTGACCTGCACTCTCCGGGAAGCATTAAGGGGCAGTCACACAGGGGCCAGGAAAGGTGCTAGGTACAGCCATGATAACCACATCTCTCTCTCTCTCATGCTGCAGGAGGACCACGTCAGGATCCTGGATCCTGGTGACCTGATGACCTACAGAGAGCGAAGAAGATGGAGGCGAGACCGACTGAGGCGCCTGGTTGTGCAAAGGCAGAAGCAGCAACCTCACGAAGAAGGGGCAGCAGCGGCTCCTGCACATGCTGCCCAGGAGTGACAGCAAACTGTGGATGGTCAACGCCTGGTGACACCCAGGGTCTATAGATGCTGCCTGCCATTCCTGCAGATGACTGAGAACCAGTGTCGCCGATGACTGCACACGTCTATGGAGCTGGTGGCTCACATCTGCCACTTACTGCAGGACTTGGCACCAAGGGGACATGGAGGGCATCCACTGCCAGTGGCTGTGAAAGTGACCACGGTGCTCAATTTCTATGCCAGTGGCTCCTTTCAGGACTCCCCAGGTGACCTCTGTGGGATTTCACAATCCACCATCCACAAATGCATCCATGAGGTCACAGATACCATCTTCTCCATGGCACACAACTTTGTGCATTTTGCATGGGATCAGGACAGCCAAGAAGCAAGGGCCATCGGATTTGCCCTGATCTCGGGATTCCCACAGGTGCAGGGTGTGATTGACTGCATTCATGTGGCGCTCAGGTCTCCATCGCTACACCCAGTGAACATCATCAACCACAAGGGCTTCAACTTGCTGAATGTACAGCTGGTATGCGACCACCAGAAACACATCCTGCAGATATGTGCACAGTTTCCGTGGAGTGTGCACGACGCCTACATCCTGAGTCACTCACAGCTCCCTGGAGTCTCCCAGGGTCCACAGGAACTGCAGGGTTGGCTCCTTGGGGGACAGGGCCCCACAGAGGACGTGGCTGATGACACCCGTGCGGTGGCCTCAGACTGCAGCAGAGCGACGCTATAATGAGCCTCATGCTGCAGCTCACAACTTGGTGGAGCAGACCATCGGGATGCTGAAGATGCGGTTCCGGTGCCTGGACCGGTCTGGTGGAGCCCTGCAATACAGTCCACAGACAGTGTCACACATCGTTGTCATCTGCTGCGCCCTTTAGGAGGATTTGCTTGTCTCCTCCAATGAGGAGGACACTGATGGAGGTGAGGGTGAGTGGGTCCTCGATGGTGATGATGATGGGGATGAGGCTTTCTCACTGGTTAAACAAGGCAGGTGCACTCAGGAGGCCCTCATAGCTGCCAGATTTGTGGATGATGATGATGACATGCAGTGAGGTGTCTCCGTAGATACTCACATCGGAGTTGTGAATGTTTGACTCCAGTCTGGTTTATCGCAGCACCAATACCCTCTGTGAGAATGCTCCTGTCATGGAGATGCATTGAAAGCCCAGATAGTCGCTTGATCACAGGAGGATGATGACAACATGCAGTGAGGACACTCCATAGATCTTCACACAGCCTCTGAGAATGTCTGACTCCTATCTGGCTGAGGGCAGCTCACTTGCGCTCCATGTTCAGGGATACTTCAGAGACGCAGCCATGAAACATTAGACACATCTGATGCTGTGTCCGCCTTCAGCACCTCAGCCCTTCAGGAGCTGGTGCACAGCATCACTGGTCACAGATGCTGGTGTACTGGGGACCAGCTCCGTGTTAAAGGTGCTGAGAGCGCACAGAGAGAATGAGATAACTCTGTGGCACCTGCCCACTACATTCTGGCAGCAATGACCAGCACTGTCGAGGTGCAGACATCAGTAAGGTTTCCAGGGAGTGTGAGGCTGGACCATCACTGTGGTCTGAAGGCTGTGCAGACAGAGGGAAGAGGCCCTGGACTGGGACACCTGCCTTTTATCTTGTGCAGAAAGGTTTCACATCTGAGTGACAAGAACACTGCTCATCAGAACAAGGAGACACAGGCAGGGAGACATTCTTAAGAGTTTATTGACAATAGTGAACAGTGTGTAAAAGTGATCAACACCCGTGGCCAGGCTGTGCAACTATTTTTACTTCTCTTTCCTAACCCTGCTGCTATGTCTTGGTGCTCCCTGGACATCCACAGCAGAGGTGCAGGCAGCCTGCTGACTGTGATGCCTTGTTTGTGATGACTTTGGCAGGCATCCTCTGGAGAGCTGAGATTTGGTGGGCCCCAGCCTGCTTCCAGGGTCCTGCTGTGCAGCAGTGACACTCTCCTTGGCCTGTGAAGCTGGAGCTGCAGAGATTACAAGATGTGATTTGGATGGGTCGATCACTCCCAGAGTCACCTGGGTGGATGGCCCCGGAGTGTGCACCTGCTGATCCTCCTCCCTATGGGAGCCAGAGGGCCCCTGGCTGACTCTGTGAGAGGAAGGGCTATCTGGAGTGAGGTCAAGCTGCCCAGTACCCCTCTTGTGTACACATTGTTGGAGGCCAACTTTGGCATCAGCAATGGAGTTAAGCTCGCGCAGCAATGTAAGAGTAGTGTCCTGGACCAAGGTTTCCATGGCGGCTGCCCTCCTGCCAGTGTGTTGGCATGCCGGAGCTATCACCTCAGCCTGAGGATGGATGGACTCCTCCATTGTGCCTTGCAAACTGAGCAGTGCAGTGGATATTCTTTCCTGATGTTCCCTAGCTTGCCTTTGCAGCTCCAGCAACTGTGACATGAATGAGTCCAGAGTCACCTCATCTGACTCAGATTCAGGAACGTTCTGACCTCCAGCAGTCCTCCGAATGCCGGACACCTGGGAACCCCTGCCTCCACCTGCTGTGGATCAGGAAGTGTGACGTGCTCACCAGGTTGTGACCCCGAGGCTACTCTAAAGCTAGCTCCCACCAAGGTGTGTGTCTCTGCGCTGGTGGAGGATGTGCATGAGCGCTGTGACATGACTTCAGGGAGTGTGCCTTCAGATTCCTCTTCAGAGGTTTCTTCAGAGCTTGATTGGAAGCCCAGGATCATGGACACTGTCAGATGTGCCTGCAAAAGCAAAGGGAGATAATTAATGAATGGCAGTGGCCTGTGAAAGAGGATACATCACTTACAGCATGGTTGTCTGATGGATGTTGCACTGCAAGATCCTCACTTGTTAGAGCAGCACCAACCTCACCGTCAGCACAGGACCAGTCCCGGTCATCGCCGGCCAGCTGGTTGGCTCTGTTTTCGAATTCCATCAGAACTTTGATCTCCAGCATCCCTCCACCTGTCTGCAACCTTCCCCTCCTGTTGTGAGCCATTTTGTCCTGCATGGATAGAGATGGGGAAAGTTTATCAGGACAGCTGCTGGGCCAGAAGGTAAGTATGCCTGGCCTGTGTGTGGGTGGTGAGTGGTCCCATGGATGGGATGAGGACAATGATGGTGTGTGTGAAAGGGTGAATGGTGATGTCCCTTGCACTGGCAGTGAGCGAGGGCTCTGTGGATGTGTGCTGGGTTTGTGAGTGTGTGAGTTGGGAGTGATGAGAAGAGTGACTTCCCCAGGTGGAATGGAGGAGATCATTCATCCTTTTGCGGCACTGGGTGGCTGTTCTCCTCTATAAGGCATTTGCGCTGACCACTCTGCCACCGTATCCTAAGCCTGATGGTGAATTTGCTGCCCATCCTGTGGCCAGAGCGGGGGTAGAGCACATCCCGGCCTTTACGGCACCCAGCAGTCGCTGGAGTGACCTGTCATTGAAGCGGGGGTGGGGGTTTGCAGTCTTTTTTCCTTTGCTGGCCATGTCTCCCGGGCAGCGGTGGTGAGCTGGTGGCAATGAGCACTTTGTTGGCAGCTGCTCCTTTAAGATGGCGACTGGCATGATGCCACAATGGGGCAATGACGAGCTGGCCAATGACGGTGTGTTTCGCTGGGGCGAATAAATAATGAGGCGAGCTCGGGACGATATGGCTTGAAAAGCCGCCATTTTTCCCGCCCACTACCACACTTAGTACAATTCTGGGAAAATTCCACCCGAAATCAGCAGCATGTTTGTGGCATGTCTGTCCTATTGTCATGAATACTCATTTAGCCTAAAACATTTTAACATTACCTCCTACCATCATTATCTGCACAAGAATCCCATGGCATCAGGTGTATGTTCATTTAACCATAGCGCGCAACAGTGGGCTTTGTGCAGTTGTCCCTGAGGTCAGTGGTTTTCCTCACTGAACTCTGTGGCACAAGGGAGGGGAACAGGAGAATTGCAGGTTCCATGGGGGTTCAGGGCCAGTGAGGGTGAGTCACTGGTGGGGTGATTGTTTGGTGTGGAGTGAAGTTAGAGACATAGAGTCGTGGAAGACAGATCCAAAGGAGGACAGAGGGCGGGTTCAGGGGAATGGAGGGGGGAGGGCCTTGGGCCTCAGTTGTGGTGGTGGTGGTGAGGACAATCAAGGTAAGAAAATGAGGGGCCTAAAGGGCAGTGTCAGTTCTGTCCACATGTGGGTCCATCTCAGAGTGTTGGCTGGCAGAGTATCCACAGAGCTTTGGGTTTAACTGCAATATTTCAATTATCTCCACTAAGAGTGCTTTTGGACAATGTCCTTTACAATGTATAGAAGGGAGGGCCAGTTGAGTCTGCAAGTTCAACCATGCCCCACAGAGCGGCAAGTACAGCACTGGACACTTACATGAACATTCGATAAAAAGCGGGTGCAAAAACACAGCATTGTCTCTTTCAGTAAAGAAATGTAACTATCAATGCATGCCAACCATGAGGTATGCTAGTACATTAAGCTCTTTGACTGAGCTTGTCTCAAACAATAACAATGATGTCAACATAAATAAAATGAAACCAATGTAATGTGAAATATGCACAAATGAAATTTAAATTTGAAAAACACCCATGCCACATTTGTGCTCTCAATAAGTCTTCTGTTAATGGAAATGGAGTTGGGCAGGAACCTTGTGGCCAAGGTGAAGAGCCTCCCTGTTTGTCTAGGAGGCTCTTTTATAGCTCGCCCCTAGCTGCCGCATTGCCAGTTGATGGCGGGTCTCACCAATGGAAAGCTTCTCCTGCCGTGTGATGGTATAGGTCTCTCATGCACACTGCTAAAATCACATGGGCACCAGCAAAAACCAAGGGAACGGAAACGGCCCCTGCTTCCTGTTTCACTGTAGGGAATGACACGCCATGGTTAAAATTCCGCTTGTTGTCTCTGGACTGCATTAAGGTTTGTGCTTTCATTTATTTTAATTGGTTGCTTTCATTAATACCCTTGAGTAGTACATCCACTAAATAAGCAGAATCTTTGAAATAACTGACCAATTCGAACATGCAGGGGAGTTAACATTTCATGGTGAGATGACATTTCACCAGTTCTGATGCAAGGTCAACTTGGCCAGAAACATCTGTCTCTCTCCACAGATGCTACCTGACCTGCTGAGCATTTCCAGCATTTTTTTTTTGTTTATATTTCAGATTTCCAACATTGCAATATTTTGCTTTAGTACCACATCGCAATATTAATTTTATAGGAAGAATGTAAAGAAATGTTAGTTTTTTTGGACCATCTTGAATTTTAATTGCTATTATTTGCTCCATACAGGTAAATAAGTTTAACGAATGTCACTTGAGACTCAAACTTATCATGTCCTGATTTACAGGACAGGCAATGTCTGCAGTGAGAAAGATGCAGCTTACTGCAGCACATTGTGGTGATTTACATGCATTTGTTTTGAGTCCACGGAACGGTTCCATTACTGTTGCTTGGTTATTCATAAATCACAAAATGTGATAATTTCTAAGTCACTTTCTCATGTTGGACTCAGATACCCCTTTACTATGAGCTGATATTAATTGAGGAATAGGTCACAGGCACATAAATCAAGAGATCTAAATAAAGCAGGGCTATTAGTATAATATATCCCACTTGTAAAATCAGCTGCTTTCAGTCCTTTGATAACTGAAAATAATGACATTTTGAGGAAAATGTGCAAATTGTTACTTTGTCTATTACTTATTTAAGAGCAAGAATGATAATATGCCTTGCCCACTACAGTAAATTAATGATCAAAACACTTCTGTAGAGGAACAGGTCAGATTGCTGAGCATGCACTTAAAAGGGAAAGAATGCAATGGTCGAGTTGGAGGTACCTTCTAGCAAGGTTATTGAAAGAAAATTAGGCAGACTGGTTGTATATTTGCAATGTGAACATGTAGACCAGTATAATGGAAATGATATATAGGAACTGGATAAAATTCTTATTTAAAAACTAATTAGCTGAAATGCCTATTGCCATGCAAACAGCTCAAGTGGTTTAGTTAAGAAACAAGTCACAGTCTCACTTAATAACAGATATGTGCTCTGACTATTGATGTTCAGTGATAGGCAGTGGTGTATTGTGGAATCTTATTGTATAATATAAAAAATGGACACAATTTTCTAAGGATTAGCCACGGTAAGCACCACTGTGCAGAGACTCCTTTTATTAATTTGACCTATTTTACATTTTTATACCAAATGCAGCCTTGTATGAATATATTTAACATAAATTTAAATATACCTTTGAGCATTACTAGCAGGAAAGGCCTCTGTCACATTTCAGCAGGCCATCAAGCCTGACCTTCCTGAATGTTGCTAGGTTTCTTGGTGGAAAGATCAGGAAAAGAGGGACGATTTGTCTGGTCTCTGCCCCCTTTACATTGCAGTGGGATTTTGAGGACATCTCTCGGGAATTCTCTTGCACCTGATAAATGCCTCCAGGGAAGTCCTTTTTGATCAATGGAAATAGAAATTGTCCCAGTTCTGTAAGTTCACTGCACAACTGGTGCAGGTGAAAATTACCCTTCTCCAGTCATAAACTTAATCACCTTAGCTTCTCACAGCCTGTTGGTGTATCTGCAATAGTGTACAGGTACAAAGACCCACCCAATAGCTATTCCTGGAAGGCTGCATGTTGTCACCATCAGCTGCACAAGGACAATGTCTTGTGCAATACTGTGCCTTATTTATCCAATGGTAAAATAACATAAATATTAGCTGTTTCTTTTCAAAAAAGGTTCTTCACTCCATCTTAAAAGCTATAGCCTAGAGATTACTTTTAGTGATTTCAGCAGATGAACATTTTGTGCCTTTGTAGGACATTTGTGTCCATTATTCATTCGTTTAAAATAAATAGGCCAAGTCTGTGTTACAATATTGGACAGAAGAATACCATATGAATGCATTACACTTTTGTCAATTAATGTTGTCAATGGTAACATCTAGAATGGTTTTATTTCTATAACAATAAGGTTCTTGATTATTTTTGTAAAAGAAAAAATCAGTGCTTAAAGGACAAATTGTTTTTTAAATGAAATTACAATGGTGTGATGTCACATTATAATGCACACTTATAAAACATTTAGCTCAAGTGTGTAGCATTAGTTACAATTTTTCTAATAGCATGGACAAGAATTTATTCATACAACAGAAATACCAATGTTGGGCTAGCAATAATTATTAAAGAATTCTTCTAGTCTGCTTGTTAGCATGTAAGTGAATAGGTCTTTGAATCTTCCTAACCCCTCAAGTGTGCTTTCTCTAATATTGATTAATAAATTATTTTGTAAAAGGGAAGAGGATAATATTGGGCTGTAAAATTATGGGGGGTGCTTTTTGTTTGGATACCCTCCCCTTTCACCCCACCCCCACCCCCAGCCACTGAGCCCATGCTGGAAAATGGGGAAGGAGGCAGGCAAAAGAATTTTAACAGTCAGCTGATCACTGGCTACCCAAGGTCTGCCCAATTTGATTTTTGGGTATCTATACATATGAATATCTTTGAGTGACTGACCCAGCAGTCCTTAAAGGGACTACTGCAGTCTGTTCCAAATGTTTCACAAAAAAATGGTGTGGCAGTGATATATGTGAATAAATTAATGCTTCTCTGTGACCACCTGTTGCCGCTTGCTCAGTGCTGCTCGACCCCCATGGGGTTGCCACTCCTCCCCTAAAAACTTGCGACCTTTAAGGCATACCATGGTTCAACTCCATTGTGGTCCTGACAAAATATAACACCACACCCCTTCCACCTCACAAATCATTAAGCCACCTGCAATCATTCATTGAACACTGGAGTTCACTGACCAAATTCAAATGAGACTGGAGCATGAAGATGGCTTGGGCCTCTTGGTGCTGTCAGACAGTGTGATCAATCCGACTACTGATACGCAAGTTGTCTCCGCATCTCTGTTTCATCTAAAATGCTGCAGTATCCTGGAATTGCCTTCCCTGCTAATCAGTATGCATCTATAATTTTGCATCTATAATGCCAAGGTATAGAAAATCAGTTGCATGAGTCCCATTCACATTACATTCATGCTAAATATCTAATATAATACTGACAGTTACATCATCATATTATAATACAGTTGTCAGTTTACAGACTCCACTGGGAGAAGGTGACCTTTATGGAAACTGATCCACCAAAACAGGTATGATTCAAAATTTAAGTTACTTTTGAAGAGGGCACTACAGGATTTTTCATATTTATTATCATAATGTGTATTGGCCCACCAGCAATAATCCTTACTTTGGAATGTGACTTTTGTTGACTGTTTCAGTACTAGCTTCTCACTGTTTGAACTTTAACACAAGTACCAAGAACAAGTGCTGAGTTTTCCAGGTAATTCTGTTTTTGTTTTGGATTTCCAGCATCCGCAGTTTTTTTGTTTTTACCAAGAACAAGGTATGTTCAAACCAAACACCCAATATACATCCAGCCAACTTAATTTACATCCAGTATAAATGCACCCATTAATTTCACCAAGAATGTTACAGTAAAATTGGGTGGCTTAATAATGCTAATCAAAAATAATATACAATTAAACAATTTAATATTTTAGGGCTAAAAAGAATCACATTAATTGTATCTGTTGAGAGATTGCTAATCAAATAGATAATGGCTGGAATTTTACACTCCCCGCGCCTCCTATCCATTGAGGACAAGCTAGCAGGCGGGCTGTAATAAAATTGGATGGAATGTTGCTTGTAGGAGTGGGCACTGTACCTGTCCCCTACTCACCACTGTTGGTACTTTACCAGCGGCATGGTAGGTGTTGGGTGGCCTGCCCACACTTGAGCCAATCGAGGCTGCAGGCTAGTGGGCGGGACCCCTTCTGTTCGGGCATCTTGTGCGCAATGGTGGAGCCCCTCCAGCTGAGAGGGTCCCCACTCTTGAACCCTATCCCCAGCTTCTCGATTGCCAACCTCACCCCCTCATCAGGGCCAACCTAACTTATTTGGCTATCTGGCCTCCTTTGCTACTCCTCGTCAGGGACTGACTGCAGTCCCATTAGTGGCCTGTCCACTCAAGGCTCTCCCTGTTTCATCTAGCATTGAGGGTCTAGATGGGGTTCCTTTAGGGTGTGCCTGTAACCCTAAGAATGCTATCATAGATTGTTATTCATAAAAAGCACTCTCATTTATTTAGAGATGTATATACATCTCAGTACTGTACACAGGTTGTACTGCTTCCCACCAGAGCTTAATTACTTGATCATGTGATATCACATCATTGTCAAATCAGTGCCTGTATCAGGTGCTTCTGATGTTAACTCTTTACATCTCCCGCACCGGCCCCCATCCACCCCCCAAATCTTTGTCTCAACTATATCTATTTCAAAGGGCCATTACTTTTGCAAGGATGGTCGCTTGGGGATAAGGGGCACCCACTGAAAGACTGGCTGATGACACAGGTGCATCGTCCTCAGAGTTGTTCTGAGGAGGGGTACAGCGCTGCTCACAGCTCCACACACACTCCCTTATACAGCAAACCATAGGGCTCCTGAAGATGTGTTGCAGGATGCATGGACCATTCAGGTGGCTCACTCCAATACACTCTCGATGGGGTTTCCCGCATCATCTCAGTGTGCTGCGCCCTTCACAATCCAGCAATGCAAAGAGGTGACCCCTTGCCAGAGAATAACCTGGAGGAGGATCAGAGCTCTTCGCAGGATGAAGATCCAGAGGCCCAAGAACCTCAGGAAGCTGCTGGGGATCAGTTTTAGTGTGATCAAGCCATGGAGGGAGGAAGACATGGGAGACGTGCCTGTGATACGTTAATCGCTGACAGGTTCCAGGAAGGGTAAAGTCAAGTGAGGGAATATGGCCACATCTCTGCTAGCTCTCAATGCCATTTCCTTTCAACTCAGAGGATGTCCACCCACTTGCAGCAAGAACGAGTCCTGCATTCACACTTGCCTCATGAATTGCCAGGCCATGATCTTTGCTTTAGTCCGTGGGGCCCTGTATGTGAACTCACTCTGCGAACTGAGAGCCCCATTTAGGAACAAGAAAGGTGCAAGAGAAGACTTGAAGCCTTCGCTGCCATCTAATAATGTAAACGCTGCTGCAACTGAGATGTGGACAAGCCCAGGGATCTCCTCCTCCCATGTATGTCTCTTCTTCTGCCTCTACCACTGAGGAGACACAAACGCCACTAGAATATCAACGCTGATGAGCTGCCCTCATTCTTTGAGGAAGAAGGGTTAGAAACGCTTACTTCACACACTTCCAATAAAGATTTAAACACATCTCCCTGACATCACACAAGTAGTGCAGATACTAGTTCAACTGAGGTTGACATCACAGGAATGTGAATCTCACAGTGGGACACTGTCACTGAGTGGGAGGATGGATAAACCTCAAAATAAGAGGATTCCAAAGTACAAAATCGCAACGCCTTCAGTTGACAGGAACATTCACATAACCATCAAAGGTATACACAAGAGTGCAATTTCTTTACATGTCTAGCACACCTGTGACCCAATAGTGACATCAATTTTTCATAACTTTCCTAACTCTAGCACTACTCCTGGGTGCAGCCCCGACTTCCCCAGCAGAGGTGGAGGCAGCCTGCTGACTGCTATGTCCTGATGTCTGTGATGACCTTGGCAGACGTCCTCCGGTGGCCTGAGACTGGGAGGGCCCCGGCCTGATAAGGGTCACCAGTTCAAGGGCAGAAGCGCCCTTGGTGGCCTGAGAAGCGGGGGTGGATGGGGTCACGGGCAAAGGGGACTGTGAACAGCTGCTCACCCTTGGAGTGTCCTGAGAGGAGACCCTCGGGGTGTCCGGCTGATGCTCATCCTCCTTGTGGGTGCCTGAGGACCTCGCCCTGACTCCTGCAGGGGATAGTGCACCCAGAGGGAGGTCAAGGTGCCTTATTTCCATGGCATCTAAATCCTGATGGTAGCCAACAGGATGTGTGGCCATGCAGTGCAGGCTGAGTGCAAATCCAGCAAGACCTGCTGGACCGAGGTCTCCATGGTTTTTGCCAGCCTTCCCTTGGTGACCTCAAGGCGCTCGCCTGTCGGAGCCACAACATCAGACAGGATGCGGATGGATTCCTCCATCATTCGCTCTAGTCCGCTGAGTGACTGCCGAATCTCTGCTTGACGTTCCGCCGCCTGTTTTTGCACCTCCAGCATAGATTTGGCGGCCACTTCCAGGGGCTCATCATCTGACTCGGACCGAGCAGGTGACTGGTCTCCAGCAGCCTTCCGAGTGCCAGAGACCTGGGCTGTCCCTGCCTCCGACTGCTGCGGGGACGTCTCAGTGAGGTGTTCCCCAGAAAGTGAGCCTGAGCCTAATCTACATCTGTGCCTCACTGACGTGTGTGTCTCTGAGCTGTTAGGGGGTGTGTGTGAGTGCCATGATGGTTCTTCCAGAGCTTCCTCCTCAGATGAGATCCAGGGCCTCGCACTGGTGGTGCTGGAATGGTTTCGGGGTCTCGATGTACTTGTGCCTAGAAAATAGAAAATAGAGTTTCAGTTAGTGAGCATGAGCTAGATAAGACTGCACATGACTCAATGTAAACGTCAGGATTTGATGAAGCGGTGGAGCTGTGATCCGTACTGGGTTGGTTAGAGAGGCCAATCTCCCCTTCCCCACAGGAGCAATCCCTGTCCTCCCCAACCAGCTCAGCTGCAGCCTCCTCAAACTCACTGAGGGCGATGATGTCAGGCATCACCCCACCCCCAGTCTGCGATCTCTCACACCCGTTGTGCACCAGCTTGGCCTGTATGAAGAAGAAAGGCCTGTGATGAGAAGGGATGGAGCAGAGGTTGGGTGAGATGCACGTCCCCTGTGTCTGGTGAGCTCTCCCTAGAAGGGCCAGGGGATGGAGTGTGAGCAACATGATAGATGGGATGGTGGTGATGTGAAAGTCTCGGTGAGAGAATGAGTGTTGATATGTGTCCGCTGCTAATGGTTGTATGAAACTCCTGAAGAGAGGAGACGTTTGAGTGCATGATGCCATGATGATAGATTGATATTGGGGGGTGTTGAAGGATGATTTATCCTAGCGGAACAGATGAGATCATTCATCATCTTCCTGCACTGGGTAGCATTTCTGGCATGGGTGTCAGCAACGTTGAACTGCTCCTTTATGGTGTCCTAGGCCTGAGAGGTGAGGCTGCTGTGTTTCCTGCAGCTGGCTGTGTGGTAGAGCACATGTCATTGTTCCTGCACCTCTCTGAGCAAGGCCTGGAAGACCTGGTGGGTGAAGCGGGGTGCAGGCTTCGTCGTGAGGCTCTCGGCTTTCCTCTTATGGGTTGCAAACATCTTTGGTGAGCTGGAGAGATTGAGATTGCGTGTTGGACTGACATTTCAGTATGGTTCTTGAGTCTTCAAATCCACTAACTGACAGCGGGCATACGAATGAGCTCCTGACCCACCAGTTGATTCGGAGTGAAACAGGCCTCTGCATAATTAATGAGGCTCCAAGCACAGAATCGGGCGCGAGTTGCCGCCATTATGGACAGCGGATTGGGCGCTTCCAAAACAGCCGACAACCACACTTAGTTTCATTTTGGTACAATTCCACCAATAATTTCCTCTTGGCAATTTACTTTCCTACCTATCTTTGTGTTATCAGCAAATTTAGTTACCATACATTTGGTGCCTTCATCCAAGTCATTGATATAGCTTGTAAATATTTAATGCCCCAGCACTGATCCTCGTGGCACTCCAACAACTTGCCAATCCGAAAATAGCCCATTTAGCCCTACTCTTTGCATCTTGTTAGCTAACCAATCCTCTCTCTGTCCATGCTAATATGTTAGCACTATATCATGAGCTCTCACTTTATGTAGTAGACCTTGCCAAATGCCATTTGGATATCCAAGTACACTACATCTACAGGTTCCCTTTTATCCACCTTCTTTGTTACTTCTTTGAAGAACTCTAATAAATCAGTCAAACATGATATCCGTTTTACAAAACCACATTTCTAGCTAGATTTATCTCATACCCTAATTTATAACTTTATTTATTATTTATTTAGTAACTTATTCTGATTTCTGAGGTCTATCCAATCTTCTGATTTACCACTAATCTTTGCAGTGCTGTATGCTTTTTCTTTTCATTTGGTCCTGTCCTTAACTTCCTAGTTAACCACAGATGGCGCTACCTTTTCATAGAGTTTGTATTTCCCAATGGAATATATACTTGCTGAGATTTTTGGAATATCTCCTCAAATATCTCCTTAAATGCCTGCTACTATTTCTCTAATGTCCTATTTTAACCTATCTTCTCAGTTCACTTTAGCCAACTCCTTTCTCATACCCTTGTAATTCCCTTTATTTAAGTTTAAAACACTAGTCTTAGACCTGAACTTCTCACCCTCAATCTGAATTTGAAATTCTATCACTTTTTGACTGCTGTTGCCTAGAGTCTCCTTTACGATAAGGTCATTAGCTAATCCTATCTCATTTCACACGATCAGGTCTATAATAGCCTGTTCCTTGGTTGGCATTGAATCAACTGCTCTAAGAAATTGTACCAAATGTACTCTATGAATTCATCACCTGGGCTACCTTTGCCAATCTGATTCATAGAATATATAGGAAGATTAAAATCACCCATGATTAATGCAATACCTTTTTATAAGCCCCCATTACTTATTGCTGTATACTCTTTCCTACACTATAGCTATTGTTAGGTCTCCTGTAAATTACTCCCACAAGTGAGTTCTTACCTTTGCTATTTCTTACCTCTGCCCAAATTGATTTTACACCTTGATATTCTGAACTAAGGTCATTTATCATTACATCATTAAGGTCATCCTTAATTAACAGAACTACCCCACCATCTTTTCCTAGCTTCCCATACATCTGAAATGTCAAAGTGCCTTGAATATTTAGATCCTACCCTTGGACACCTTGCAACCACATCTCTGAAATGGCTATCAGATAATATTTACTTATCATTATTTGTACTATCAATTCAGCAATGTAATGTGCAATAAAGACTCCTGCAGACTTCTCTTCTTCTGCCTCTTCTCTTTGCAGCTCCTCCTCCTGTTCCAGACACAACGGCATCCAAATCACCAAGCACATAATGCCAACCTGAAGTTTCCCAGCAACTCTTGACCAATATTTCACTGTACTCAGGTAATTTTCTGAACAGTTTACTGTCAGCTACAACAACCAACAAAAGGTAACAGTAAAATCAAAACACCAGCAATAAAATTAAGTAAAACTTTAATTTAGTTGAGAGTATGTAATGATCTCTTTAAATGACATTGGAAATGGCACCCCCTTGACTGTTCCAGCACCCAATTTATGGAATCAATACAATTCAGAAAAAATATATTCCATGAATAAACAAGAACAAATTAGCAATGATGGAACACTCCGGATTAGGAACAAGAAAAGAGTGAAATTGAAAATAAAGTAAAATGCATGCATTATGGGTGGAATTTTCCGTGCCCATTGACATCAGGTGTGTCCGGCAGCACGTTCGGACAATATGGCGAGAAGGCCGAAAATTGGTTTTGCAATGTTGTGAAGCCAGTTTGCGATCCTCCGCTCAGCCCATCAATGGCAGGCTGTGTTTCCTGCCAACAGACGTCAGGGGCTTCAGTGTAATACATCTGCATGTCATGATAAGGCCAGCCTGCTGGAAACAGCCTCCCCCAAGCTGGATCATCCGCCAACGTCGGCGTGACTATGCGCCGACATGTTTTGCAACTGTACACAAGCGACTTGCACCTGGCGGGCTGCACTTCGTTCAGGACTTCAAGGTTTGTTTGCCTACCTTGCTTTGGACTCACAGTCATCAGTACCAGGATTCTCAGACAGCACCACATCACTTTTAGGGGGGCTTATGGGCAGGTTTCTACCTACCAAAACAGCCATAAGGCTGTAAGCACTGGGTGGAATCGTCCCAGATTTACACTAAGTGCGGTAGCGGCTGGGAAAACAATTTATTACCCGCTGACCACAATGGCGGCTTCTCATACCATATCTTCCCAATCCTGCCGTATTAATTATGCATTCCCAGGAAACACGTCGTTTTGATGGCAGGTGAGCTCTCATTCACCTGCCACGCCATCATCTCACCACTTCGTCATGCAGGCCGCCATATTTAAAGTGCAACCGCATGCCCGCCATGATGTCCTCTATTCCCACTCTGGCTGCAGGGTGGGCAGCGACATCACCAATCCAGCTTGGGAGGTGGTGTCAATGGTGGTCAGCGCCAATGCCCTGCAAAAGAGGATAGCCACCCAGTGCTGCAAGGAGATGAATGATCTCCTCCATTCCAACAGGATAACTCACTCTTCTCATCACTCTCAACTCGCACACTCACAAACCCATCACACATCCACAGGGATCACACACCTCAACGGGCTATACCACTAACTCTCACACACACCCTCACATCTCCATCAGGCTCATATCCTCTGGTGCTCTCATCCTCATCCTATCTATGGCTCTGCTCACCGCGCAAACATTCCACGCAGTGTCATGTGTCCTGCTGACATTCTCTCCATCTGTTTTCATGCAGGAGAAGCTGGCTCACAACAGTAGGGAGAGGTCCCAGACCAGGGGTGGAGGGGCCCACTTAAGGCCCCTCACTCACTTTGAGGAGGGTGTCATTGTGCTGACTGGTGAGGATGTGCACTGTGCCTGTGGTGACTGTGAGGTCGGTGGCAAACACCCTCATGAGGATCCTGCACCACATCATCCCTCTCTCAATGCAAATGTGAGTGCTCTCTCTCCTGCTTTTGACTCTGCTGCCATGCACTAAATATCTCTACTTTGGTTCACAGGGAGCTCTGCCAAGTGACTGACACCCTCAGCCAGCCAATCCCTCAGCTCCATCCAGGTCCTCATTTCCAGCCAAGAGGACATCTCCTCCATTGAAGAGCTAGAAATAAGCAGCCCAGAAGACCCGTCACAGCGCTTACCCACACCCTCCACCAGCGCAGAGACACACACCTCGGTGGGACTTAGATCTAGACCAGGCTGGTGGTCTCTGCATGGACACATGTCCACAGCTGGTGGAGGCAGGTTCAGCTGAGTTCCCTAGCACTTGGAGGACTGCTGGGGGAGAGGCATCTTTGAGGTACAACTCAGATGATGAACCACTGGATTCGGCCTTCCAACTTATCCTGGAGAGTCATCAGAAGGCAGGGGAACATCACACAGAGCTGCTGGAAGCCCTCACCAGACTGGCCTGTGAGTCGGAAGAGTGCGTCCACCTGTTCTTTGATGAAGTGGTGCTCATATGTGTGAGTATAGAGATCTCATGGGAAGGATGATGGACGCCAAGGAGGCCCTGGCCCAGCAGAACACAGAGATGTGTGAAGACCTGCACTCCATCGTGGGACCCATGGGTGAGTTCCTGCAGAGGCAACATGAGAGGGATACAAGGCATCTCAACATCCCTCCAGGTGCTCCTTCCCTTCAATAAGACAGGCTGGGGCCCCTGGGCACCCGAAGGGAGGAGGAGCGGCAGCTGAACACCCCTGGGTCACCACTAAGGTATCTAAGAGGCTGTCCTCTCCCTGAGACCCCTTTGCCTGTGACCCCCTCAACATCGTCTCTGTCACCGCAGGGGGAGCAGCCGGCCCACAGTAGGACAGCCAAAGCAAGCCGGGGCCCCCAAGGCCTCAGCTCTCCAGAGGACACACACCAAAGTCATTAGAGGCAACAGGGCCAAACATTGCACCGGCTGTCTCCACCCTTGCTGCGGATGTCAGGACAGAACCTAGAAGTTTAAGATGTTCAAAAGTTAAGAAATTCTGATGACAGTTGATTGCACGGTGAACACATTTTGTTATTTTACAAGGTGGAAATATTTTCACTTTCACTGAATAATGTTTAATGCTCCCTTTCAGCTTCATTGACAGGCTGCGTGGGTCCTCCCCCCGCATCCCTCCCACCACTAGCAGTTCAGCTGCACGCAGCCAGCCCACGAGTTATTCTGGAGGGAGGAGTGGGTGGGTGTGTGTGTGTGTGTGTCTCAGGGTCTTTCTGAGCCTTGTGCAAGCCTCTCCCACATATGCGGATCCTTCCCCCATCACACTCATCTCAATATCCTGAGCATTTTCAATCCTGCCTGCTGGGGTTCTCTTTCAGTTGACCATCTAAGATGAGCTGCATCTCCGCCCACCCACTGATCACACTCCCATGTAGCTCCTGATCTCACCCACCACAACTGCCATTTCACTTTCGATTTAGCCAGCATGGTAGTAATACAGATTTTCTTTCACTCCCCCATCCTTTCCCCTCCCCCAGTGGCCCATTTCCTTTCCTCCATCACTGTTGACCCACTGGCTTCACCTTCCACCACCCCCCCACCGCCCCCCCACCCCATGACCTACCAGCCACAACCCTTTTCTTTCAGGAGTGTCCAGGTGAACATGCACATTCCCTTCCTTCCTGGAAATCCCACCCCTGTCCACATTAATCTCCCTGATCTCCTCCTTTCCACCCTCAGGGTCTGTGTGCCTCCGAGACCCCACCAACAACCCTCACCGTCCCTTCTACCGATGCTGTTGAACCCTCACCCTATCACCCTACCACCCCGCTCTACTCTCTGTCATTCTCACTTTTCCCTCGTAACTGCTCACCCTCAGTTTGCTCCTCAGGAGGCAGTCATGGACCCTCTCTTGATCGTTTACCTGGACGCCCACCCACTCCCTCTGGACTCCTTACCCCCTTGGAACTCCTTCCCCTCTTGGAACTCCTTCCCCCTTCCCCCACCATGGAATTTCTTACCGCCCAAACCCCAAATACCCTCCCCCTTAGTCCTTCCTCCTTCTCGACTCCTTGCTCTTAAGAAGCCTTACATTTTCCTCCACCCTCCCCTCCGCACTCCTACCTCCTCCCAAGCTCCTTCCTCCCCCTGGACTCCTTCCCCTCTCTGCACTCACTCTCCCCTCCGAACTCCTTCCCTTATACCTCCAACCCCCTTAAACCCACCATCACACTTGCCATATTCTCGCCCCGTTCTCCCTCCTCCCCCATACCCCCTGCCCCCTCCCAACTCCCCGCCCAACACTTTTCAGCTTTGATCCCCCTCCCAACCTCAACACCCCAACACCTCTTCTTCTCCAAGTTGATCCTAGATCTTCCTCTCCCAAACTTTCCCTGGTCTCCTTTCCCTGGTTCATCTTTCTCTCCCAAACACAGCTGGAACTTCCCATCATGCATTGTGAGCAGACCCTCAATGGTGGCATTCCAACTTCCGTGAGCTGCTTCACAGCAGAGCCATGTCCGTGAGATTCCACCCAGCATGCCATGGATGTTCCTCCAGAGTTCCATTGCTGTCGAGCTCCGGCACCTTCTGCCCCTCGGATGTCCATGATATGAGCAAAGGCCTGGCAGTAAGTCCCAACTTCTAAACGTCACACTCATCAAGACGTGTTCTGCACCGGCGTGTTTGTCCACTGAAGTGGATGGACTATCCAGCGGGGGCCTTATAATGATATGCAGATGTATTACAATGAGGTTCCCGAAGTCTGGCAGCCAGCCATCAACAGGCTGGGGTGGACGATTGGAAACTGGTTTCACGACGCCACAAAAACAATTTTTGGCCTTCTTGCCATATTGTCCACCCACGCCAGCAAACATGCCTGACACCAGCCGGCCCAGAAATTTCCACTCACTGAGAGGTGCACTCGTGGCTGCACTTTAAATGCAGCGCCTGGCGTGATGAAGCAGCGAGGTGAAGGCACGGTGGCCTGCCAACCATCCAAAGGGCGTGTGGTTCCTGAGAACGCTTGATTAATGAGGCGGGATTGGGATGTTACGCCTTGTAGAGCCGCCATTACGACCGGCAGGTAAAACATCTTTTCTCCCACCCGCCATCGCATTTAAATGCAAATCTGGGACAGTTCCACCCTATGTCTTCAGTTCCCTGCCTGAAGGTAGGTCCTTGGTGATTATTTGCCGAACCAGAGCATTTTACAACATGTAGGTCAAGGAGGCAGGCCCTGAGTCTACCTCAACTAGAAGAGGGATTGAACCCCACGCTGTTGCTGTTAACCTGATCCACACACTAGCTATCTGAGCTAACCAGCCTCCATACTTTATGGACATAGACAATAAAGAAAAGGAAAGAAGTTAAAAAAAACAATTTGGAAAGCTAGAGCACTACAAAATTAAATCATCTAGGAATGTAAAAATAAATAATGAAGTATTCTACATATGCGTAAGTAAGAAAAGAAAAATCAGGATAAGGATACAGCCACTTAAAGGTGCAAAAGTTAAACTCACAGAAAATGACAGTGAAAAGGTTGAAATATTGAATTGATTCTTTGCCTCAGTATTTGCCAAGGAGACTAACCCTGTGGACATTACATTAAAGAAGCGATCACAAAATATGTAAAGACATTTAAGATAGAAAAAAGGGGGATAACTCATCAAACTCTTCAAAACTAGAGACGTTAAAACCGTGAATTGCACACACACGTACTTTGTAAAATGTGTGCAAGAGATAACTAAGGCACTATTACATATGTGGTAAAGTGGAGTGCTATGTACCTTTAAGGGAATGTAGTTAATTGACCACGTGACTGTATTGACCAATTACTATGCAGCGTGGGCTATGTTGGGAACGCTAAGTCTAGAGGTGGAGGTGACTGAAGGAGCACACATGGTCTTGGTGCTCTGTTCTTAGTTCGAATAAGCCACCAGCGTTTGTTCAGTTAACCAGTCTCTCTGCCTATATTGTTTCAAGCACCAGCTAGTGTGTAGATATCAAGGGCGTAGCTCACAGTCCCCGGACAAAGCGAACCTGATAACCCAAAACATAAAACTGGCGACGAGGATAAACCGGATCAATTGAGGGCGATCAAGAAAGCCACGGTAAGCCAGCTACGTTACTTCGCCACTACCTTGAAAGCCGTTTGAAAGTGCAGTCTCCATAGTCATCGGGTATGCCGCGTTTTGGGCAACTTGAACCATTCGACCCCGTTTCCGATGACTGGTCTCATTCCGTCAAAGGCCTAACAACACCGCAGGGAAGGACAAGAAGAGGACGATCCTTTTGTCCGCATGCGGGAGCAAAATGTACGGGCTGATCCGCAGCCTCACATCACTTAACAGCCCCGATGTGAAGACTTTCGCCGAGTTAGTAAATATTGTAAAAAACCGCCTGAAGCCAAAACACTCAGTCACCAAGCAGTATTTTAATTCGTGGAATAGGCTTCCGGGAGAGACAACTGCCACTTTAAAGGAATTAACGGAATATTGTAAGTTCGGAACTTCAGTTAGTGACATGTTGATAGACCGACTGATATGCGGAATCGGGGAGGATGCTATTCAAAAGCGATTGCTATCTGAAACTAATCTAGACTTCAGTCAGGCATTAGAATTGGCAGCAGCCATGGAGAGCGCTATCAGAGACTCGGAGGCAATGAAAGATACACAAAATGGTGTTGTCCATCTTGTAGGGCGGGGTGCACCGGTAACAAAATGCACTAATATATCAGATGTTGCAGAAAGGCGGGAAATGTACAGACCATTGAAGGACAACAGGGATACAGTGAAAACCAATGACATTAATGAGAGAAATGCATCCAGGCAGCCTGCAGGTGATTGATAGTTCAGGAATATCGAATGCTTTCTCTGCCAGTGCAATAATGCGGCACTGTCAAGATAAACTGAGACAGCATTTTAAAAACAAAGGTAGAAATTGTGAAATCTGTCACGTTGAAGAACCTGAGGAAGCAGGATCTGACATCTATTCATTATACAACCTGAAAGTGGGTAAAACTGAGCCAATCCAGGTAGTCATTAGAGTCAGTGAACAACCCATCAAGATGGAGGTCAATACTGCGGCATCAACATTTGTCATAGGAGAACATATGTTCAAATACTTGAATAAAGGAGTCAATCCCTTAAGTTTGAAAGAATCAGGCACTAAATTAAAAACATATACGTGTAAAAAAAATAAGAGTGAAAAGGATATGCCAAGTCCTGGTGCAGTATGGGGATCAGTCTGCAAATTTACCCCTTATAGTCGTGGCTGGGGTGGACCCCAGTTTAATTGGTCGCAACTGGCTCAAAAAGATTAAATTGCAATGTGCCAGGATTTTTCAGAAACTTACAGGAATTGTTACAAAAGTACGTTTCTTTTATATCTTGGATAAATGAGTTCGTTGGCCAACCAAACTAACTGCACACATTCCTACGTTCTCTTCAGTTGCTGCTTGCAATCAGTGATGGGGAGAGACTGACGTAAGAATAAACAGTGATGGTTTATTGAGGCATAGGGCAGAGCACCAGATCATACATGCTCACTCAGAAACCTCCAGAACTCGACTTACAGTTCTCAGTTGCCCACGCTGCACAGTGATTCATCAGTGCTGTCACATGATCAGTACACTTGCATTTGCTTAAAGGGACAGGGTACCTCATTTTACCACATCCTTCCCCCTTTACTTAAAAATACAGCTAACAAGCTTAAAACACATTAACTATTTATGCAATAACTATTTCCAGGTCAAGCCTTTCAGGAGGCCCTCTTCAACAGGTTGAAGGTCGTAGCCCAACAACCTCGGCTGGTGTTTCCAAGACCTCCTTTTCAGGGGACAGTTGTCCAGCAGGTTCCTCAGTGGAAATTGGCAGGTTTGTCTCCCCGACCCCCACGGGTTCCATAGGCCCCACCGGTGCTTCCAAATCATGTGACCTGTCCTCTACATGCTGCACAAACTCAAGCATCGATGAAGACTGCATTTCTTCTTGTGGGACTGGTGTTCTTTTGTGGAGATGATCCACGTGTCATCTAAATATTCGCATGTTTACTGATACATTATAGGAGAGGGCCCCAGTTATTGCACTCACCTCGCCTAACAGCCAATTGGGCCTATCTCCAAAGTTCTTCACGAGGACCGCATCTCCCACCATGACAGTTCTTTCACGACCATGACCATCGTGCCTGGTCTTCTGTGCCTTTTGGCTTTTCTCCACCCTCCCCTAAGTTCAACCACACAAGGGTCAGGCCATGTCAGGCTTGTTTGGCCGCCCCGACCAATCCCATGGGTGCAATGGAGCTAAGTATGGGGGGAGCTTTTGCACCTGCTGGCATTGAGGACAGCTTTAGACCAGGGTTTCTATATCCAAGTCCATACCTGGCCACCACTAATAGTTGCATGTGAGCATCTTCATTCTGCTAATTCCTAAGCGAGTGCTGTGTAGTTCGGCTAGTAAAGGCCGATAACTCTTGCTCCTCAGAGTATTATGCCGCCCTGGCAGGACAGTTCATATCTGCGATCAGAATAGGGCTTCAGCTCCTCGGATTTCCACCTGACCAACCATTCAAGACCTGCTATAAAAACAAAAAAACTGCGGATGCTGGAAATCCAAAACAAAAACAGAATTACCTGGAAAAACTCAGCAGGTCTGGCAGCATCGGCGGAGAAGAAAAGAGTTGACGTTTCGAGTCCTCATGACCCTTCGACAGAACTTGAGTTCGAGTCCAGGAAAGAGCTGAAATATAAGCTGGTTTAAGGTGTGTGTGTGGGGGGCGGAGAGATAGAGAGACAGAGAGGTGGAGGGGGTTGGTGTGGTTGTAGGGACAAACAAGCAGTGATAGAAGCAGATCATCAAAAGATGTCAACGACAATAGTACAATAGAACACATAGGTGTTAAAGTTAAAGAGTTGGTGATATTATCTAAACGAATGTGCTAATTAAGAATGGATGGTAGGGCACTCAAGGTATAGCTCTAGTGGGTTTTTTTTTAATAATGGAAATAAGTGGGAAAAGGAAAATCTTTATAATTTATTGGAAAAAAAAAGAAGGGGGAAACAGAAAGGGGGTGGGGATGGGGGAGGGAGCTCACGACCTAAAGTTGTTGAATTCAATATTCAGTCCGGAAGGCTGTAAAGTCCCTAGTCGGAAGATGAGGTGTTGTTCCTCCAGTTTGCGTTGGGCTTCACTGGAACAATGCAGCAAGCCAAGGACAGACATGTGGGCAAGAGAGCAGGGTGGAGTGTTAAAATGGCAAGCGACAGGGAGGTTTGGGTCATTCTTGCGGACAGACCGCAGGTGTTCTGCAAAGCGGTCGCCCAGCTTACATTTGGTCTCTCCAATGTAGAGGAGACCACATTGGGAGCAACGAATGCAGTAGACTAAGTTGGGGGAAATGCAAGTGAAATGCTGCTTCACTTGAAAGGAGTGTTTGGGTCCTTGGACGGTGAGGAGAGAGGAAGTGAAGGGGCAGGTGTTGCATCTTTTGCGTGGGCATGGGGTTGTGCCATAGGAGGGGGTTGAGGAGTAGGGGGTGATGGAGGAGTGGACCAGGGTGTCCCGGAGGGAGCGATCCCTACGGAATGCCGATAAGGGGGGTGAAGGGAAGATGTGTTTGGTGGTGGCATCATGCTGGAGTTGGCGGAAATGGCGGAGGATGACCCCCTTTGAATGCGGAGGCTGGTGGGGTGATAAGTGAGGACAAGGGGGACCCTATCATGTTTCTGGGAGGGAGGAGAAGGAGTGAGGGCGGATGCGCGGGAGATGGGCCGGACACGGTTGAGGGCTCTGTCAACGACCGTGGGTGGAAAACCTCGGTTAAGGAAGAAGGAGGACATGTCAGAGGAACTGTTTTTGAATGTAGCATCATCGGAACAGATGCGACGGAGGCAAAGGAACTGAGAGAATGGGATGGAGTCCTTACAGGAAGTGGGGTGTGAGGAGCTGTAGTCGAGATAGTTGTGGGAGTCGGTGGGTTTGTAATGGATATTGGTGGACAGTCTATCACCAGAGATTGAGACAGAGAGGTCAAGGAAGGGAAGGGAAGTGTCAGAGATGGACCACGTGAAAATGATGGAGGGGTGGAGATTGGAAGCAAAATTAATAAATTTTTCCAAGTCCTGACGAGAGCATGAAGCGGCACCGAAATAATCATCGATGTACCGGAGAAAGAGTTGTGGAAGGGGGCCGGAGTAGGACTGCAACAAGGAATGTTCCACATAGCCCATAAAGAGACAGGCATAGCTGGGGCCCATGCGGGTACCCATAGCCACACCTTTTATTTGGAGGAAGTGAGAGGAGTTGAAGGAGAAATTGTTCAGCGTGAGAACAAGTTCAGCCAGACGAAGGAGAGTAGTGGTGGATGGGGATTGTTCGGGCCTCTGTTCGAGGAAGAAGCTAAGGGCCCTCAGACCATCCTGGTGGGGGATGGAGGTGTAGAGGGATTGGACGTCCATGGTGAAGAGGAAGCGGTAGGGGCCAGGGAACTGGAAATTGTTGATGTGACGTAAGGTGTCAGAGGAATCACGGATGTAGGTGGGAAGGGACTGGACAAGGGGAGAGAGAAGGGAGTCAAGATAACGAGAAATGAGTTCTGTGGGGCAGGAGCAAGCTGAGACGATCGGTCTACCGGGGCAGTTCTGTTTGTGGATTTTGGGTAGGAGATAGAAGCGGGCCGTCCGAGGTTGGGCAACTATCAGGTTGGAAGCTGTGGGAGGGAGATCCCCAGAGGAGATGAGGTCAGTGACAGTCCTGGAAACAGTGGCTTGATGGAAGACCTGCTCCTGGATGTTAGACAATAGTGGGTCGCGGCTTGTCCACTCACGGATTGGTCTGGTCTGAACAGGGGCGTAGTCCAGAAAGTTTAGCACTAAGACCAGTTCCTGGGGAATCGGAAACTCCCCGTTTTTAGCTGGCAAGGAATGGCAGCTTAGTGCGTCGGCATGTGGGATTTGAGTTCCCGAACGGTGAACAAAAGTCTATTCATAGGCGGCTAATATTAGTGCCCATCCCTGGATGCGAGCCATTGCGAATGGGGGTATCGCTTTATCTTCTCCAAATAATCCCAGTAGGGCTTGTGGTCGATTATAATATGGAAATGGTGACTGTGGAGATATTGATGTAACTTCGGGACACTGAACACAATAGATAAGCCCTCCTTTTCAATCTGTGAATCTTGTCACTCCGCGACACTGAGCGTGCGAGATGCTCAACCAATGGGTCACTCAGAGCCTTCTGTCATCTGATGTGAAAGGACAGCCCCTATTCCATAAGGGGACGCATCACATGTTAAAATTAATTCCTTCTTGGGGTCAAAGTGGACCAACAAGGCCAACAATCTCAACAATCACTTCATTTTCAGGAAAGCGTCCTGGGACAGGGCTTGCCAACTCCATTACTGGTTCTTCTTAAGCGGGCCATACAATGTGGCCAGCACAGTCGAGAGGTTTGGGCCATAATAGTTTATCATGCCTAAGAAGGGCCTTAAGATCTGTGGTATTTCTCGAAGCAGGTGCCTTGTGAATGGCCTGGACTTTTTCTTCCACAGAATGCAGGTCCTGCGCGTCGATCTTGTGGCCCAAGTAAACTACCTCCTTAGCTTGGAACAGACACCTCTCGTTTTAAACGTACCTCTGCTTGTGCAAAGCGTTTGAGCACCTCTTCTAGATTTGCTAAGTGTTCATCGTCGGTCATTCCCGAGTCCAATACGTCATCCAAGTAAACAATAACATGGGGCCATCCTTGGAGCAAATTTTCCATTGTTCTTTGGAAAATAGCACACACCAAGGAGGCTCCAAAGGGTAGCCGTGTGTATTGATACAATCCTCAGTGAGTATTAATGGTGACGAATTCCCTAGAGTCCTTTTCCAGCTCTACCTGTTGGTAGACATGGCTCACGTCTAATTTTGAATATGTGGTGCCCCTTACCAACTCCAAATACAATTCCTCAATCTTGGGTATTGGGTGCCTATCAAGTTTGGCCACCTTATTGACAGTTGGCTTTTAGCCACCGAATAAACGCATATGCTTTGGTCCGGCTTTAGTACAGGGTGCTCAGAAAATTGCACTGGTTGTAGGATGCCCAATTTTTCTAGTCTGTCCAGTTTGTTTTCAGCTTTGTCTCGTGGAGCATAAGGGACTGGCCTGGCTCTTATAAATCTGGGGGTGGCCTTTGGATGTACATGGATCTTGGCTTGTAGCGCTCAAACCCTTCCTAACTCATCGTTGAAAATGGAAGCATACTTTTGCAACAATTCCTGTAAGTCTTTCATTGTAATCTGGAAAAATCCAGCCCATTTCAATTTAATCTTTTCAAGCCAGCTGCAGCCTATTAAGCTGGGGCCCTCTCCAGCTACCACTAACAAGGGCAACCTGTCAGATTGATCTCTATACATCGCCGAGACTTGACATAACCCTTTCAGTCTTATTTCTTCACCCGTGTAGGTCCTCAGCTTTTTGTCTGGAACTTTTAACTTCAAAGCATGGGTTCCTTTACTCAGATATCTAAATATGTGGACATCGACGCTCCCATATCAACTTCCATCTTAATGAGTTGCCTGTTAACTGTAATGACTACTTGGATTAGCTCGACTCTACCCACTTTGAGGTTATATAATGACTGGATGTCTGATTCTATTTCTTCTGGCTCTTCCACGAGGCATATTTCACAGTTTTTCCTTCTGCCGTTATCATGTTGTTTTTGTCTTTCTCTGCAGTGCCGCCTGATGTGGCTATAGCAGGTGGCAGAAAAAGCACTCGACTTGCTTGAGTTGTTGTTCGCTCACTGGAGGCGTGGATGTATTTCTCTCATTCATTTTGTAGGTTTTCATTGCAATACCGTTGATTTTCAATTGTCTGGAGCTAGAGACTTTCCGTGGAGCCTGACGTTTTTGTGCTTTTTGTTGCCGGATTGTCTTGCTCGATCAGTTGGACAGCGCCATTTTGTGTCTCTTTTATAACTTTGGAATTTCTAACAGCACTCTCCATTGCTGTGGCTAATTCTAATGCTTTACTGAAGTCTAGACTAGGTTCGGCTAGCAAATGCCTTTGGATATAATCATCTCCAATCCCACATATCACTAATGGATTTCTGAATTTGCAATGCTCAGTTAATACCTTTAAAATGGCCACATCGTCAGCCATTGTCTCCTCCAGGAGCCTGTTCCTTGAAATGAATTTGAAACACTTCAGGGTAACTGAGGGTTCTGATGAAGGGTCATATGGACTCGAAACGTCAACTGTATCCCTCTCCACAGACGCTGTCAGACCTGCTGAGTTTTTCCAGGTATTTTTGTTTTTGTTCATGGTAACTGAGGTGTCAGGTCTCAGGTGACTCTGTACAATTTTTATTAACTCATCAAAAGTGTTCGAGTCTGGGGCGCTAGGTGATGTAAGGCTGTGGATCAGTCCGTACGTTTTGCTCCTACATGAGGACAATAGAATCGGCTTCTTCTTCTCCTCCCCCATGATGTCGTTAACGGTAAAAAAAAAATCCAGGCAGTTTACTTGGGCCATAAGGCCGATGTTCAGGGCCTGCATCCCTTGGAAGAAAAGGTCAAGGCTATTTGCGAGGCACCTGCATCGAGAAACACTACAGAACTAAAGGCCGCCTTGGGCAAGATAAAACTACTACGGCCGATTTCTCACAAATAAATCAACCGTGCTGACTCTGTTCTATGCATTGCTTAAGCAAAACCATAAATGGATTTAAAACAAAAACAGAATTACCTGAAAAACTCAAGCTCTGCACCAGGATGTGTTTCTGAAGGTAAAGCAGTTGTTAAGATCATCGGCACTACTGGTCCACTTTGACCCAAAGAAAAAATTGATTTTAACTTGCGACACATCCCCTTATGGAGTAGGGGCTGTACTTTCACATTGGAGAGTGGATGGCTCTGAAGGACCCATTGGTGATACATCTCACACGCTCAGTGCTGCAGAGCGAAGATATTCTCAAATTGAAAAGGAGGACATGTCTGTTGTGTTTGATGTTCAGAAGCTCCATCAATACCTCCACAGTTGCCATTTTCACATTACATCCGACCATGAGCCTCTACTGGGATTATTGGGACAGGATAAGGCGATACGCCCCCCATTGCATCTGCTCGCATCCAGAGGCAGGCACTCATACTGGCTGCTCACTAATAAACTTTTATTCATCAACTGGAAAGCCAGACTGCACATGCTGACGCACTGAGCCTCCTCTCCCTGCCAGATAACAACGTGAAGGTTCCAATTCCCCAGGAACTTGTTTTAGTACTAAATTTTTGTATTCCTCCCCTGTCCAGGCCAATCAAATCTGTCAGGTGACAAGTCGAGATCCACTTTTATCTCATGTCCGGGAGCAAGTCTTGAGTGGATGGTCAGGCAAGCCAAAGTCTGATGACATGAAGCCTTATTTCAATCGCAGATATGAACTCACCTGCCAGGATGGCATGTTGTTCTGGGGAGCAAGGGTTATTCTTCCCCCAAGAGGGCGAAGGCCATTACTGGCCAAATTACATCGTGCTCACCTTGGTATTTGTGGGTAGCTGATGCTTGTGCGCAGCTACTTGTGGTGGCGAGGGATGGATGCGGACATCAAACCCTAGTCAAATGTTGTCTTCAATGCCTGCAAGTACATAAGCTACCCCCCCTTAGCTCCATTGCATTCCTGGGAATGGCCAGAGTGGCTATGGTCCGTCTCCATTGTCGATTATCTGGGACCCTTCTTGGGCACGATGTTCCTTTTACTAATAGATGTCCACTCCGAGTGGATGGATGCCTACAAAGTCTGGTCACCCATGTCTGCTGCCACCATAGACAATTTGCAACAGAGTTTTGCAGTGTACGGGTTACCAGAGGTACTCGTGTCGGAAAACAGTACTGCATTTACCAGTGGGGAGTTCCACAAGTTTGCAACCCTCAACGGAATAACTCATCTCAAAACCTCGCCTTACCACCCCGCCTTCAATGGTTTGGCTGAGCGGGCGCTCCAAACTTTTAAGTCTGGGATGAAAAAGCTGGACGGGGATTCCATCAGTATCAGGTTGTCATGGTTCCTGTTCGCATATCAGACAATGCCACACACGACCACCAGTATTGCCTCTGCTAAATTACTAACGTTTATCAGGCTGCATTTAGGGGAAAGGGTGGAGAGAAGCCAAAAGGCCCAGAAGACTAGGCATAATGGCCATAAGTAATGAAAGAAATTTCATGGTGGGATACACTGTTCTTGTGAAGAACTTTGGAGATGGGTCCAATTGTCTATTATGCGGAGTGAGTGCAGGGACAGGACCTCTCTCCTATAATGATTTGGTAAACGGCTGAATAATTAGATGGCATGTGGATCATCTCCAGAAAAGACAGACAGTCCCACAAGAAGGAATGCAGGTCACCGTTTGCGTTTGAGTCTGCACCGCACATGGAAGAAATCTCACATGATTTGGAAGCACCAGAGGGACCTGTTTACAGGGTCAGAGACACTAACTTGCCCACTTCCACTGAAGAGTCTGGCAGACAGTTGACCCCTGAGAATGGTGTCTTGGAAAAGCCAGCCGAGGTCATTGAGCAATGGTGTTCGACACGTCTGATGAAGCCTCCTGAGAGACTTGACTTGTAAATAGTTATTTATGTAAATAATTGGGATGTTGATGCTTGTCAATTCAAGTAAAGGGGGAGGGATGTGGTAAAGCGGAGTGCTATGTACCTTTAAAAGAATGTGGTTAATTGACCACGTGACTGTATTGACCAATCACTACACAGCATGGGCTACTTTGGTAACTAAGTTTAGAGCTGGAGGTGATTGATGAATCGTGTTAGTGCTCTGTTCTTAGTTTGAGTAAACCACCAGTGTTTGTTCATTTAATTGATCTCTTTGCCTTTATTGTTTCAAGCACCAGCTAGTGTGTAGATATCAAGGGCTGGACAAAGTGAACCCGATAACTCAAAACACAAAAACATATAAATAAAAATTCACTAGAAACAGGAATGGTGCCAGACGACTGGTGGGCAGCTAATGTGATTCTTAAGAAAGAAGATGGAACAAGTTCAAGGGCAGGATTTTATATCAGTTGGGTGGGCGTGCGCCAGACTGATTAGACGTAAAATCTCTCGC
The DNA here is from genome assembly GCF_017639515.1 of Carcharodon carcharias. Classification (NCBI taxonomy): domain Eukaryota; kingdom Metazoa; phylum Chordata; class Chondrichthyes; order Lamniformes; family Lamnidae; genus Carcharodon; species Carcharodon carcharias. Next base: position 8,485,636 of record NC_054470.1, read on the forward strand.
AATGACGTTGGGTGATCTCCCTGTGCCATTGCGCACTCTCACGATCTTTCAGCCGGCGGGCATGCACGAGAATCGGCAGCATGCCCACCGACAATTAAGAGGCCTCTTAAGGCTCTTAAAGTATTAATTAAGTTCTATTTTTCGCTGCCCACTCAACCGTTTAGTTGGCAGGCGGGCAAATAGGCCAGGCAGACTTTGCATTTTTTTACAAAACCTCATCCACGGGCGAGATGAAGTTTCCAATGGTAAAAAAAAATTCCACTTCATTTTAAACATGTCCCTCTTCATGTGACTGAGTCACGTGTGGGGTCATGTTTATATCTTTTATTAAAGCTTTATTTTCCTTGGTCCAAACCTTCAGCTCCCTGAGGCAGCTCTGTGCTCCACAGCGTAACAAGAAAACATCTAGAAACCATAAAAATAATGAATAGTCCATACAGATTTCAAAAGGAGAGGTCATACTTGATTAACCTTATTGAATTCTTTGAAGAGGTAACAGGAAAATTGTGCAAGGATAACTTATTATATGAATTATATTTGGATAGACAAAAGGCCTTTGATAAGATACCATAAAGTAAACTCAATGTCAGAGCATGTGGAGTCACAGGACAAGTAGCAGAATAGATAGCAAGCTAACTACAAAACAGAAAACAATGAATCGGGGTTACGGGTAGTTGCTCAGAGTTGCAAAAGATAGCAGGTAGTGTGCCACAAAGATTGACGCTGAGATCACTGTTGTTTACCATTTATATAAACGACCTGGACTCTGGAATTGGAAGTGCAATTTCAAAATTTGTGGATGACAACAGGATTTGAGGTGTTGCATTTCATCGGAAGAACAAAGAGACTTTTTATACCTTGGAAAATAAAAGCCTGAATTGGGTGGAGGTGCAAAGGGATCCAGGGATACAGAAACACAAATCACTGTAAGTAGCGACAGGTTAATAAGATTATTAAAAAGAACCAAAGGATTGCCTGTTTATTTCTGGAGTGATAGAGTTGAAAAGCAGAAAAGTTATGGTATGCTTGTGTAAGACCACACTTGGGGTTTTGTGAGCAGTTTTGATCTCCATACCATAATAAAAGACTAGAGGCACAAGGAAAGTTTCAAAAAGGATTTAGAAGTATGAGACCTGAACTGGGAGGTGATACCAATGAGGGAACATAGAACGAGTTCAGGCTCTTTTCTTTACAACAACAACAACTTGTATTTATATAGCATCTTTAGCATAATAAAACATTCCAAGGCACCTTACAGGGGCTTTCTAAAGCAAAATTTGACAGTGCACCATGCAAGGAAATGTTAGGATAGATGCCAAAAATAACTTGATCAGGACTAAGTTTTAAGAAACACCTTAAAGAAGGAAAAATGGGGAAAGAGGTGGAGAGATTGAGGGAAGTAATTCTAGAGTTTAGACCTTAGGCAGCCGAAGACAGAGCCACCAATCACGATTAAAATTGGGATGCTTAAGAGACTAGAATTAGATCAGTGCAGATGTCGTGGAGCGCTGTGGGGCTAGAAGAGATTACAGAGATAAGGACGGTTGAGGCTGTGGAAGGATTTGAAAATAAGTACGAGAATTTTAAAATCGATGCGATACTTTACCAGGACCAGCGTAGGTCAATGAGCAGTGGGGTAATGGAATGGGACTGGATGCAAGTAAATCACAGGCAGCAGCGTTTTAGATGACCTCAAGTTTGTAGAGGGTAGAATTATGGGAGGTCAGTCAGGAGTCCATTGGAATAATCAAGCAGAGAGAAAACAAAGGCATGATGGCAGATGAGCTGAGGGCGGAAACTGGAAGGATGTTTTCCCAGGCTGGGAAAACTAGAACTAGGGGTTACAGCCTAAGAATAAGAGGTTGGTCAGTTAGGACCGAGATCAGGAGAAATTTTTTCACTCTAAAGGTTATGAATCTTTAGAATTCTCTAGAGAGCTGTGGACATTCAGAAGTTGATAGATTTTTGAATATGAAGGAAATCAATGGATGTGGAGCTTATGTGGGAAGAACAAATTAAGGTGGAAGATAAACCATGATATTCCTGAATGGCAGAATAGCTTTCAAAGGGTCACATGGACTACCTCTGCTCCTGTTTGTGTTCTTATGTAAATTAAATGTGGATCTCAGCACCTCAATAGCTAGTAGAGCTGGCTAACATATATGCCTTTAAAGGAAAGCTAGACAAACACATTCAGGAGGAAGGATTGGAAAGCTATGTTGATAGGGTTAGATGAAGTAGGAGGAGGCTCATGTTGAGAATAAATACCAACATGGACCAGTTGAGGTGAATGGCCTGTTTTTATACAGTAAATTCTATATAAATAACTATGCTACAGTGTCATTTTAATTATTAAAATGAAAGCAAATAATACTGATGATGCATAAGGAATTTTTAATCTATATTGGTCATGATAAAACTGAACATTGTATTTAAATAACCAATATGGAACGTTATCTTTGATGGACATAGAATGGTTCTTCAGTACTTCATGTAATAGCTGGCTGGCAACAAACAGTTGGTGGTGTATGGAAGTGAAATAGACAGGACTGCTGCAGCAAGATTTGACATATGATGGAGGCCTCAAGGTTATTTGTGCCAAATGGAACAAAGAGCAGTCTAAATTGAAGAGGGACAGAATTGTACAATTATAGACAATAGGGACTCGGAAATCTTCAGCTGGTAAGTGAGAGCAAAGTACTTTAAAAAAAATCATTGTCAATTTTTAACTGTAAAATTACAAAGAAACATAAAGATTCAATCCAAAATCTTTACTGAAGCAAGAAATCTCTCGTGATCAGGCTGAGAACACTGAGTGCAGCCACAAAGTCAATTGTGACGATTGTGACACTGATCCCCATAGTTCTGGTACTGAAGTTGTGGGGTAGTTGACTGATGACTCATTGCACTTGTTTGAGATGTGTCAGCAGGCTCAAAGGATGCACACAGCAACTTATTAACTGTATTGGAGATGATAAATAACACACTCTTCAGACAGTTCATAGTTTGTAGTACAGAGATAAACTTCTTACATCAATAATAATGCTGCACCACAGGCAATATGCAAGCTCAGGATTTCCAATTGTTCTCAAAACATGCTACAAACTCATCCACAGTTGCGCTTTCATTATGCTCTGCAATTAAGGCACCAATTTTGGCCTCTTTTACTGCCAATTATCAGAGAGAATGGGATCATATTAGACCTTAAATCACAAACTAACACCACCACCTTCTGGGCCAGGCCTGCTTGCTACTATTTTTGAGCAGGCCAAGGTAAAGTTGACGAGCAATCTTAGTGAAAATAAATGGCCAGCAAATCAGTGTTGTACGCTGTGGAAAGCATTCCAATTTTATTTTTGTTTTGTGACAGTGTGGCACCTCCATAGTGCCCAATCTGCTCACTGCCCATAAGTGGAAAACAGGCAGAGCCAGCATTCCCTAAAGAGATCACTGGCGGCTGCCCAGGGAGTCTTTAATAAATAGGTTTGTTGAGGGTTTTTTAGCACAGGATGAGAATCATTGCTCTTCCTGTGCCTCGATAAAAATCCACCTGTGTTAATTTGCTTCCCAGGAGGAAAAACCAGTAAAAACTGGGAAATAAGAAACTGATCCGAACTGGTCTTGTATACCTTAAAATGGAACACCAGCAAAATTGGGAAACAAGATTGCTGGTCTGAACTGTTTTTTCCTTTTCACTGGCCCTAAGGTTATTGCGTGCCACTCTCACGTCCCCTCTTTGCCAACTCCTTCAGAATGGCAAGATGCCGATCAGCACTCGGATAATGCTGGTAGTTGATTGCTCCCGTATGTATCGATGGACCATCAATATATTTTGAGCCTCTCACTAGTTTTGTTAGACAGGCAATGTGACCACTCTGTCCACCAGCTGCCCACTGCCCATTCCTATTGAAATCACCCCTCTATAATGGGGAGAATTTTCCGAGCCCACGGGTGGTGGGCCTGATCGGTGGTGTTTGGGGAAAATATGGTGCGACCTGCTTCACGACAGCATGGAGGCAGGTCGCAGTCGTCCACTCAGCCCACCAGCAGTGGGCCATGTTTGCCGCCATTGGTCGGGGGAGGAGCCAATTGTAATATATTAGCATATAATTAAAAGACCATCCCACCAGGCTCTTGGAACTCCGCTGTATCGTCCATCCACGTCGGCGGGGAAGCACACCAACGTGTTTCACGACAGCACGCAGGTGACGTGCACTTGGCAGCCCTCACTTTGGGGGAGCTGAGGTGAGTGAGCAACAGCGTTCTCCACAGCTCGCCCGGTGTTGACTGGCGTCAGGCGTGCTGGGGGATGGAGGAAACTGATGCCTGGCCCTGCAGGTGATTGCTGAGGGGTGGAGGTGCCTGGGGGTAAGTGCTGGCCACCAGCCTCGGAAGCGACTGCTGAGGTGGTGGGGGGGGGGGGGGCGGGTTCGGGGGTGGGGTGGGGGGGGAGGTGGGTGGGGGTCAAGTGCAGCCCTGGCACTGCATCCCGTGCACAGGGGTGGGGCGCAGGGTATAAACTGAACATGCCTCTGCAAAAAAAAAACAGATCAGGCACAGACACAGCGGTATGATTGGGGTCAGGCTCCTAGCCTGCCCACCCATGCAAGCACCACAGAGGCAGGAATGGGCCACCAAGCGCTCCATACCTCAATCGCCACCCCATCACCACCACCCCACCACTCCCAACCCCCTCCCCAGCCCCACCCCAGCACAGACTTCGAGTCCGCCACCACTTTATTGGACCGTGGAGTAGTTGGACTGCACACGTTGTACAATCTCCTCGCCGATGCTGGCCATGTAGCAGTCACTGCTGGAGGTGCTCACAGCCCCTTGCAATCTCAGCATCCTGGTCTGGACCAGTGTCCCCCAAGTCACAGGTTGACAGGGCAGCCATGCAGCGCACTCACCTCTGGCCATCCGAGGGGTGACCTGCACCCTCCGGGAAGCATTAAGGGGCGGTCACACAGGGCCAGGAAAGGTGCTAAGTACAGCCATGATAACCATGTCTCCCTCTCTCTCTCTTTCATGCTGCAGGAGGACCACGTCAGGATCATGGACACTGGTGAACTAGCTGTATGCCTCATGGCCGACAGAGACTGTTGATGATGGAGGAGAGAGCAACTGAGGTACTCGGCTGCACAAAGGCAGGAGCAGCAACCTCATCAAGAGTGGGCAGCAGAGACTCCCGCACACACTGCCCAGGAGTGACAGCGAGCTGTGGCTGGTCAGTGCTGAGCAACACCCAGGGTCTATAGACGCCGCCTGCCATACCTGCAGATGACTGAGAACCAGTGTTGCTGATGACTGCGCATGTCTAGGGACCTGGTGACTCACATCTGCCTCTTACTGCAGGACTTGGCACCAAGGAGACATGGAGGGCATCCACTGCCAGTAGCAGTAAAAGTGACTGTGATGCTCAATTTCTATGCCAGTGGCTCCTTTCAGGGCTCCACAGGTGACCTCTGTGGGATTTCACAGTCCGCCACCCACAAATGCATCCATGAGGTCACAGATGCATCTTCTCCATGGCAACAACTTTGTGCATTTCGCCTGGGACCAGGACAGCCAGGATGCAAGAACCATTGGATTCACCCTGATCTCGGGATTCCCACAGGTGCAGGGTGTGATTGACTGCACTCATGTGGTGCTCAGGTCTCCATCACTACACTCAGTGAACTTCATCAACCACAAGGGCTTCCACTCACTGAATGTACAGCTGGTATGTGACCATCAGAGACGCATCCTGCAGGTATGCGCACAGTTTCCAGGGACTGTGCACGACACCTATATCCTGAATCGCTGGCAGATCCCTGCAGTCTTCCAGGGTCCACAGAGGCTGCTGAGTTGCCTCCTTGGGGACAAGGGCCACCCACAGAGGCCGTGGCTGATGACACCCATGTGGTGGCCTCAGACTGCAGCAGAGCGACACTATAATGAGGCTCATGCCTCATTGGTGGAGCAGATCATCGAGATGCTGGAGATGCAGTTCCAGTGCATGGACCAGTATGGTGGAGCCCTGTAATATAGTCCACAGAGGGTGTCATGCATCATCATCGTCTGCTGTGCCCTTTACAACCTGCATTGCAACAGGGTGAGGAGCTGGCTGAGGAAGAGATGGAGGAGCTGCACATCTCCTCCAATGAGGAGAGAGCTGATGGGGATGAGGGTGAACATGTTCTCGGTGGTGACAACGACAGGGATCAGACTCTTGCACTGGCTGGACAAGGCAGGCATGCTCAGGAGGCCCTAATTCCTGCCAGTTTTGTGGAGGATGATGACAACATGCAGTGAGGTGTCCCCGTAGATACTCGTATCACAGTTGTGAACGTTTGATCCCAGTCTGGCTTATCAGAGTGCCAATACCCTCTGTGAGATGCAATGGAAGCCCTGATAGTCGCTCGATCACAGGAGGATGATGAAAAAATGCAGTAAGGAGACTCCATAGATCTTCACATGGCCTCTGAGAATGTCTGACTCCTGTCTGGCTGAGGGCAACTTGCTTGTGCTCCATGATCAGGGCCATCTCAGAGACGCAGCCATGAAACTTTAGACACATCTGATGGTGTGTCAGCCTTCAGCACCTCAGCCCTTCAGGAGCTGGTGCACAGCATCACTGGTCACAGATGATGGTGTGATGGGGATCAGCCGCATCTTAAAGGTGCTGAGAGCACACAGAGAGTATGAGAGAACTCTGTGGCACCTGTCCACCACATTCTGGCAGCAATGACCAGCACCATCGAGGTGCAGGCATCAGTAATATTTCCAGAGAGTGTGAGGCTGGACCATCACTTTAGTCTGAAGGCCACACAGAGCACAGGGAAGAGGCCCTGGACTGAGACACTTACCTTTTATCTTGCGCAGAAAGGTTTCACATCTGAGTGACATGAACACTGCTCATCAGAACAAGGAGACACAGGCAGGGTGACATTATTAGGAGTTTATTGACAATAGTGAACAGTGTGTAAAAGTGATCAACACCCATGCCCAGGCTGTGCAACTACTTTTACTTCTCTTTCCTAACCCTGCCGCTATGTCTTGTTGCTCCCCGGACATCCACAGCAGAGGTAGAGGCAGCCTGCTGACTGTGACGCCCTGTCTGTGATGACTTTGGCTGGTGTCCTCTGGCGCGCTGGGACTTGGAGGGTCCCAGCCTGCTTTCGGGGTCCTGCTGTGCGGCAGTGGCACCCTCCTTGGCCTGTGAAGCTGGATCTGCGGAGGTCACAGGAGAGAGGGGATTCAGATGGGCCGGTCACTCCCAGAGTCACCTGGGTGGATGGCCCTGGGGTGTGCACTTGCTGATCCTCCCCCCCAATGGGTGCCTGAGGGCCCCTGGCTGACTCTGTGAGCGGAAGTGGTAGCTAGAGTGATATCGAGCTGCCCAGCACTCCCTTGCATCCACTTTGTTGGAGGCCAACTATGGTATCAGCAATGGAGTTAAGCCCATGCAGCAGTGCAGGAGTGATGTCCTGGACCAAGGTCTCCATGGCGACTGCCCTCCTGCCATTGTTGACGTTGGCATGTTGGCAGGCCGGCGCTATCACCTCAGCCTGAAGATGGATAGACTCCTACATCGTGCCTTGCAATCTGAGGAGTGCAGCGGACATCCCTTCCTGATGTTCCCTAGCTTGACTTTGCAGCTCCAGCAACTGTGACATGACCGAGTCCAGAGGCCCATCATCTGACTGGGACTCAGCAATGTTCTGGCCTCCAGCAGTCCCCCAAGTGCCGGGGACCTGGGAAGTCCCCATCGTCGCCTGCTGTGGATCAGGAAGTGCGACGTGCTCACCAGATTGTGTCCCCGCGGCTACTCTAAAGCTAGGTCCCACTGAGGTGTGTGTCTCTGCGCTGGTGGAGGGTGTGGGTGAGGCTGTGACAGGACTTCAGGGAGGTGCCTTCGGATTCCTCTTCAGAGGTTTCTTCGGAGCTTGATTGGAGGCTCTGGGTCATGGACTCTGTCTGCTGTTTGGCAGATGTGTCTGCGAAATCAAGGGGAGATAATTAGGGGAAAATAATGCTTTGCAGTGACCTGTGAAAGAGGACACATCATTCACGCATGGTTGTCTGATGGATGTTGCAGTGCTGGATCCTCACTTGGTAGAGCATTGCCGACCTCACCGTCAGCACAGGACCGGTCTCGGTCATCGCCGGCCAGCTACAGGGTTCTGGTTTTGAGTTCTGTCAGAACTTTGATTTCTGGCACCTGTCCACCTGCCTGTGACCCTTCCCTCCTGTTGTGAGCCAGTTTATCCTGCATGGATAGAGATGGGGAGAGTGTATCAGGATTCCTGTTGGGCCAGATGATAAGTGTGCCTGGCCTGTGTGGGAGGTGAGTGGTCCCATGGATGGGATGAAGACAATGATGATGTGTGTGAGAGAGAGTGAATGGTGATGTCCCTTTCACTGCCAGTGAGTGAGGGCCCTGTGGGTGTGTGATGGGTTTGTGAGTGTGTGAGTTGGGAGTGATGAAAAGAGTGACTTACACCTGGCGGAACGAAAGAGATCATTCATCCTCTTGCGGCACTGGGTGGCTGTCCTCCTCTGCAGGGTGTTTGAGCTGACCACCACTGTCAACATCTCCCAAGGCAGGTTGGTGACATGGTTGCTCATCCTGTGGCCAGAGTGGGGGTACAGCACATCCCATTGGGCCTTCACAGCATCCAGCAGTTGCTCGAGAGATCTGTTATTGAAGCGGTTGGTGGGGTGGGGGGCTGCAGTCTTTTCGTTTTTTGCTGGCCATGTCTCCTGGACAGTATTGGTGAGTTAGTAGCGGTGAGTGCTTTGCTGGCGGCTGCCTTTTACTGGTGGTGGCCGGCGTGATACAACAGCGGGGTGATGGTAAGCGGGCTAATGACAGCCTGCCCGCCATAGAAACGGCATGTTTCCTGGGAATGCACAAATAATGACGAGGGCTCGGGAAGATGCGGTGTGAAAACCTATCATTTTCATCGCTGGTTAGGTCTCCATTTTACTCGCCCGGTACTGCACTTGGTGCAATTCTGGGAACATTCCGCCCTTTGTTGCAAAAGTACGTGTGAATACTTCTTTCAGAAACTTATCAAAATTCCTTCAGCTCTTGCTGCCGAGTGTCATGGTTTGAAGTGTTATTTCCTCCTCTTAATCATTCCGCCCTTCCCTATTCACAAGCATGTTTCCAGGGATGAGGACCTTCGATTAGGTGGAAAGATTGAAGTATTTTTTTTAAAATTCATTCATGGGATGTGGGAGTTGCTGGCTAGGTATCCATTCTTCTTGGAGAAGAGAAGGTTGTGAGCATATTTGATCGAGGTTTTCAAAATCATGAGGCGTCTGGACAGAGTCGATAGGGAGAAATTGTTCCCATTGGTGGAAGGATCGAGAACCAGAGGGAACAGAGTTAAGCTAGTTAGCAAAAGTAGTAATGGTGGCATGAAGACAAACTCTTTAGCACAGTGAACGTTAGGGTCTAAAATTCACTGCCCGAGAGGCTGGTGGAGTCAGGGTCAATTGAAACTCTCAAAAGGAATTGTATCATTACTTGAAAAGAAAAAAAAAGTAGGACTGTGGTAAATAGGCAGGAGGTAGGCACCAGGTGAATTGTTCATTCAGAGGGCCAGTGCAGACACAATTGTCCAAAGGGTCTCCTTCTACACTGCCACCATTCCATGATTCTGCGATAGTTTATGGATGGGAAATAACCCTGAGATTACTATCCATAGGGCTCTATTTTCAATGGGAATCTGCCTATTAGTATTGACACTATGGGCATTGGATCCTGGCCTCGCTCACCCATGACGTGCACTGAGTTCAAACGGTCCTGCTGAGTTTGGTTTCCAACATGTGGGAGTCACGTCCCATGCCACTTCCCTCCTCTGCTGAAAATAGGACCTGCTGGAAACGGGGGCGAGACTTTCAGCCCCAGGCCCCAACCACAATTTTTAAAGGATCCTGGAATCTCTATGACTCCATGGACATCTGGCTCAATGAAGTTATCTAGCACTAGCCAGGAAGAGAATAATGTTGCAGGAGCTGGGGCTTTACATTTTCCTTCATTGTCAAGGGCCAGGGCAAGGGACTGAGATAGAATTCTTATATCTGACTCCTAGCTTGTGACCTCTGATGAAAGTGTTCATACCTGGACATCAGTTGGGGACAGAAACAGGTTTTGGCTGCCCATGGTCAAATAGCTAGTCTTCAGATCCAAGTGAATGACTGGTTGGCTGAAATGTCAAAATAGCATTCGTTACCTCCTTCCGTCGTGAAAGAGTACATGCTTTTTGTCTCTTCTCAAATTCAGTTCCCTTTTTCTCTCCTGTTTGGTGTCTGCCCCCCTTCTTCTGACTAATTTAATACTCTGGGGCTTTTTTTTCATGTAAGGATCAATATAGAAAGGTGCCTTGTCATTGAATTTGTTGTGTTATTATAATGATATAATATCTCGGGCTTATTTACTTGTATAAAACTCAAAGATCCAATTGTTCATGAGGGATTAGGTAAACATGTCAAAGGATTGTTTATTAAGACTAGGTACATAAGAACAGTTATACATAGTTATAAAGCTCGAAGGTATCAGAGCTGCATGGTGTGTGAGTGCCTGCTGAAAGCCAAAATGAAACTAAGACTGGATCACAAGACATGTTTCCCTTCTAGCGATGTCATGCATATGACATTAAAGGCATATTATAGCAAAATTGTGACTGTTTTATGTTATATCATCACCAACAGTATGCATGTCTGTATAATGCACTGAAAGGGTGATGATTAGCTGGCTAACTAAAAATGAGTATGATTAGAAGAAAGCTAGAGTACAAAAACATTAACAGGCATGATGATCTATTTTCTGTGGAATCAATATTAGCATTGCAACACCCATAGAAGATGTCATTCACAAACATCAGTATTAATATTTTTTTGTTTCATTTGTGCTCCATATAAAAATCTGGAGCTACTGTCATTGTGAATTTAAACTCAGTTAAAAATTGTTTGGCTCCTTGATGGTTCAGTGATTGACAATGGTGGATTGATGATCCCACAGAGGGTACCTAATGCACTGATGCCAGTTTCACCATGCCTGGGTTTGGAGGCCTGAGCTCTACAATTTGCCTGAGGTGTATAAGATGTCTAGATGCTGCCAGTCTGTGTGATTACTGCTGGAAGCATAAGTTACCACCTCCAACACCCCCCCCACCCCCCGCCCACCCCCCCAAATTATTCAACTGGGAGAATCCCCATAATACAGCTATAGCTAAGATTACTAAATCTGGTTCAACATAATCCTGGAGGTTTCACTACATGACATCCTGCCTCTAACCATTCTGTCCCACTATCGGTCGGTCACCTGTCACCTTCAACCTCATGACGCCTTCCTACGACCAATTGGGAAACAAACTTTTCATTATCTGATTGGTTGAGCCCTGACTCTCAGCTGAATGACCATCTCAATTATTTTTATAACTAATAAGTGGAAATGTTCAAAGAAAATGATAAAAGAGATTTTTTTTAACATTCCTATGATTTTTCTTCCACTGCTCACAGTAGCATCCTAGAGATCAACCTTCAGCACCCTGTGACTCCAATGCTGAAAGGTTGTCCACCTAAACTGGAGCAGCTAAACAGTCCTGCAGTCACACAGAGCCTTCTATGGAACAATGTAAACATCTGGAGATTTATTTTTACTCATTTACAGGATGTGGGCGTCGCTGGCTAGGCCAGCATTTACTGCCCATCCCTAATCGCTCTTGAGAAGGTGGAGCTCCCCTCAGCATTTTAAATGTTTCAATAAGATCACCTCTCATTCTTTTAAATTCCAATGGATACAGACCCAACTTCTCTGTCAAGTTTATCCATTGTCTCCTTCATAACTAGTAGGAGGTCTGATGACCAGCATTTTGCTTCCTGCTCCATGGTCTGCATCTCTGAGGTGTAGTGAAAAGTATAGCAGTTGAAGGGTTCTTTGTTGGCATTAGTGAAATAATTGGCCATTTTGCCATTTAGCTTATGGATTTATGTATTAGTTCCATTCTTTACACATATGCAAAGTGTTTCTTGCCTCCCTGTTTATTTAGCCGTGGTGTAGCATACTATCCTTTTTGCCCTTGTTTACAATCGCAAATTTAGCTCTATCCTGGCCTGGATCAGAGCTCATTTGTTGTGGCTGTCCATAACTCATGTGCTAATTCTCCAGAACAGTGCTGTCAGTCCCTGTGGATTTGCAGAGCCTTGCAGCCTTTTCACTGCGGAGAAGGCTATTATGCAGTCTCTGTGATAAAGAAATGGCCCCTTCTTAACTGACAATGCCCCCTTTACCACAACACACATTTTTCCACCATTTCCAAAAGATACATCATTGAGAGCAGTGACCATGGTTTGGAACTTGCTCCATGGGCACAGTGCAGAAGTTAGGTCTAAAAATGTGATGAAAAGAAGAATCAGGATTCCGCTGATGCCAAGTTGTGCTTAAATTTCCTGTCCAATCTTATTAGAATACAGCTGGGCATAAAATATGCAGAATTCAGTGCAAACAATCGAGGGCCAAGGAAAACACTGGCCACAATGTAAAAGCCTCTCCTTTAAGTATGAATTCTTTTTCTCAGCGATTTCAATGCTCAAATCAAGGGATGAAAAAAATTTAAAAGATTCCATTTCACAATTTATCATTTGAAAAGCCGATTGTCTTTTAATGCTTTCATTAAGTTTTTTTTTTGTTGAAACTTGGCCTTTTTCCAAAGTTTACTTGTCGCGTTTCAGAAAGTTTTGAACCCTCTTGCACAGAAAAGATCTGAAAATATCCTGTGCATTTAATTTTTGACAAGAAGTTGTATTTCCCACAGGTTTGATAAAAGACTCAAGGCGAAAGATAATTAATATGCTAATTGGGAGTTGTCTTCTGCAGAGAATAAACCATAATCAACTTGTTAGCTTATCTAGGTGATCAGAAAAACACTTCACAGACACCACGTTAGAAATCCCTTTGATCTCTCTGCAAAGAGAGATTAAAAATTGTTTTTTTTTATGTAACAGGATGCTCCACAGGCAGTCCGTCCTAACAAAAGCAGACTCAATGGAAAGATGGTAACCTGTAGGATGTTTTCTGGGCTGCAGACCAGAATTCAGGGAAGTCATTCCGTTAAGTTTGTAAAGATGATCCGCTGATGTGTAGATGTGTCAAGTGTTCATTATTTTCTATTACTACAAGGAGACAAGATGCTGTGATAGAGAAAAGTAAAACTGCCCATTGCCATTGGTCTGGCCTTAATGAATTATATCAACCTATGTGTACACTGATGCTGCCTTCAGAGAGCTGAGGAAATGCAATGTGTCCAGTCGAGAACACATGGGAGTGTTATTGTCGCACCTCCTTGCAGGTGCATTATTGCACAAGTGGATGTAGGGCAGTACAAACTCCTCTTTATAACACAATGGGCACCAATAGCATTGCTGCCTCTCTGCTGTTGTCATTCTGATGGAGGCTTTGATATCTGGCAGGACTGGGGGATTTCATTAGTCCAATCAAATCAGGGCCTTAAGATGTCAATTAGAAGGGGATATAAAAGATGGAGTACAACTGGGTGGAACATATGCCACTTACATTCTGTCTATTGGTACTTTGTGATTGAACAGCCAAAAGCAATGGTTCAGAAAATGGTTGGAAACCACTCCAAAAACATAAGTTATTTTTTTTAATGATTCAAATCTCCTCCACCCCACTTACTAACAATGATTGGTTTGGCTACTTGCGAAGCTGTCAGATTTCCTGTCTTTTTCTAACAATAAACTCTATAACAGTACTTGTTTAGTCCTGGCAAGTTGTCCCTTGATTAAAATAAGGCATGACAATGGGAAAAGTGCAGTGCTACGGCAGTTTCTATGAGGCAGGCATCTGGCTTACTCTACCTAAACCCTGGACATACGAATTAATATATGAAGGCATGAGCAAACGTAATTTCCTTAATTGAACTATGACGCCAGTACCGCTTCCTGATGTCTGGGATGTATTCCCAACACCAGCAAATCCTTTTTGATACCCAGAGGGGAAACTGTGGGAAACTGAACTAAAAGTTTATGATGTAGCAGCAATTGAGTCAGTTCAGCTCTAAATTTAATAACACTGTTGGATTCAATTTGCGTTTGTATATTGTAACCAAAGTAATATTGGTTGAGGATGAAATCTTACTGATGTGTATTGCCAATGCATCATGTTATGTGCTACCTAGGTTTTCCAGACAATTGTGATGCTATTGGTTGAATGTCTTCAGTTATTGCTTCTCATTGCAGTCAGATCATGAAAGAAGATTTTATATTTTTTTAAAATCCAATCTGGGCTCGTGATTTTTTATACATTTCAAGCATAAGGAAATAACTCACCGATCCCTAAAGCCTAAAAGAAAATGAACTATTATCTCATTTGGTCTAGATTAAATTATGAGCAAAATCATAGCATTATTTTTTCCAATTACAGCATGAAAGTTAAGGAAAAACTCAAACACTGATGACGCTACTTTATTACAGGTTTTATATGCCTAATTTAAAGGTACTCCATCATAATGCAAGACAGTTCCACATGGGCAAATCAAGGCTATCCAACTGGTCAAAGAGTTTGTTGTCATTTTCAAAATAGTGCTTTTAAACAATTGTACGAGAATGTACAGCAGATTAAATGACTGTTGGTCAACCTTACTTTTGTCTGCCTCATTGCTGTTTGTATAACATTGCTTTGCATGTCTGTCATGTGCACTTGCATAACCAGGACTCCAATTCAAAATTATTAATTAGCTGTGCACAAAGTACTTCGAGAGATTCCTGAGAGATGTGTTGAATCATGGGATCACAAAACTGTAACAGTGCAGGATTGTGTTAAGGCTTAAAAACAAAAAAACTGCGGATGCTGGAAATCCAAAACAAAAAAACAATTACCTGGAAAAACTCAGCAGGTCTGGCAGTATCGGCGGAGAAGAAAAGAGTTGACGTTTCGAGTCCTCATGACCCTTCAGCAGAACCCTGGCCAAAAATTGGTTTTACACCGTTGTGAAACCAGTTTGCAATTGTCCGCCCCATCCATCAATGGCAGCCTTCATTTCCCACCACTGCACATCGGGAATCTAATTTCAACACTTTAGCATCTCATTATAAGCCCCGCTCACCCGAATCATCCCTCCACACTGGATCATCCAGGCACGTTGGCGTGATTGTGCACCAATGTGTTTCACAACGGTACATAAGCAATATGCACCTGGCGACTTGCACTTTGCTCAGGACTTGGAGGGTTGTCAGGCAGCACTCGCAGTCATCAGTGCCAGGCTTCACAGGCAGCACCACACCACATTTAGGTGGGGAGGTGGGGGGGGAGGGGGGGGTTCATGGGCAGGTCCCTACCCACCTGACCAGCCACAAGGCAGGGATGGCTTTTCAACAGCTGCAGGGCTAGGGCTTGCTTGGGAAAGGGGGAGAAGTGGCTTCAGGCAAGGAAAGAGGTTGCAGGATGAGGGCTGTACTGGGTAAGTGGGGGTATTCCAAAGTGTGTGTGAGGGCAAATGTTGATCTGCGCAAGCGACCTCAAGATGGTGAGGGCTGAGGAGGCAGTCTCCAGAGGAGATGAGGCCAGGTGGAGATGTGAAGGTGTGTGTGTGAGAGTGAGTGGTGATGTTCCTTGAGCTGGCAGTGAGTTGGATTGGCCAGGCTGCGATAGTGCTGTAGATCGAGAGCGGACTATTCAGTTCTCCTCTGTCCTTTCAGGGGAAGACATCCCATAACAATATTGAGAGGTCATTGGTGGAGGAGCCTCACACCTCCTCATACTCTCCAGGTATCAGCAGGAGGCCTTGGAGCTGGAGAGGCGCCATGTAACTCGATCAACCGGCCATGGCGAGACTGGGGTGTCAGACAAAGGTACGAGTCCACTGCACTGAGTTGAGAATTTGAGATGGTGCAAACATTCTTATGTAGACTCTTCCTTGATGGGAGCCTCAAACCTGGAGTCCCCATTGATCATGGAAAGACGATGGCACCATGATGCTGATCTCCATTGTCTCACCAGGGTGCCTGGCATGCACAGTGACAGTGTGATGACTTTAACTAAGGACATGTCCTTGTTCTCCCTTAGATTTGCCACCAAGCAGCCAATCTCAGGACCTCCAGGAGCTGCCCCTGACATCGCAGGATCACCAGGCTCCAGAAGCGCCTGTGTCACACCTGTTGTCTGAAACAGGCACCAGCGCAGATACCAGCACCTTAGTGGGCATTAGATCGGTGGTTAGTATCTCGGTGCACATTGGTGAGGGCACTTTGCACTCACTTGAAGTGCAGGCGGAGGCAGAGTGTGTCCAGGGCGCCAGCAGTCGGAGCACTGCTGGAGACCAGGACGATGCTCAGTCAAAGGCAGATGCTGAGCCTCTGGAGTCGTCCATTGGGTGGCAGGTGCTGGATGCCCAGCAGGATGTGCGGGAGGATCTGGTGGAGATCCATGAGGGTATGCGTGCCATGGTCTCTGTGTGGAGGAGTCCATGCGGAGCATGACCACTGTGTTGATGCTCATGGTCAAGCAGACGGCCTCCTCCATTGAGAGAGTGGCGACTTTCATGGAGAGGCTGCTCCAGGAACAGAATCAGGGGTTCCTGGGGTTGCGCTCGGACTTGCAAACACTCACACAGGCACTGACCTCAGGTGATCAGGGTCAATGACAAGCAGGTAGGTCCACAGCAACCTGACATTGGCACACGAGCTGCTTGTCACCTCTGCGGGCTCCTCTCAGGGTGTTCTGGATGATGGCAGCAGCTCCTCTGCCTCTCGACCAGTGACCGTGGCAACCGTTGAGGCTGTGGCAACTGGGGAGATGCCAGCCATGGCACTGGCCGGTCCCTCCGGGGGGGTGGGGGGGGCAACACAAGCTCCACTGACCAGAGGACAACCGCCAAGGTCATCAAGACCAACAAGACAGCAGAGTCAGCAGGGTGTCTGCAATGCCGGTGCCAGCAAGGAGGGAGCACCTAGACGTAGCACCCATAAACATAAGCTTAAAGCACCTTAAGCACAAGAGGGACTGGTCACAGGTGATCTTTTGTTCCCCCATTTTTTTTCTTTTTTTAATGGTGTGACCATCGACACCTGATATTATTCTGTTCATAACCTATGAGTGCCAACATTATATTACATTTGCTATTGTGTTATTGGCCTGTGAATGCTTCATTTGTTTTGTAGGTTCAAGGTAGGCCAGTATGTAATCCTGGACGTGAGTTGCTTGAAAATTTATTGCACAGGCACTGATTATTTCTTGGTGGCAAAGGAAAGGGTCATTTCTGAGATCCAGGATGATGGTGGCAGCCCTGGCATGAGGTGGTAGTGTTTATTTGGCAGTCCAGTTGAAGGAGGGTTGGATCGAGGTGTGTCTCTGGAGTCCCTCCCTCCCTGGAGGTTACCGAGGTCTGGCTCTACACCTTCAGCGTTCTCCTAACTGTGCTCTTCTTCTGACTCACTACTGGATTCGTCATTTGTGGCCTGTGGGGCTGTGTCAAGATCCTCTTCCTCCAGTGGGTCCCCCCTTACCAGTGCCAGATTGCAGAGAGTGCAGCATGCAACCACTATCAGTGACACCCGCTCTATGCTTGTAGTGCATAAGCATTGGAAGCGCATCTTGAGAAGACCTATGGTTCTTTCCACTCCAGCCCTTGTGGAGCCATGGCTCCTATTGTACAGCTGCTCAGCCTCTGTTCTTGAATGGAGGAGAGGCGTCATGAGTCACCTTCTGAGGGGATAGCCCTTGTCACCCAGCAGCCATCCATCCAGCCGGGCTGGAGCACTGAAGAGCCCCGGCACCTGGGAGTGTCTGAGGATGTAGGTGTTGTGGGAGCTGCCTGGATACCTTGCACAGACTGGTAGAATCAGCATCCTGTGATCACACACTATCTGTACGTTCATGGAGTGGAAGCCCTTCCTGTTGACGAAGGCACCCGGCTGACCCATGGGTGCCTTGATGGCCACATGTGTGCAGTTGATGGCACGCTGGATGTGGAGGAACCCAGCAATCACGGCAAAGCCCCTGGCTTGCTCAGCCTGACTGGTCTTATCCATACGGTAATGAATGAAAGTCAATACCACCTGAACAGAGTTTCTATCACCATTTGGACACAACTCTGGACAGCTGATTGAGAGATTCCCCACTGACCCATAGAAAGAGCCGGAGGAATAAAAGTTGACGGCCACTGTAACTTTCAGAGCCAATGGCATGGGGTTTCCATCCAGTCAGTCGGAGCTGGTCTCAAATGGGGGCCACAGTCTCCCTGGAGAGATGGAGCCTCCTTTGGCATTGCACCTCGCACATATTGAGGTAGCTGCATCGCCGCCTGTAAACCCTGGCAGCAGGATAGTGGCGTCTTCTGCAGCCCCTTCCACCTTGGACTTCCTGTTGGCCCTGCGCCCCTTGTGCCTGCGCCTCTCCTTCTGCAGGTCACTCCCCTGGAAGTTGAACAGGGACACCTGGCCTCCTCCCACTCTTGCTCCTCAGAGGAGGTTTCTCCAACGGAGAGCACAATCCCCATTCCCAGGGTAAGGGAGGGCTGATAGCTGGAAGGCCTCATGTAGTGTGAATCCTCCGGGGACCTGGATGACAACACTGAGTCCTGAACTGAAGCCTCTAAATGCTCTGAATGCAGCTCTGAAGCAAAATTAAGCTGTCCTGTTCACAGAAGAAAGCAGCAGAAAATGATATCCTAAACTCCTTCCTTTTTGCTTTGTCAAGCCCACTGACCCCTCTTATCCCACCCGTGGATGAGGTTTTGCAAATTGTGGCCTGCCTGCCTGCCTGTTTTGCCTGTGCGACACGGGCTATGTAAACTCGGAGACATTTGGTCTCTCAAGGGCCTTAGCTGGCCACTGAATTAATCACGGGTGTGTCTCTGTCTTCATCGCGAGCCAGCCTAGTGAAATACCGCGAGAGTGCGCATTGCTGTCAGGACGTTTGTCCGATGTCAACGGGCTTTATTTCACACACAGGTGTGTCGGGCATGCGCCTGCACATCAAGGGTAAAATTCTGCCCTAGCATTTGAACACGCATAATCTAAACAGACACTCCGCCTGTAGTACTGATGCTGCACTAGTGGTGGTGTTGTCCTGCAACTAGGCAAAGGGGCCAGGTTTTGACCGATGCTTGGGGGGAGGAGATGACAGAGGATAGTCGGCATTTGCCACTAACAAACCTCTGAAACTGACCGCATCTTCAGAATGCCAGGCATGCACAGCTTAGAATGGAAATGATGAAGTTGAAGTGTCACTCAGGGCTACGGCACCACTGTCCAGAGTTGGCAATCACCAAAATCAGCAAGAATTTCAACTTTCCTGTTAACATATCACCATTAGAAATCCCTCAAATGGTTACACCTTGTGCCTTGTTCAGTCAGGTATCACCAGGCAGTGATGTGATTGATAAAATTTAATGAATAGAAATCACCCTGAAAAAGTTGTTTTAGAATTGTGTAGTGCTGTTAAACGTTTAGTTAGTAGATTTTTAAATTATTTTTAAAAATAATAATTGTATTTTTTTTAGTTTTTTCACAACATATTAGTTTCTTTCTTCATCCCATGCTTATGTCCCAATCCAAAATTTGCTCTATGTAATTTTTTAAAACGTCATTTCATTTTAATGCTTTAGGTTTTATGTTTGCATACCTGTAAAAACTTTTACATGTATGTTATTATAAAAGCTGTGATAACAGGACACTTAGAAGATATTAATGGGATTAGACAAAGTCAACATGGATTTATGAAAGGGAAATCATGTTTGACAAATCGACTGGAGTTTTTTGAGGGCGTAACTAGCAGAATAATGAAGGGAGAACCAGTGGATGTGGTGTATTTGGATTTTCAGAAAGCTTTTGATAAAGTCCAAGGTAAGAGGTTAGTGTATAACATTAAAGCACATGAGAGTAATATATTGGGGGCAATATATTGGCATGGATTGAGAATTGATTAGCAGCCAGGAAACAGGGAGTAGGAATAAATGGATCTTTTTCAGAATGGCAGGAGGTGCCTAGTGGGGCACCACAGGGATCAGTGCTTGGGCCCTGACTATTCACAATATATACCAATAATTTGGACAATGGAACCAAATGTAGTATTTCCAAGTTTGCCAACGACATGAAACTTGGTGGGGATGTGAGTGGTGAGGAGGATGTTAAGAGGCTTCGAGAAAATTTAGACAAGCTGAGTGAGTGCGCAAATACGTGGCAGGTTCCGTATAACATGGATAAGTGTGAAGTTATCCAAAATAAAAACAGAATTACCTGGAAAAACTCAGCAGGTCTGGCAGCATCGGCGGAGAAGAAAAGAGTTGATGTTTCGAGTCCTCATGACCCTTCGACAGAACTTGAGTTCGAGTCCAAGAAAGAGTTGAAATATAAGCTGCTTTAAGGTGTGTGGGGGGGGGGGGCGGAGAGAGAGAGAGAGAAGTGGAGGGGGGGGGGTGTGGTTGTAGGGACAAACAAGCAGTGATAGAAGCAGATCATCAAAAGATGTCAACAACAATAGAACAAAAGAACACAAAGGTGTTAAAGTTGGTGATATTATCTAAACGAATGTGCTAATTAAGAATGGATGGTAGGGCACTCAAGGTATAGCTCTAGTGGGGGTGGGGAGAGCATAAAAGATTTTAAAATATTTAAAAATAATGGAAATAGGTGGGAAAAGAAAAATCTATATAATTTATTGGAAAAAAAAGGAAGGGGGAAACAGAAAGGGGGTGGGGTGGGGGAGGGAGCTCACGACCTAAAGTTGTTGAATTCAATATTCAGTCCGGAAGGCTGTAAAGTGCCTAGTCGAAAGATGAGGTGTTGTTCCTCCAGTTTGCGTTGGGCTTCACTGGAACAATGCAGCAAGCCAAGGACAGACATGTGGGCAAGAGAGCAGGGTGGAGTGTTAAAATGGCAAGCGACAGGGAGGTTTGGGTCATTCTTGCGAACAGACTGCAGGTGTTCAGATCACCTGCAGTCTGTCCGCAAGAATGACCCAAACCTCCCTGTCGCTTGCCATTTTAACACTCCACCCTGCTCTCTTGCCCACATGTCTGTCCTTGGCTTGATCACCTGCACTCTGTCCGCAAGAATGACCCAAACCTCCCTGTCGCTTGCCATTTTAACACTCCACCCTGCTCTCTTGCCCACATGTCTGTCCTTGGCTTGCTGCATTGTTCCAGTGAAGCCCAATGCAAACCGGAGGAACAACACCTCATCTTCCGACTAGGCACTTTACAGCCTTCCGGACTGAATATTGAATTCAACAACTTTAGGTCGTGAGCTCCTTCCCCCATCCCCACCCCCTTTCTGTTTCCCCCTTCCTTTTTTTTCCAATAAATTATATAGATTTTTCTTTTCCCACCTATTTCCATTATTTTTAAATATTTTAAAATCTTTTATGCTCTCCCCACCCCCACTAGAGCTATACCTTGAGTGCCCTACCATCCATTCTTAATTAGCACATTCGTTTAGATAATATCACCAACTTTAACACCTATGTGTTCTTTTGTTCTATTGTTGTTGACATCTTTTGATGATCTGCTTCTATCACTGCTTGTTTGTCCCTACAACCACAATCCCCCTCCACTTCTCTCTCTCTCTCTCTCTCTCCGCCACCCACCCCCCCCACCCCCCCAAACCCACACACCTTAAAGCAGCTTATATTTCAACTCTTTCTTGGACTCGAACTCAAGTTCTGTCGAAGGGTCATGAGGACTCGAAACGTCAACTCTTTTCTTCTCCACCAATGCTGCCAGAACTGCTGAGTTTTTCCAGGTAATTCTGTTTTTGTTTTGGATTTCCAGCATCCGCAGTTTTTTTGTTTTTATCTCTGTGAAGTTATCCATTTTGGTAAGAAAAACAAAATGGCAGAGTATTATTTAAGTGGTGGTAGATTGTGAGATGTTGATGTAGAAAGGGACCTGGGTGTCCTTGTACACCAATCACTGAAAAGCAAGCATGTAGGTGCAGCAAGCAGTTAAGAAGGCAGATGGTATTTTGGCCTTCATTGCAAGCGGGCTTGAGTAGAGGAGCAAGGATGCCTTGCTGCAGCTGTATAGGGCCTTGTTGAGACCACACCTGGAGCGTTGTGTGCAGTTTGATCTCCTTACCTCAGAAGGGATACACTTGCCATAGAGGGGTTGAGCGAAGGCTCACCAGGCTGATACCTGGGATGGCAGGATTGTCATATGAAGAGAGATTGGGTCAACTAGGCCTGTATAACTGCAGTTCAGAAGAATGAGTGAAAATCTCATTGTAACATATAAAATTCTGACAGGTCTGGACAGACTGGATGCAGGGATGATGTTTCCTCTGGCTGGGGGGGGTGGGGGGGGAACTAGAACAAGGGGTCACAATCTCAGGAAATGGGATAGTTCATTTAGGACTGAGATGAGGAGAAATTTCTTCATTCAGAGGGTGGTGAAACTGTGGAATTCTCAACCATAGTCAGCCATGGAGGTCAAGTCACTGAATATATTTAAGAAGGAAATAGATTTCTAGACTCTCAAAGCGTCAAGAGGTATGGGGAGAGCACGGGAGTACAGTGTTGAGATAGAGGATCAGCCATGATCATATTGAATGGCGGAGCAGGCTCCAAGGGCCGAATGACCTACTCCTGCTTTTATTTTTTATGTTTTAACATGAATGGCTGCTTGGACGGCCTGATTATATCATTGCAGCTCTACCGTGA
Organism: Carcharodon carcharias; assembly: GCF_017639515.1. Lineage (NCBI taxonomy): Eukaryota > Metazoa > Chordata > Chondrichthyes > Lamniformes > Lamnidae > Carcharodon > Carcharodon carcharias. The sequence continues at coordinate 8,508,305 of NC_054470.1, forward strand.
ATGCCTAGTAAAGAATAATTCAATCAGTCACAGTATTACTGCGCAGCGTTAGAGGTGAAACTCTCACCAGAGAAGTAGTTAGATCTCTTAGTGAGACTTACTTCATGGTCAGCGGCAAGTATCCTTGATATATCCAGACCACTGACTGCAAAATCTGACTCATAACTAATATCCTCACAACCTGTTCTGGAAGGTTTAATGGATGTTAAAAATCCCATGGCATTAGTTGAAGACTGATATTCTGGTCATCATTTATCTTTTGACAAAACCACTAAAAAATGATTCACTTCATTGCTGGCTGTGGGTCCTTACTGTGTGCAATCTAGTTGCTATGTTTCCTTACATGAAGACCACCACTGTAATTTAAAGCATTTATTGCATACAAGATGAGTTTTTGCTGGTGTTTTCTGTTGGACGAATGTTGGCTAAGACATAAATAGAACTCCTTCCTCCTCTACAAATAGTGCCAAAGGACTCCTGATATCCTCTTGAATCACCAAAGCAAGACAATCTTGGTCTTGGTTTGGTGTCTCATTCAGAAGGAATTCCCAAAAGTGTAATCATTTATCATTATTCAGCTGGAGTATGAGCATTTATTAAAATAGATTATAGTTTGAACTATTTAGTATTGATCCAGTGAAATGTTGCCTGACTAGTGATGATTATTTGTCAATAGTCTGTTGACTTTGATTATAATGACATTAAACCAATTGCACCAGTATTAATGTAAAAATACAAATGCTTGCGATTTGTTTCAATTTAAACATATAGGATGATTACTTCCATGAACAACTGACCAATCAATTAATATTGTTATTGGATATGACTTTAACATCGAAACAACAAACATGACCATGCATCATAGTACAACAATAACTTGTATTTACACCTTCAACTTAGTAAATCATCCCAAGGTGCTTCACAGGAATGTTATCAAACAAAATTTAACCACATAAGGAACCACACAAGGAGATATTATGCAGATGACCAAAAAGCTTAATCAAAGAGGTAGGTTTTAAGCATCTTAAAGGGAGAAAGAGAGTCAGAGAGGCAGAGTGAATTAGGGAGGAAATTCCAGAACTTTGGACCTCAGCAGCTAAAGCGATGGCCACTAATGATGAATTGGATTGCAGGTATCTGGCAAGGTTGCAGAGCAGTAGGAGATAGGGAGGGGTGAAGCCAGCAAGAGCTGGCATAAAACTATTCTTGAATTTTAGTAAATGGAAAAATGTACAATAATTATTTGCATCTTAAGATGGAAAACAGTTACTCAAATCAAAAACTTTGTGGAGTAAATATTCAGCCATAAATATTTATAAGTGCACCCAAAGGAATAATGTTCTTAGTAATATTAACAAATTTACACCATAAACAGTCATAGATGCATAACACAAATCACCATCAGAACCACTGTTCCCATGTTTTCAGACAGCAGGTGCTGGTGATGATTTACAGCTCCTCTAGACCCATCTTCTTTCACTTATCCCGTTATCAGCCATTTTTTCTCCTACCAGGGTTCCTGTTTGTCATTTAATTTCTCCTGCCCTATCAGAGACCTTCCTGTTTGTTCTTTCCTTCCACCAGCACCCACCTCCGATGCTTCTGCAGTTGCTTAACACATGTGAAATCTCTAAATTTCCAAGTTCTGATGAGTGATCTGAAATGTCGAGATGGGTATTAGTCAAATGGGGGGAAGGAGCAAGGGGGCTGTTTAAAGGTTCTGCAGTATGTCTTTGATTTTTTTCATTCGGGTTCCCGTCCACAGACAGCCTGATTGACAGGCTGAATGCCCTTTGGGTGGGAAACCTTGCAGCTCAACTCTGCAGCTAACCTAGGCTGAGAGCAAGCAGGTGAAGTGGTGGGATGGGAGGGATCATGCGAGGGTTTGGGGTCAGGGCGAGAGACAGGGAAATGACTGATCACTGGAGCATGCTTTAAGTCTGATTGTGGATGGAAGCAGATGTTGTTTGGAGGAGTAGAAGGTTGCTGTGGGGAGCAGATGGTACTCCACAAGCTGGGGCTTGGAACCAGGGGTTGGGGGGAGGGTGGGTGGTTTGCTATTTAGGGGCTAGCACATTGGCCTGGAGGAATCATTCCTGCTTCTTCTGGAGACCAAGCAGTTCTGAAAAGACAGTTACTTCCTGGATTCTGTCCTTTCACCCCCTTTCACCCATCCAGTTTTCTAGTATGGATGACCTGGACACTCATGATTAAAAATAAAATTGCTGTTAAAGTGAAGGCACTTAGGCTTCTATGAGCAGATTGGTTGCCTGTCCCTTATCCTATGTCCATTAAAACTTACTAAAACTATACAAGGCACTAATTAAACTACACCTTGAATACTGTAAACAGTTTTGGTCCCCTTATATAAGGAAAGACACACTGGCATTGGAGGCAGTCCAGAGAAGGTTCACTAGGTTGATACCAGGTATGGAGGTATTTTCTTATATGTGGAGATGTTGAGTAGATTGGGCCTGTACTCATTGGAGTTTAGAAGAATGAGAAGCGACCTTACTATATAAGATATAAGATTCTTAGGGGGCTTGACAGGGTAGATGCTGAGAGGTTGGTTCCCCTTTTGGGAGAGTCTAGGACCAGAGGGCATAACCTCAGAGTAAGGGGGAGCTGGTTTAAGACAGAGATGAGAAGGAATTTCTTCTCTCGGAGGGTAGTTAATCTGTGGAATTCTTTACCGCAGAGGGCTGTAGAGGCTGGGTTAAGTATATTCAAGGCTGAGATAGACAGATTTTTAATCAGTAAGGGAATCAAGGGTTATGGGGAAAAGGCAGGAAAATGGAATTGAGGATAATCAGATCAGCCATGATCTCATTGAATGGTGGAACAGACTTGATGGGCTGAATGGCCTACTTCTGCTCCTACATCAAATGGTCTTGCAGTAAACCTCAAACGTGCGGGAAGTGCCTTGAGTTCCTCTTTCAGATTTCTGGCTTTTTCACAACCCACCTCACCCAAACCAACCCATTTTGGGGGAAGCTGGGTTAAAATTATTCCCATTAACTCTGTTTTTCTCTGCATAGATGCTGCCTGATAAACCTGACTATTTCCTGCATTCTCTGTTTTTGTTACACAAATCTTTCCCTAGTTTAGGATTAATTCATGGATGCTTAATCCTTCTAATTCTGCACTTGGTAAAATAAAACTAATGAGCAAGTGTTTCTGGGCTTGGTCACTGTCCAGTGGCCTCACTGCTTTTATGGGCATGGAGCCACTAATAGCTTCAATGGTCAAATGATTCAGTGACAGTCACTGATGATATTCACTTCTGATGATGACAAGTTAGGTGGATAATGGAGTACTGCATCTCATGGAAATGAACCACAGCATAAGTCACTGCCCTCGGCAGAGGAGGGGAAAGAGGAAGAAATTGAAAAAGGAAGTATTCATGACTAATTTCCCCTTGATATCTTCAGCCCATTAAACAAGGATTAATCCTGGAAAAAATTAGTTCCTGTATTATATTCTTCCTATATAAATTTCCAGTTGAAATTCCTTTGGCTTTTAAATATAGACTGGCTATCGGTTTCTCATTTCCAGCACCCCCCCTTCTCATTTTACTGTGGAAAGCCGAACTTTGTCTCAGTCATTCCTAGTTTGCAATTCCCTAACGAATAGAGAAAATACTTCAATAATCTCTGAAAAAATATTCCAATTTACTTCAATCATCCCACATAGAGAGACATTTTTTTGAGACCTACTCCCTCGATGTAATTTTGCCATGAGTGTGATATTTAGACTGCAACAATTCTCGCATTTCAGTCCAGGAAACTTGAACATATTTAGGAAACCAACTAAGAACTTAATATTGGGATTTGAATTTGAGGTTGTCTCTGCTAAGGCAACTAATTCTTATTAATAGATTTTAGCTACATGTACATGAATCAGTTACATGCCATAATAAAATTCTTTAAAGTTGAGTGCTCATCTGACCTCGATCTGAATTCTGCAATGGATCCCATATAGTATGGGTTGGTTTAGCAGCAGAGCATAAGTGAAAAATTTGGGTGCTGAATCCTACACCTGTCTCACAACATAACCTGGACCTCCTCCCTTCCAGGATCACTGCTGATCTCTCCTTTCATGCCCTCTATTCGCATCCAGGTCTCCAGCGGATTTCCCTCCCGACCACCAGCATCACAGGGATTCCATGGCAAAGGTGGCAAAAGGTTCTGGGAAGTGATGGCAGTGGCCTTTGTAACAGTCTCCTCTATCTCCAACCACTCAACACCACTTCAGGGGCATAGAGAAGGCTACCTTGGCTGAGACCTGCTGTCAGAATGGCAGCACCCCACATTAGAACCTATGGGGACATCTCTGATATTTATGACTTCAGTACACCACAGTTTCTATCCATTTGATTTTTGGGGTGCCCCTAACCCTTTAATGGACTTATGGCTCTTCTGATGCTGCTAGGATTTTGCACCCTTGCTGTGGTGGTCTGCTTCATGTTGGTACCTCATCCAGCTGGGCGTCTCCTTTGCACACCAACTAGGTCAGTGTTCCAGCTTGGAACACTCCTGATTTGCTGGAGCACTTTGCTGGGAGGGTAATCCAAATTATTATTTGAAATAATGAAGAGAACTGATTCCTACCTGTGTCTACCAGGACTGCTGTTTTTGCATGAAATTTTTAAGCAGTTTGGCTGTTTTTAAAGATTGTTTCTGCCAGCATGCCTCTTCTAACTAGGCATAGTATACTTGGTAAAAATACTTCAAAAATGAGGAGAATCATTCATAAATATGATTCATGAATTTACAGGTTATTGAGATGAATTAAAATAATGAAGACAGACTAAATTTAGGAAAGGTAAGCTTGATTAATTTGTTTAAGCCTTGGATTTCATGGGTTGTAGCTTTAGTGTTCTTAAAAATTGCTGTCAACCTGACAACAGATGGAACAATTCAGAAACTTTTAGACAATTTATGGTCTCTTACCTTTTAAGGATAGAGCCCTATGATCATTGAAGATATACTTAAATCATCATAAACCATTACATTATGACAGTTGAAGTTGTCAAGACATTTTCAACCTACCTTTCCAAAGGTTTCTGACTGCTCAACAGGCTTCCCTAAGGCTCAAGAACTGACTTACCTGGTGGGATTCCCAAAGGTTTCCAAATCCCTCCCATCATGGCAAAAATAGCCATAACAGGAAAACTTGAATTTGCAGGAGGTATTTAAACAGTGAACCCACTGTCACTTAAATTCAGCGAAAATGGCGGGCAACAGGGATTGGAGGGGAAATTTAAAAATGCCGCCCTGCTGTGTTCTGTTTCATCCTCCCTATGCATGTTTGTTCAGCCTTTCACTGTTCCTTCACTGTCGCTGGGTCAAAATCCTGGAACTCCCTCCCTAACAGCACTGTGGGTGTACCTACACCACAAGGACTGCAGCGGTTCAAGAAGGCAGCTCACCACCACCTTCTCAAGGGCAATTAGGGATGGACAATAAATGCTGGCCCAGCCAGCAAAGCCCACATCCTGTGAATGAATAAAGAAAAAAACACAAAAATGAAAATTCAGCCCAGAATGTCAAAAGTAGTGATTTTTTAGAAAATTTGTTGACACAAGACCCTTAACATCATTTGTCATCTGTGTGTTAACATAGCATTTTTCTTCAATGATTTCTTCACTATCCTACCACTTCTACAAAAGTGTTGCCCTGCTCCCAGAGAGGCTTCAGCTTGGGTGATGGAAGGTTCCTGAGGGATCAAGTACGCTGCCATCCTGAGAGACATCTCACTGCAGCATTACCACTCCCATTGGGCTACGTGTCACCCCATCCACTGATCTTCCACTGATCTGCAAGAGAAAAGACTATAAAAGATCAGCAGTGGAACTGAGGCATATAACCATGTGGTCCTTCAGCTTTTCCAAAATGATGCTGATTTTGGAGCCAAGTGGCACCAATTTGAATCTCGAACAAAGGTGCAAAAGCTGCTCACTTAAGCTCCTGGGGCTGAATTTTCCCAGCAGAGTCGGGTTAGTAGGCAAAATAGTGTGTTGAGTCAACCACCCAGTGCATTCTCACCTCTGTGTGATCTTGCCAGAGACAGGATCAGCACAGCAGAGGCTACATGCTAGCAGTAGCTGGTAGCCGATTAGGGCCGTGAATGGGCAAATTGGAGGAATGTTGATGGTACCACTGGAATCTTCCTGACAACTAGTGCCCTGCAGGCAACTGGAGACAGCTTCCTAGTGGCAAGTCAGGGAGCCATCAAAGCTTCCACAATGAACCCACCATGAACCCACTGGGATGTGACGGCCACAACCATGGCCACAAACCAACCTGTGGAGGCCTGACAACTCTGGTTCTGCGCAATTTTTACTTTTTCCCATTGCTGCAGAGAGCAACGTCCAATTTGAGCCATCCTCATGTTCTCCTACCTCCATCAGCTGTTCCCACCTCTCCCAGAGGGGCTTCTGGTCGGTCATCACTGCAGGGTCTCTTATCGGGCCTCCCACTTCCATGGACCACTTGCTGTCCTTAATTGGATGGGGTTCTTGGAGGCAGCTTCTTAACTGGCCATCTCTGGGAAGCTGGTGACCGATGTCCTGCCATGGCCACTTCCAGGTTCCCAACATGGAACTGAGGATGACATTGGGATCACTATCCGACTGGGAAAATGCAGCTCCTGGTGTGAGGGCTTGGTTGCAGGGTTCTGAAATGATCACACACTCCATGGTAAACTCCAGAGTCCTCACATGCTATAACAGAATGCTATAAGTTGCAAGTTGATGCCTCCTCGTATTCAAGCATCATACTACAGTGAGCTTTCCAACATCTCATCAAACTACATATACCCAGTAACCAGCTTTCTTCTGAATGATGGACTGCTGAAGTTGGTGGAGGGTGCTTTATGCCCGCTGTCATGACATGTTTGGAGGTGGACAGGGCATTTAATCATAGAGGAGGGTGGCATGAGAGCACCCCACAGCTTTCCTGCCTCCATCAAAATTAACTCTCGGCGGCAGGCCTGTGGTTGGACTTCCCGCCCAATTGCCAATTATGGCCCTTAAATGGCCAATTATAATCACCGCTTAGGGGTCTCAGCCCATCCTCGTTGTTATTAATCCTGCTGCAGGTGGGCCTGTTGCCATGTGGCATGCACGGCAATTAAGACTGGACTGCTTGTGGTCTCCCGTGAGAGATCCCTTATTCAAAGGTGTTCAGTGCCAGATTGAGGGACCCAGCATTGAGGGACAGGGCAGGGGGACAGCAGAGAGCCATTCCCTGCAATCCCCACCCTGTGAAACCCCTCCCGCAATGACTTACCTCCGGTCAGTGTAGCTCCTCGACCCTGGACCTCCGGTGGCTGCCGTTGTGGCCCCCAGACCCTGAGACTCCCTCGTCTGGTTTAAGTTCCACCTCTGGTTTGGGACAGCAAAGTTTTGAGCGCTGGAATGTTGGTTGGAGGAGGCCAGGAAGGGGATTTCCTGTGCCCACCGGCGCCAGGCATGTTCGGTGGCATGAGCGGCCAATATGGCGCGATCGGTTTCACAACGACGTGAAACAAGTTTGCGATCATCCACCCAGGCCCGTCGATGGTGGGCCACATTTCCCACCATGAGACCTCAGGAATCCCATTGTAATAAATCAGCATATCAGTATCAGGCCTGCCCGCTGGAATTGATACCACCCCCGGCACCCAGCCAACTGGAACAACCGCCCACATCGACGGGAAAACACACCGTCGTGTTTCACAACAGCACATAAGCGACGTGCAATGGATGGGCTGCACTTCGGTCAGGACTTCAAGGTTTATTTGCCTACCTTGTTTCAGTCAGCACTCATAGTCATCAGCGCCAGGCTTCACAGACAGCACCACATTAATTTCGGTGGGGCTCACTGGCAGGTCTCTACCTACCAGATCAGCCATATGTGGGGGGGCTTTTCAATGGCTGCAGGGCAAAGTCTTGCTTGGGGAAGGGGGAGATGTGGCCTCAGGCAAGGGAAGAGGCTGCAGGGCGAGAGCTGGTACTGGGGAAGGAGGGTATCCCAGGTTATGTGCGGGGGGCACATCTTGATCTGCTCAAGTGGCCTCAAGATGTTGAGGGCTGAAGAGGCAGTTTCCACAGGAGATGAGGCCAGATGAACATGTGAGGGTATGTGTGTGAGAGTGAGCGGTGATGTCCCTTGACCTGGCAGTGAGTGAGGTGCTAGTGAATGTGTGATGGGCTTGAGTGTGTGAGTTTAGAGTGATGAGATGGTTGTAATACCCTGGCTGCATGAATCAGATCATTCATCCTCTATCTTCTTTGGATGGCCAACCTCTTCTCTGCAGAATTGGCACTGACTATTGCCTGCCATGCTGGATTGATGATGCCACTGCCCAGCCTGTGGCCAAAGCAGGGGTGGAGGACATGATAGCGGGCCTCCAAAGGGCATTCCAGCGACATGTCATTAAACCTGGGGGCTGCAATCTTTTTGCTTTTAATGGACATCTTCCCTGCAGTGGTCGTGGGCTGGAAGAACTGAGATGTGTGGACGTGGCTGGACCTTAACTATAGTGCCCAGCGTGAAGAAGCGGTAAGGTGATAGCGTGGTGGGCAATTGAAAGCCTGTCCGCCATGGTAACTGCGTATTTACGGGGAATGCATAAGTAACGTGGTGGACTTGGAATGATAGGGCACAAAAGCCCACCATTGTGACCTGTACCCACCTGCTACTGCACTTAGTGCAAATCTGGGACAATTCCACCCAAGTGTCAAGTGGAGAAATGGAGGCAGAAAGATCTTGTGTTCACCCTTGATGTTCTGGTCAGGTCATTGAAGTAATTAATCCATGTCCTGAGGAGGGGGTAGGGGGGGGGGGTGTGGTGACTGCTCATGGGCTACTGAAGAATTTCTTTGGGGACCTTCCTGATATTTGACAGCAGCAGTATTTTGCATGTCCTCACCTATTCCACCAACGGCTCTGCTATTTTGTTCGAGAACCAACAACTTCATTTTCCTCCCCGTGGTAGTAAAGTAAGTTTAGCAGTGCAGAATGACACTTCATTTTGAGGTGCTTTCACTCTTAAAGTGGGTGGCAGGCCCATCAGAAATTCTGTCCACCAATTAATTAAATTATTACCTCGGAATCACACTCCAGTATTTGTTTCTAGCCAGGAGTCATGCTTAAAAGTTAAAGTTAATTGCCTTACCTCTGTGGTCCATGTCCCTGTGAAAACAGCCCGTCATTAGTTAGTGCTGAATTTACACTATGATTTCAATGTTACACGGCCTCTTATTTGTTTTGGGAAAATAATATATTGGCATTGGCTATGAGTGAGGATGTGATTTGTCAGTGTGGTCAATGCCCTGGTGTGAGGATATTTACAAAAGAAGCTTAACAAATCTTGCATTGTCACTGAAGGTTTGCCAAGAAATAATGAACAAGTGTACATTACAGTAGGATTGCAATGTACAAGTGATTTTCAAAGGACTCTGGGGAAGGTTTCAAGAGATCTCAAAACTGGCAGTCTGTCTGCCCCTGCAGTCATTCACGGTGGCATTGAGACACAAGCCATTTGGAGGTCTAGGCCTTGTTAACATGAAGCTGATGAGCTGCTGGAACTGGATGGCATACAGAGAAATCGAGCTAAAGAGGGCGAGGAATTGACCAGTTTCCATGCACCTGAAAATTGCAACCAGGATTTTATGGAGGAGACCATAATTGGTGTACTTAAGCCACATCCTGCCTGTTTTAATTAGACTGGTTGCACACCCATTTACTGGTCTGACCTTAAACTTGGGTATCAATAGAGTGGCCGTGGGGCCCTGCCACAATCTTCCATTGCTGGCCATGCATTTTTCAAGTGAGAGATGGGCGCGGCATGTCTTTGCCCTGTTTATATCTACTCCTCTCCTGTTATTGTGGAAGGCAAACTTTTCAGCAGCACCGGAAGCTGTGACATATTGAATCATAAGGTACAGCTCACTTTCCAAAATACATAGCGAGCTAAGATACCAATATCCTATAAATTATATAAATATCAGAATTATTATTTAACAGAACACATTGTCCTGTGAGTTCTCAAATCATAGGTCTGTAGTTTCTGAGTGCTCTGTATAACAGTCAAGTGTCATAAGAAAACAGCCAAATAGCTTTACAATACATGATATAGAGCTTGTTCTTCCCAATTGCAGCATTGTGGATTGGAATCCCAGGAATTTTCCTCATCTACTGTCTCCATTTTGATTATTGTTTTCAGTTTTTGGCTGGGTTGCAGGTGAAATCCATTTTCAAAGATGAAAAATCAGTCTATATACCCTCGACTGGACACAAAACATAACTCAAAGGCTCAGCCCTATCAATAGAAACAATACAGTCAGAAACCAACATTCTTTTTTTTAAATTTCCTTTTACAGTATCGAAGGAATAATGCCTTCAAAATTCACAGATTTATTTCAAAAATTGGAGTGAATGCATTGGTGTGATACAGGGTCAGGGGGATCCATTTGCTGAATGTGAGATCAGAGTCACTGGTCTCAATAATATGGGCCACCTTTTAAGTTTTTTTCTCATCACAGCATGTTCACTCAAACATGACAAACACTTACTGTAGTCTGAAGAAAAAATGAGAGACTATATACACCAACAATAGGGATTCTTTGTAAAGGGGATTGCAGAGACCCCAATCAGTATAAAATGAATGAAATACTAGCATAGTGTAGTAATTATGGTTTTATTTAGTGTGTAATGTACCTTTAAGAATAATACTTGTTAAGGAAGATCACATGATCTGTAGTAACCAGTAGGAGAGCCATGCAGGCTACCTCAGCAGTTAGTGTAGAGATAGAGTTGGAGTTGAAAGCACACGTGTTGTTGCTGTGGAGTATGTTGTAAATAAACTTAATGTCTCCACCCAAGAAGTGCTTGCAGATCAACTCTATCATTAATAGCACAACTTGGCTACCCTACAACAAACTGGCGATAAGGATAAAACAAGACTGAACAGAAGAAATCAAGTTAGAAAGAAACCAGCATGTACCTCGCCCAGTGATTGTAAGTAGCAAGCTCCATTAGAATTGAAGAAGCTATCCTCCCTCAAAATGCCACAATTTAGGAGAATTGATCCTTTTGAAGCTGCCACAGACAACTGGTCTCAACATATGGAATGCCTCATGTTCTTTATTCAAGCGAACAAGATTATGGGGAAGAGAAGAGGTGAGTGATCCTCTTGAGTGCTTGTGGAAGCAAAACCTACAGCTTGATTCAAAGTTTGATGGCACCCAGTGCCCCAGATTCGAAGAATTTCGATAAATTGGTGGACTTCGTGAAGCATCACTTTCAACCTAAGCCCTTGGTCACACTGCAGAGGTTCAGGTTTAATTCATGAAATACAGCCCCAGGTGAGCCAATTGCATGCTACGTGGCAAATTTGAAGCAGCTAACGGAACATTGTGAGTTTGGTATGACTCTAATGACATGCTTGGTGGTCATTGAGTGTGGAGTGTAAAGGAGGACTCTATCCAGAAAAGATTATTGTACAAAGTGAATCTGGATTTTAAGAAAGTGCTAGAGATAGCGCTGGCCATGGAAAATGCAGTAAGATATTCAGAAGCAATACAAGGTGCGCAAAATGATGCTGTCCCTCACATTGGGTGGGTAACCCCAGCAGAAAGAGGCGCAAAAAAGTGAGACTCCACATAGAGTCGTGAAGCAGCCCCCACTAGCCAAAGAATGAAGAAAGATAACTTAGCACCGAAATCAAAGAGTAATTTTAATAAAGGTGGAAACACCAGCCTTTTAGCGATTGGCAGTTTGAAAAAATCGTATGCTACTATTGTCACAGAATTGGACATGTGATGAGGCCGTGCAAGGAAAGATCCAAGCAGGCTTATAAACATAGAAAGAAGCCCAATGAAATCTACAATGTAGAGGAGCCTGAAAAAAACAAATTCTGACATTTACACATTGTTTAATATGAAAGTTGGAAAGACAGAACCAATATTGGTCACAGTGAAAGTAAAAGGCAAACCTGTTAGAGTGGATGTGGACACGGGAGCTTCTACTACAGTAATTGGGGAACATACCTTCAGACATTTGAACAGTGGGGAACATCAATTCAGTTTAGAAGAAACAGCCACCAAGCTAAAAACATATATGGATGATGGCCTTCAAGTAAAAGGTATAAGCACAGTAACTGCCCGTTATGGAAGCCAATTGGCAAAGCTACCTTTGATGTTGGTAGCAGGTGAGGGACCAAGCCTCCTGGGCTAAAATTAGTTAAAAGACATTAAGTTAGAATGGGCTGAAATTTTCCCATTGAGAGCAAGTGGGCTACCAGGACTACTTAGGAATTATGCCATCATCTTTAAGGACAAACTGGGGAAAATCCAGGGCCTGCAGGCTAAGATTCATATGGACCTGGAAGCAACCCATCGCTTCAAGAAGACTAGACCAGTGCCATATGCTTTGCGAGAAAGAAATCAACATTGAACTGAACAGATTAGAGAAACTGGGCGTTATACTACCCAAACAGTCCCTAAATGGGCAGCACCCATAGTGCCCGTCGTTAAACCTGACCTAAGCATCCCCATTTGTGGAGAGTGCAAACTGACGGTTAATAAAGTAGCTAAGCTAGGCAGTCACCTCATTCCAAAAATCAAAGACCTGTATGACAAGTTGGCAGGAGTGACAATGTGCACAAAGCTTGACATGAGTCATGCTTATCAACAATTAGAGTTGGATAATGCCGCCTGGGAATTTGTCACAATTAATACCCACAAAGGGTTGTACCAATATACACAATTGCCTTTCAGTGTCTCCTCCGCTTGTTCCATCTTTCAGAGAGCAATGGAAAGCCTACTGCAGGGACTGCCCTGGGTTGTAATCTATTTCAACATAAGAACATAAGAAATAGGAGCAGGAGTAGGCCATTCGGCCCCTCAAGCCTGCCCCGCCATTCAATAAGATCATGGCTGATCTACCCCAGGCCTCAACTCCTCTTTCGTGTCAGCTCCTCATAACCCTCAATTCTCCAGTATTTTAAAAATCTATCTACCTCCTCTTTAAATATTTTCAGTAATCTCGCCTCTCCAACTCTCTGAGGTGGAGAATTCCAGCCATTCACTGCTCTCTGAGAGAAGAAATTCCTTTGCATCTCAGTTTTAAGTGAGGGTCTCCTTATTCTGTAATTACGTTCCCCTAGTTCGAGATTCCTCCACTAGTGGAAACACCTTCTCAATATCTACCCTGTCAAGCCCCCTCAGAATCTTGTACGTTTCAATAAGATCACCCCTCATTCTTCTAAATTATAATGAATAAAGGCCTGACCTGTTTAGTTGTTCTTGATAAGTCAACCCCTTCATCCCAGAAATCAGCCTAGTGAATAAATGAAACAAAATCAGAAAATGCTTCAAAAACTCAGTAGGTCTAACAGCATCTGTGGGGAGAAGAACAGAGTTAATGTTCCCAGCCCTAGTTACCCTTCTTCAGATTCAGCCTAGTGAATTTTTTTTGAACTGCCTCCAATGCCAATATATCCTTTCTTAAATACAGGGACCTAAACTGTACACAGTACTCCAGGTGCGGCCTCACCAACACCCTGTACTTCCCTATTTTTAATTTCCAATGCCCTAGCAATACAAGCCAAAATTCCCCTCTTCACGACCCACTTAATTATCAGCTGCACCTCCATGCTAACCTTTTGTCTTTCATGCACAAGAACGCCCAGATCCCTCCGTGCCACACTTTTTTGGAGTCTCTCTCCATTTAAATATTAGTTTGCCTTTTGATTTTTCCTACCAAAGTTCATGACCTCACATTTTCCTACATTAAACTCCATCTGCCAAGTTTTTGCCCACGCACTCAATCTGTCTATATCCCTTGTAGATTCCTTATGTTCTCATCACAACATGCCCTCCCACCTATTTTTGTATCATCAAATTTGGATACATTACACTCTGCACCCTCCTCCAAGTCTTTAATATAGACAGTAACTAATTGAGGCCCTAGGACTGATCCTTGTGACACTCCAATAGTTATGTCTTTCCAACCTGAAAAAGATCCATTAGTCCCGACTTTCTGTCTTCTGTGTGTTAACCAATCTTCAATCCATGCTAATACATTACCCCTAATACCATCAGCTCTTATCTTGTGCAATAAACTTTTATATGGCACCTCATCAAATGCCTTCTGGAAATCCAAGTACACTACATCTACTGGTTCCCCTTTATGAACTCTGTTTGTTATATCCTCAAAGAAGTCTAGCAAATTTGTCAAACATTATTTCCCTTTCACAAAACCATGTTGACTCTGTTTGATTGTGTTAAGCTTTTCTAAATGTCCTACTATTTCTTCCTTAATAACGGACTCTAGCATTTTCCCAACGACAGATGTTAGGCTGACTGGCCTATAGTTTCCTGCTTTTTGTCTCCCTCCCTTCTTGAACAGAGACGTCACATTAACAATTTTCCAATCTGCTGGGATCCTCCCAGAATCCAGTGAGTTCTGGAATATTTCGACCAATGCCTCCACTATCTCTGCAGCTGCTTCCTTTAAAATCCTAGGATGCAGGCCATCAGGTCCTGGCGACTTGTCTGCCTTTAGTCCCATTGGTTTGTCAAATACTTTGTCCCTCATGATAGAGTCTGTTACAAGATCTTTCCTCCAATTATCTCCTTGCTTATCTGATATCTTTGGAATGTTTCTAGTGTCTTGCACTGTGAAGACAGGTGCAAAATGTTGGTTTAAATTATCTACCATTTCCCTGTTTCCTGTTACCAATTCTCCAGTCGTATCCTCCAAGGGTCCCACGCTCACTTTAGCTACTGTCTTTCTTTTTATATACCCATAGAAGCTCTTGCTGTTTCTTTCTATATTTCTTGCTAATTTACTTTCATAATCAATTTTCTCCCTCTTTATTAGCTTTTTAGTCATCCTCTGCTAGTTCCAAAAAAAAAAATTCCCAATTCTCTGGCCCACCACTAGTTTTTGCCGCTTTGTATGCCTTAGTTTTTGATTGGATACTTTCTTTGACCGCCTTTGTTAACCATGGGTGGTTCATCCTTCTCATCGAGTCCTTCTTTTTGACCGGGATAAATTTTTTGCTGCATGTTATGAAATATCTGCTTAAATGTCTGCCACTGCTCATCCACTGTCCTTCCCCTTATTCTATTTTCCTAGCCTGCTTTAGACAATTCTTTCTTCATACCTCTGTAATTGTCCTTATTTAAGTTGAGGACACTGGTTTGAGATCCGAGTTGCTCGCCCTCAACTGAATTTGAAATTCTGCCATGTTGTGATCACTACCCCCTAGTGGATCCTTAACTATGAGATCTCTTATTAATCCTATCCCATTACACATTACTTGACCTAAAACAAGTGTTTTAGGTGTAGGCTCTGTGTAGGTTCTGCAACACATTGCTCTAAGAAACAATCCCTGATGCACTCTACAAATTCATCTTACATGTTACCTCTGCCAGTCTGATTTGTCCAGTCAATATGCAGATTAAAATCACCCATGACAATTGTAGCGCCCTTCTTACATGCCTCCATTATTTCCCAATTTATACTTTGTCCTACAGTGAGGCAACTCTTTGGGGGCCCATAGACGACTCCCACCTGTGAATTCTTCCCCTTGCTATTCCTTATTTCTATCCAAACTGATTCCACATCCCGATCCATTGCACCTATATCTCTACTCACCGATTACTCACTGATTCCTTCTGTTATTAACAAAGCTACCCCACCTCCTTTTCCTTTTTACCTAATTTTCCGGAACGTCGAATATCCTTGAATATTGAGTTCCCAGCCTTGGTTACCCTGCACCATGTCTCTGTAATAGTTATCAAGTCATATCCATTTATTTCTATTTGTGCTGTCAACTCATCTATCTTGTTACAAATATGCATTCAGATAAAGAGCCATAAGCTTTTTACCATTATTATTCATTCTGCTTCTAATTTCTGCTGCACTCTTCTGTCTATATTTTCTTCCCCTTCCTGTCACGCTTTGATTATTGTTCACCTCTTCACTACTTTGCACCTCTGCTCTCTTGTTTATTTTTGATTTTCTAACTTTCCATTCAATTAAACACCACCCCCCCCCCCCCGCACTAATTAGTTTAAAGCCTTATCTACAACCCTAATTATACAATTTGCCAGGACACTGGTCCCAGCATGGATCAAATGATGTCTGTCCCAATGGAACAGCTCTCTCCTTCCCCAGTGTTGGTGTCAATGCCCTATGAATCAGAACCCATTTCTCCCACATCAATCTTTGAACCACGCATTTACTGCTCTAATCTTATTTACCCTATGCCAATTTGCATGTGGCTCAAGTAGTAATCGGAGATTATTACCTTTTTGGTTCTGTTTTTTAACTTAGCCCCGAGTTGCTCATAGTTCCTCAGCAGAGCCTCTTTCCTGGTCTTACCGATGTTGTTGGTACCTACGTGGACCACACCAACTGGACCTGTCCGCTCCCACTCCAAAGTCCCCTCTAAACCAGAAGAGATGTCCTTAACCTTGGTACCAGGTAGGCAACATAGCCTTCAGGACTTTCTATCTTTGCTGCAGAGAACAGTATCTATTCCCCTAACTATGCTATCCCCTATTACTAGTACATTTCTCTTTTCTTCCCCCACTTGAATGGGGGAGCTGGTGTGTTGCAGCATTCTATACCACGGTGCTGTGGTCAGTTCACTCATCCTCCCTGCAGTCTGTGCCCTTGTCCACAATGGGAGCAAGAACCTTGTACCTATTGGACAAGGGCACTGGTGGAAGCTGCTCCAATGCTAAATTCTGGATCCCTGTCCCTGTCTCACTCACAGTTATGTCCCCCTGTCCCTGACCACAGACCAAATTTGATATAAGTAATCTAAGGGGTGTGACTGCCTCCTGAAACACAGTGCCCAGGAACTCTCCCCATCCCTGATGTGTCTCAATATCGGAAGCTCAGACTCCAGCTCATCAACTCTGAGTCAAAGTTACTCAAGCTGCCAACACTTGCTGCAGGTATGGTCACCATGGTTTGCACTGGCATTCACCAGCTCCCACATGCTAGAGCTGCAATACACCACCTACCCAACCATCTCTCTGCTATTTAACTAATTAATTTAATGCTAGACGATGTATTGGTGACAGGATTCACTGAAAAAGAGCATTTGGCAAACTTAGAAGTCTTAAAACATTTCTTGCAAGCTGGAGTGCATTTAATAAAAAGAAAAGTACACGTTCTAAGTGAGACCAGATGAAAGAATTAGTGCTGACATGCGATGCATCCCCCTATGGAGTGGGAACAGTGCTCGCTCATTGGATAGATGACAGCACGGAACAGCCAATAGGTTACATATCAAGAATGCTTACCACAGGGGAAAAGGGATATTCACAATAGAAAAGGAAGGCCCATCTATCATCTTTGGTGTCAAGCAATTTCACCAGTACCTACATGGCCATTTTACAATCATTTCAGACCACAAACCATTGCTAGGATTGTTTAGTGAGGACAAGGCTATACCACCCATAGCCTCAGCAAGAGTACAAGGATGGGCTTTAGTTCTGGCAGCATACAAATACACTTTTGTATGTAGATCTGGCAATCAAGTTGCAACTGCTGATGCCCTTAGTAGTTTGCCTTTACAAGAAAATTATGAACACGTCCCCCAAGGTGTGTGGAAGGATCCCAGGGGACAGGAAGAAGGTGGCTAATGACCCTCTGCAGGAGCCACAGACATGGATATAGAGGTAATACAACCAATGTCACCTACTCAGAGAGAAACCATTGAACAGGCCATTGGGTTTCTGAAAATGATTCCGGTGCTTGGACTGGTCAGGTGGTCTCCTCCAATACCCTCCTGAGTTATTCTGGTGGCCTGTTGCGTTCCCTTAACAGAGTTCTCCCGAGAGTTGTGAACATTGAGGGCATTGAGACCCTGGACAGAGATAGCTCATCAGGGGAGTAACAGGCTAAGAGAGGAGGAGGAAGAGGTGGCAGAGGGAGATGACGCTGAACAAAGAGGCAGCCAGCTGTGTTACTCCTCTCCCTCGTGGCCTCCAATGTTGGATCTAGGTCGGCACAAAGAAATGAGGGGCAGCCCTGCGGCAGGTGCGAGGCCTCCGTCTCTCCTGTGACATCTCACTTCCCTCCAGCGCAATAGACGGCTTTAGCACCATCAGCAGATTTCTCCAGGACAACCAGCAGCCTCAGCGATGGCTGCTGTGGGAAATCCTAATCAGCCCCACACTTCACCCGACACACCTTCATTCCCATCCCCACTGGCTCTAATTGGACAGAAATCTCATATCAATTAAAGACTCACCACTGTGCAAATCTGATCTTTAATCAGTTTCTCATCAGAGGCAGGTTTCTGATCTGAAGACCAACTCTCTTTGCTCTTGTTTTATTTTTAATTCATTCACAGGATGTGGGCTTCGCTGGCTGGGCCAGCATTTATTGCCCATCCCTAGTTGCCTTTGAGAAGGTGGTGTTGAGCTGTCTTCTTGAACCGCTGCAATCCATGTGGTGTGGGCACACCCACAGTGCTGTTAGGGAGGGAGTTCCATGATTTTGACCCAGTGACAGTAAAGGTACTGGGATATATTTCCAAGTCAGGATGGTAAGTGACTTGGAGGGGAACTTCCTTGTGGTGGTGTTCCCATGTATCTGCTGCCCTTGTCCTTCTAGATGGTAGTGGTTGTGGGTTTGGAAGGTGCTGTCTAAGGAGCCTTGGTGAATTCCTGCAGTGCATCTTGTAGATGGTACACACTGTTGCTACTGTGCGTCAGTGGTGCAGGGAGTAAATGTTTGTGGATGTGATGCCAATCAAGCAGGCTGCTTTGTCCTGGATGGTGTCAAGCTTCTTGAGTGTTGAGGGAGCTGCACTCATCCAAGCAAGTGGAAAGTATTCTATCACAGTCCTGACTTGTGCCTTGTAGATGGTGGACATGCTTTGGGGAGTCAGGAGATGAGTAACTCGTCGCACAATTCCTAGCTTCTGACCTGCTCTTGTAGCCACAGTATTTATATGGCTACTCCACTTCAGTTTCTGGTCAATGGTAACCACCAGGATGTTGATAGTGGGGATTCAGTGATGATAATGCCATTGAACATCAAGGGACAATAGTTGGATTCTCTCTTGTTGGAGATGGTCATTGCCTGAAACTTGTGTGGTGCGAGTGTTACTTGCCACTTGTCAGCCCAAGCCTGGATATTGTCCAGGTCTTGCTGCATTTGGACATGGATTGCTTCAGTATCTGAGGAGTCGTGAATAGTGCTGAACATTGTGCAATCATCAGCGAACAGCCCCACTTATGACCTTATAATGGAAGGAAAGTCATTGGTGAAAGAGATGAAGATGAATGGGCCAAGGAATTCCTGCAGTGATGTCCTGGAGCTGAGAGGATTTACCTCCAACAACCACAACCATCTTCCTTTGTGCTAGGTATGACTCCAACCAGCGGAGCATTTTCCCCCTGATTCCCATTGACTCCAGGTTTGGTGGGGCTCCTTGATGTCACACTCGGTCAAATGCTGCCTTGATGTCAAGGGCAGTCACTCTCACCTCACCTCGGGAGTTCAGCTCTTTTGTCCATGTTGTAACCAAGGCTATAATGAGGTCAGGAGCTGAGTGGCCCTGGCGGAACCCAAACTGGGCATCAGTGAGCAGGTTATTGCTGAGCAAGTGCCACTTGATAGCACTTTTGATGACCATTCCATTACTTTACTGATGATGGAGAGTGGACTGATGGAGCGGTAATTGGCTGGGTTGCATTTGTCCTGTTTTTTGTGTACAGGACATACCTGGGCAATTTTCCACATGGCTGGGTTGATGCCAGTGTTGTAGCTGTACTGGAACATCTTGGCTAGGGCACAGCAAGTTCTGGAGCACAAGTCTTCAGTACTATTGCCGGAATATTGTCAGGGCCCATAGCCTTTGCAGTATCCAATGCCTTCAGCCATTTCTTGATATCACATGGAGTGAATCAAATTGGCTGAAGACTGGCATCTGTGATGCTGGGGACCTCCGGAGGAGTCCGAGATGGATCATCCACTCGGCACTTCTGGCTGATGATTGTTGCGAATGCTTCAGCCTTATCTTTTGCACTGATGTGCTGGGCTCCTCCATCATTGAGGATGGGGAAATTTGTGGAGCCTCCTCCTCTAGTGAGTTGTTCAATTTTCCACCACCATTCACGACTGAATGTGGCAGGATATGTGGGGGATATGCCGGTTCTTGAGGTTACAAATTGTATTTGAGTACAATTCTGCTGCTGCTGATGGCCCACAGCACCTTACAGATCCCCAGTCTTGAGTTGCTAGATCTGTTCGAAGTCTACCCCATTCAGCACGGAGGTGGTGCCACTCAACATGATGGAGGGTATCCTCAATGTGAAGGCGCAACTTTGTCTCCACAACAACTGTGTGGTGGTCACTCCTACCAAAACTGTCATGGACAGATGTATCTGCAGCAGGCCGGTTGGTGAGGATGAAGTCAAGTATGTTTTTCCCTCTTGTTGGTTCCCTCACCACCTGCCACATGCCCAGTTTAGCAGTTATGTCATTTAGGACTCGGCCAGCTTGGTCAGTAGTGGTGCTACCAAGCCACTCTTGGCGATAGACATTGAAGTCTCCCACCCAGAGTACATTCTGTGCCCTTGCCACCCTCAGTGCTTCCTCCAAGTGGTGTTCAATACGGAGAAGCACTGATTCATCAGCAGAGGGAGGGTGGTACGTGGTAATCAGCAGGAGATTTCCGTGCCCATGTTTGACCTGATGCCATGAGATTTCATGAGTACTGGAGTCGATGTTCAGGACTCCCAGGGCAACTCCCTCCCGACTGTCTACCACTGTGCCACCACCTCTGCTGGGTTTGTCCTGCTGTTGGGACAGGACATACCCAGGGATGGTGATGGTGGTGTCTGGGACATTATCTGTAAGGTATGATTCTGTGAGGATGACTATGTCAGACTGTTGCTGACTAGTCTGAGAGACAGCTCTCCCAATTTTGGCACAAGCCCCCAGATGTTAGTAAGGAGGACTTTGCAGTGCTGACAGGGCTGCGATTGCCTTTGTCATTTCCGGTGCCTGAGTCGATGCCGGGCAGTACGCCTGGTTTCATTCCTTTTTTGACTTTGCACCGGTTTGTTACAACTGAGTGGCTTGCTAGGCCATCTCAGAGGACAATTAAGAGTCAAACACATTGCTGTGGATCTAGAGATGCAATTCTAGGTGCTGTGGATCCAGTGATGACCGATTTCCTTCCCTAAAGAGCATTAGTGAACCAGATGGGTTTTTGCAACATTCAATATTGTCATCATTAGACTTTTATTTCTAGATTTTTATTGAATTTGAATTCTACCTTCTGCCATGGCAGGATTCAAACCCCATAGCACTACCCTGGGTCTCTGGATTACTAGTCCAGTGACAATACCACTATGTCATCGCCTCCCCCCGTTTTCCACCTCTCTGTGGCGAAAATTCAGCCCCAAGTTCCTGCTGACATTACAGCACAGCTGTATCCATGGAGTGCTTGAACTATGTAAATAATAGCTTCACAAATCTGACAGCAAGTAATCAGCAGCAAGCTACAGAGAGCAAAGCAGAGCTAAGAGAACACAACAACAGAATATCTGGAAAAGTTCCCAATTTCTAACACAAAGCTCTTTGATGTCTTAAATGAATGGCAATCAATGAGCGAATCAACCGCTTTTGTAATTGACACGATTTGCTCTAACTGGTGGCTGGTTTAGTGAAAGAGTGAAAGTGGACTGTGAGTGCTATGCTAATAAGACATACCTGTTTGAAAGTCTGCTTTTGGTGCACAATTTTGGTCCTGCCTATTGATGATCATAACTTGAATTTACCTGCAGGTGCTGAACAAACACCTGGGGCAAGAAACTGAGATTATGTGCACCTACCTTTTCTAATTTGATCCCAGCAGTGCTATTTTCAAAATTATAGCTCCAGCTAACACCCTCCCTTCACCTCGCACAGTTGAAAACTCATTCAGCAGCAGGAAGAAGCCCCCACTAGCGCTATTTAAATGACCATCAAATACTTACAGGTTAGTTGTTAGTTGATTTCCTCTGGCTGTTGCTACTGTTCTATAAGTGTCTGATGCTTTGTGTCATTGGTTCAAGTTGCAAAAGATTATAGAGAGTGTTGTGGCAGGTGCTGAAGCAATTTTTACTGACTTCAAAGCTTCAGCATAAGTCAGTTCCTCATAGACATAGATGCACTAGTCGGCCCTTGGAATACATGATGACTTGGAGAATAAGCAGAGGCCACACAGAACAGGCCAGCTGCTGGAAGAGGAAGGAGCGGGAGAGTGGGAAGGATTTTCAGCAGAAGGCCATATCTGCCCATGGTAGTGAGGAAGCTATTCCCTTAACTGAACCTCAGTGAATGAAGATATGTGAGATGTCTACATTTCAGTGAAAGGCCCTGATTGAAGTCTATCAACTGCTGCGTCCACAACTGCAATCTCCAAGCATGCCAAGGAATGCATTGCTGCTGTCTGCGAAAGTTACTGTAGCGATTAACTGTTATGCATCTTGCTTCTTTCAGTTTGGATTTGGAAATATTGGCAACTTCTCACAGCTTGCTGTCCGTTATTGCATAAGGTCGGGGGGGGAGGGTGGGGGGGGCGGTGGGGGGTCACAGGCTGTCTCTATAATGACAGCCAACTACCTTTCGATCTCTCTTACCAGGGAGCAGCAGGTGACTTGACAAAGATTGCAGGCTTCCCCATGGTGCAGTATTCCACTGACTGTGCGAACATCACACGTGTGCAATATGCTTGCAGTGAAAACCAGGCTGGCAGATAATATAGGAAGAGCAGACCATTCAGATGCTGAAACAGTTTTCCACTGCCTGGAGCGCTCTAGTGGAACTCTTCACACTTGGCAGAGCAGGTGTCAAGATTCATTGTGATCTGTTGCATGCTGCAAAAACTCACCATTATGAGAGGACAACCCTTGACACCAGTCAAACAGCGAGCAGCTGAGGAGCAGGAGCACAAGGAGAGGGTGGAAGAAGAGGAGGAGGAATCATGGGAAGAGGCAACCAACACAGCCAGTTTCTGCCTGGATTCATCTGAGTCACCAGTAACTGCAAGTCCAATTCCCTATTCACCAATCATCCCGATCGATCTTCCCTTTGTCACCCAGCTCCTCCTAGGCCACATGCAGGAATAAAAGCTACCACACGATAAACATTCCAAACCAAATTTGTGAATGAAATCATGTCAGGTTGCATACAAAAATCAACCAGTTAATGCTCACCAGCTGCATACAATTAAACACAGATAATATATAATTAACAATAATCACCCTTGTGCATTTCCTTAGTGTTTATATTCTGTGTGCCTTTCCCCAGCTGAGTGCTCCTACATACTGCTCCCCGAGTCACTGCAGCATGGCTGGTGGAAGGCTGCTGACTGACACTGCAGATAGCCTTGGAAAATGACCTCAAACAACTCTGATCCTAGAAGGTCTGGCTGCTGACTATTCTCTCAGCATGAGTGCCAGCAGTCTAAACTAGCTGGCTGATAGGCAACAGCAAGGGGACAGCCGGATTGGCAAGGGTGCGAGAATAAATGTGGGCTTCCTGAGAGAGGACAGCAGATTTGAGCTGCACAGAGTCACTGCCACTCCTCTGGTATGGTGCCTCAGCAATGCTATTAACCTGTTGGAGGACAGATCACTGGACTGTGAAGCCCTCCAAGTTCCTTTGGCAAAGTGTCTCCTCAATCACGGTTACAACAGCCTGAGCTTGTGTGGCAGCACTCAGACATTCGGTAGCTGCGGATTGTGCTGCAATGGAAGTTGAGACATCAATCATTGGAAGATCATTGGGTTCACAAGTGTGCAGCTGGAGTTGGTCACCACTCTCATGCTGGGCTCCAAGCTCAGCATAAAGCTCTGTGCCAAGTTGCTGCCAGATTCTTCCATGCTCCTTGACAGTGTACACAGGTTTTCTGGCAAGCCTGTCAATGCAACATGCATTTTATTGTGCATGTCCATCAACTTTCCTCTGTATGCTGCTCCAACAAAGTGCTCATCTGAATTTTCCACAGCAAAACTCTTATGCAGTCTCACTCATCAGTGAGCAACAACTATCCCTTTGTCTGATGCCCGCTCGTGCTCTGCTTTTCACCATGTGCAGATCCCATCTCTATCCTCCCTTCTAAATTACTTGCAGTCTCAGTATCTGAACTGGTGACTGCAAGTGTGAAATCGAGTGATGTTATTTCTCCGTCGTCACTGTCTTTCTGCTCTTCCACAACTGACCGGCCAGACTGCAGTTCTTGGGTATCTGAAAGGAGAAAGCCACAAGAGTAAGGTGGTGCTACACGAGTGGAGTGAGGAAAGGAAAGACATATATGCTGTATACTATCAGCAGCTTATAAATGAGGGAAAGGTGGGCTGTGAGGAGGAGAATCTGCTATGAAGATATCATTGTCTTTGTTAGTTTCAGCCCATCGCTGACCATGGCGTCAGCAATGATCTTCCCAGCTATGGCCAGGACATGCAGGTGGGTCTGTCTCCCTCTGGCTAATTCCTGCTGCCTCTGTTTCTGTGGCACATCGGGCAGAATCATCCCAGATTTGCACAAAATGTGGCAGCAGGTGGGAGAAAGGACGTTTTACCTGTCCTCCCCAATGGCGGCTTTTCGTGCCGTATCGTTCCATTCTCGGTGCACCCCTCCTCATTAATAATGCATTCCCACACCGGATCACTGACAGGCCGTGCTCTGATTCGCCCTCCCCACTGTCACTTCAGACCTTCAGTAATACGGGCACCATAATTAAAGAGCGCCCCTGCACATAGCTAACGCTCTCTAAGGGATCGGAGCAGCTGGAGAAGGTCATGGCTGCCAAGGGAGGAAATATGCTGCCCTCAAATTTAGTGATGCCTCCTTCGTCCACCTACTGGATAGAGTGGAGGACCGCAGTGAGGTCAGCTATACCCACTCTGGGTGAAGACCAGCAAGCAAGGGCATCAATCCAACATGGGAGGTGGTGGCAGTGGTGGTCAATGCCAGCACCCTGCAAAGGAGGACAACCCAGTATCACAAGAGGATGAATGATCTCCTCCATTTCTGCATGAGTAAGTCACTCTTCTCATCACTCTCAGCTCTCACACTCACAAACCCATCACATATCCACAGGGATCTCATTCACTGCTAGTTCAAGGGACATCACCATTCGTGCTCTCACACACGCCTTCATCTACCCTGCAGATCGTGTCCTTATCCTGTCTATGGCACCACTCACCACCCACACATGCCGGACATCCTTATCATCTGGCCTGTCAGGTTTCCTGCTTACACACTCTCCATCTGTATTCAAGCAGGACAAGCTGGCACACAACATAAGTGAGAGGTCGCACACCGGTGGAGGAATGCTTGACATTAAGGTCCTCACAGGCTGGCCGGTGAAGATCTGGACTGTTCCTGTGCTGACAGTGAGGTTGGCAGTGCTCAACCAAGTGAAGATCCAGCAGTGCAACATCCATCCGACAACCATGCTGTGAGTGAGTTCCCTTGTTTCACAGTCCCCTCCCAGGTACTAATTGTTTCTCCTGGCTTTCACAGGCACATCTGGGAAATAGCCAAGGGGTCCACGAGCTATGTCCTCGACTCAAGCCCTGAAGTCACCTCGGAAGAAGAATCTAATGACACCTTAATTGAAGACCCATCACAGCGCTCACCCAAACCCTCCACTAGTTCAGAGACACACACCTCGGTAGGACCTAGTTCTCAGGTAGCATCGGGATCACAATCTGGTGAGCACATTGCACTGTCTGATCCATAGCTGGCAGTGGCAGGGACTTCCCAGTTTTCCAGCACCCAGAGCACTGCTGGAGACCAGAAATCTGCTGAGTCGAGTCAGATGAGGAGCCTCTGCACTAGGTCATACCTCAGTGGCTAGAGCTGCAAAGCCAAGCTTGGGAACAACAGGAAGGGATGTCTGCTGCACTCGTCAGACTGCAAGGCACAATAGAAGTGTCCATCGCCTCCAGGCTGAGGTGATAGCACCGGCATGTCAACGCATCGAGGTCAGCACTGGTAGGATGGCGGCTGCCATGGCGATCTTGGTCCAGGACCTCAGCCCCGCCCTGCTGTGCAGGGTAAACTCCATTGCTGATGCCATAGCTGGCCTCCAAAAGTTGTGACACAAGAAGGATGTGGGGCAGCTCGATCTCACTCCAGCTTCCCCTTTTCCTCAATCAGCCAAGGGCCCTCGAGCACCCATAAGGAGGAGGATCAGCAGGTGCATGCTCCAGGGCCATTCACCCAGCCGACTCCAAGAGTATACGGCCCATCCGAGTTCCCTGATCCTGTGACCCACAGAAGCTCCAGCTGCATAGGCCAAGGTGGGTGCCGCTGTCACACAGAAGGACTCTGGCCGGGGACCTTCAGCTTTCGGCTCGCCAGAGAGCGCCCACCAAGGTCATCACAGACAGGGTGTAGCCGTCAGCAGGCTGCCTCCAACTCCACTGTGGATGTCCGGGGAGCACCAAGATGTAGCGGCAGGGTTAGGAAGGTTAAGAAGATGTAGTTGCACAGCCAGGACATGGGTGTTGGTCACTTATACATAATGTTCACTATTGTAAATAAATTCCCAAGAATGGCTCCTTGTCTACGACTCCTTGTTATTACGGGCAGTGTTCATGTCACTCAGATGTGAAACCTTGGTTCCTGCACAAGATCAAGGCAAGTGTTTCAGTCCAGAGCCTCTTCCCTGTGCAGTGTGTAATCTTCAGAACAAAGTGATGGTCCAGCTTCACAATCAGTGGACACATCAGTGATGCCAGCACCTCGATGGTGTTTGTCATTGTTGCCAGCATGTTGTGGGCAGGTGTCACAGAGTTCTATCATTCCCTCTGTGCGATCTCAGCACCTTTAAGTTGGGGCTGATCCCCATCTCTTCAGCATCTGTGACCAGTGATGCTGTGCTCCTGAAGGGCTCAGGTGCTGAAGGCTGATAAACGATCAGGTGCATTTAAAGCTTCTGGGCTGCATCTCCATGATGTGACCCTGATCACAGAGTGCAAGTGAGCTGCCGTCAGCCAGACAGGAGTCAGACATTCACAGAGGTAATAGGGAGATCTATGGGGTGTCCTCACTGCATTTTGTCATCATCCTCCCGGAATCCAGAGACAATTAGGGCCTCCATGGCCTGAACCTGAGCACTGAGGGTATGTGTGCTGCCATCAGCCACAGGTTGACACGTTTGCAAGGTGAGGATACCAGGACTGTACTCACTGTATTTTGTCATCATCCTGTATGCATCTTGTGGCTGTGAGGGTTTTCTGAGCTGGTCCGCCTTGACTGGCCAGTGCAATGGCCTCATTGTCCGCTTCCTCGCTTTCGAGAACCTCATCAGCACTATTTCCTTTGATGTCCTCATTATCGGAGGATATGTGCAGCTCCTCCATCTCATCTTCAGCTAGGTACTCCCCCCACCTTTGCAGCACCAGGCTGTGGAGTGTGCAGCAAGTGACGATGATGCGCAACACCCTGTCGGGACTGTATTGCAGGGCTCCACTGGACCTGTTGAGACACCGGAGCCTCATTTTCAAAACGCCTATAGCTTGCTCCACCAAAGTCCAGGTCGTGGCATGAGCCTCTTTATACTTTTGCTCTGCTGCAGTCTGAGTCCGCTACACAGGCATCATCAGCCACGTCCTCTGTGGGTAGCCTTTGTACCCGAGGAGCCAACCCTGCTGCAGTTGGCATATGTAACTGACAAGTTCCCTAGACATGCGCAGTCTACGGAAGATGCCTGGGATCTGAGACCTGCGAAGGCTGTAGGAGTCATGGACACTCCCTGAGAATTGTGCGTAGGCCTGTAGGATGTGTTTTTGGTGGTCCCACAAAAGCCGAACATTCAGCAAGTGGAAGCCTTTGCAGCTGACATCATTGGCTGCCTGTTGCCACGGAGATCTAAGTGCCAAAAGAGTGCAGCCGATGGCACCCTGCACCTGTGGAAAACCTGAGATCTGCACAAATCCCAGCGCTCTTGCTTCCTGGCTTTCCTGATTCCGGGCGAAATGCCCAAAGTTCTGTGCCATTGAGAAGGTGGCTTCTGTGACCTCCTAGATACACTCGTGCTTGGAGGCTTGTGAGATCCTACACAGGTCACCTGTGGAGCCCTGGAAGGAGCCACTTGTACAAAAACTGAGCCCAGCAGTCACTTTCACAGCTGCTGGCAATAGATGCCCTCCATGTCCCCTTGACGCCAAGTCTTGCAGCAGGTGGCATATGTGACTGACAAGTTCCCTGGACATGCACAGTCTTCGGCAACGCTGGCTCTCAGTCATCTGCAGGAGTGACAGTTGCCGTTTATAGGCCCTGGGTCTGGCACGGCATCTATGAGCAATGGCTTCCTGTGGATCTTCAGGCCCTGCTGCCCCTCATCTTAAGGGAGGTGCTCCTACCTTTCCCAAGCCAGGTGCCTCCATCGCTCTCTTCTTCTCTGGTCTCTGTAAGTCATGAGTCACACAGCTAAATCACCAGACTCCATGATCCTGATGTTTCCCTCCTGCAGGTTGAAAGACAGAGACGTGTGGGTTAGCTGGGATGCACTAAGAACCCCTCTTGGTTAAATCTGAAGGCGCCTTCACACATGCAGGGAAGTGCGGGCCAACGCTTGGATGGCCAGTGTGTAGTGTGCTCATTGGCTGTCCAAAACTCCACCCACCTCCACCCTACTCCACTTGATTGATTGGCAGCAGCTTTGGCCACTGAACTGCAGGCTGTGCTCTCAGCTCAGGCACAGGTATTCTCCTAACCTGCACTGCAAGACCACACTGTTAACTTGAATCAGAATGGATACTGGTCCAAGCCTTAACAAAGACATTGCAAGGCACTGGAAGCACCTCCACCAGTGTCTGCCGTGACCACCTTTCACAAGGGGATTGTCCTATTTGCCCAGTCAGCTAATTGCTCTGCTTTCCTCTAAAACAGACATTAATTTGGAGTCTGTGCCCGGGGGGGGTGTAAAGTTCTGGAGCATTTGGTGGCATTTTCATGCTTTTGAGCAGGCAGAAAAGTTTCAGAGGCCCAACTCCAAGCATATAGAGGGAGCTGAGGGTGAATGGTCTCAGCTGCAGAAGAATGCTCACTTTTGACAAGCTTTTCTAGGTGAGTGGCCGTTTCCCTCACTCCCTCTACGTGTGCTTGAGTCTTTCCTTCAGCCTGTCTGTGTTGCTCCTCCTCCCCACCCCCCACCCCGGTGTGACCTACACTGGAGCCCTTGCCCTGCCACCGCACTGAAAGCCAGCTGGGATAAAACAGTTTGCCTTTGCCCCCCGTGAATGTGCAGCGCCTCATCCTTGATGTCCCAAAGGCAACACTAACTGTGCAAGGTTGTGTGCTCTTGTCTCTGAGCTCCTCTCGAGGTTCAGCTCACCGAGTGCATGCCTTTTAAAAGCCGGCATGCTCTTCCGAAGTCACGGTGGTAAATTTGATGTGAGGAGGGTGTGATTCCAGTGAGCTGGGCTTCTAGTAGACGCAAATCTATTAAAATGACACTCCCTGCATGTGGCAACGGGAAATGCAGCCCATCATTGATGGGTGGAGCAGATGTTTCACTGATTTTTGGCCTTCTCGCCATATTGTCCCTCTCCCTGACACCAAAGGGGCCAGAAAATTCTGGCCGTTGTCCTGGGTGTGGGAAAAGAGTGCACCCATTTCCTTTACGATGTGGCACTTGTGTTTGCATAGCTGGCGGCCTGTGCAAGCTGTGAGTTGTGGGTGAGGCTGACTACACAGTTAAGTGTGTGGGAGTGTGGTAGGGCACATGAACATCAGATATAAGTCCTTATTGATAGAGATTTTTGGTAGCTGAGTGATAGGTGTGTGGTAATTTAAACAGTGTCTGAGGGTAGTGATGCAGTTAGTAGGATAGGGCATACGAACATGCATTCACTGCTGCTTGACTACTTGTGAGAAATCATTGAGCTTCTTAAAGCACTGCATCCATGTTCTTGGGGCCAGTCTCCTGGTATTGACCAGTACAACTATCTGCATCCATTAAGTTGCGAGTTTGTCTCTACCTCCTACAGTTACACAGGTCAAAATCTTCCAAAGGTTTAAAATTCACAGCTATCAGGACCACTCCCAGGTTCCAACCCCTTTCATATCAGTGGTGTACACTACAGCATGATCTTACAGGAGGCGGCCAACCAACTGTCTGTCTCCGCATTTGGCATTCAATTAGGGATGCTGGGCAGGAGACCAGGTCAACAGTGCAATCAAACACATTGTATTTAATAAGACATTAGCAGGCTGTACAGTTAAACCCTCCACCCTCAAGTGATGATCAACTCCCTCAAAAATGACCATCAATAATTCACACGTTTGCACCCTTGGCTCTCTCGTTACCTTCGGAGGAGTAACCTATTTATGGAGAATCTTTTGTTTTGAGTCATTTTAATTTGTCTCAGGTTTCCAGCTGATTTATGCTGAAGTTAATTCTATTGGAGTATCGCTACCAGGGGAGAGCATGGGGCTTGTTATTTTCTCCTAGTGTTCACTAAGAAAGGAATAATCTATCAAACTAAGTTGAGCTCATCCTCAGCTTCTATTCTGTTTACATATCTTCACTTACCTCCTCACTGTTGTATTCCTGAAATACTAGCTTAACATATTCTTTCTATCTGCAATTATAGTATGTACAGGTCCCTTTTGACCCAGAGATAAAAACAAAAAAACTGCGGATGCTGGAAATCCAAAACAAAAACAGAATTACCTGGAAAAACTCAGCAGGTCTGGCAGCATCGGCGGAGAAGACCCCCACACACACACCTTAAACCAGCTTATATTTCAACTCTTTCTTGGACTCGAACTCAAGTTCTGTCGAAGGGTCATGAGGACTCGAAACGTCAACTCTTTTCTTCTCCGCCGATGCTGCCAGACCTGCTGAGTTTTTCCAGGTAATTCTGTTTTTGTTTTTCCTTTTTGACCCTCTGTTCAGCCTCTTATCATGTTTCTATATGTTTTGTGTTCACACCAGTGAACTCCTTCAAAATTCTCCCTACAGTTTTAGATGTGTTATTCTTCCTTCTTATTTAGTTTGGATTAATTTGATCATTCATTTAATGCTACCCTGATCATTGGAGTTTTGTTCCATTGTTGATTTAAGTGCCTGTCAGTTGCAGATAATGATGCCTCCCCATTGTAATTTTGCCTTCTTGGAGCTGATGGGCGCCTGACAATGTGCGGGATCCATGCGATGTTCGATAAATTTCATTTCAAATAGAGCTAATTGTGCTTTTAATTACCTGAATTGGCTTCCCCCCACTGCTGCTGGGTAGGTAGCTATTGCAGCTGAGAGCCCACCTCTGGTGCCTGCTGACATAGGTGGGAACACTACAGGGAGCCAGGCCAATGCTTCTCTTTCAAGATTTACATGCCCCCTCCACCGACCTCCAAAGCCCACCTGCTTGGGACAGGGAAAGCTCCAGCCAAGATATTTCTCCTCTTTTCCACTTCCCCCAGAAAGGTCTTCAGTGGAATATCAGAAAAATTTGAAGTTCGCTCCCTCCCACGTTCTGTCAAACTTCAATGTGTCACTGATCAGATTCACTTTCTGAACTACAGCTAGCACCTGCTTCAGCCAGAGTGCAGTTTCCCTTTAAGCTGTGCATCTTGTAATATGCCTTTAAGGGATAGCAGCATGCCATCACAAGAAAGGAAATGTGTCATGCGATCCAGTCTTAGTTTCATTTTGCTTTGAGCAAAGCACATACAGCTCTGCTGCTTCAAGCTTTATACCTATGTATAACTGTTCTTATGTGCCTAGTCTTAATAAATGAACCCAAAATGTGTTTACCCAATCCCTTATGAGCAATTGGCGCCTTGTGTCTTGTACAGTAAATAAGACCAAGGTATTGTATCACTATAATAACATGACATGGTGTTCAGCAGTGGTAAGACAGGTGGCAGCAAGATTAAGTATAGGTACGACATGGTGAACAGGCTTGGATCACACTACATAGCATAAGATGGCCCTTAACTTTTTGGTCAGACTTCAATGAAGACACAGCTTTGGAGAGTGTTGAAAACGCAGTGGGGTGACTATGAAGAAAAGCTTTGGAGACACCGCGCTGAGCTAGTGCTCAAGTAATGAACTGGTAAGTAGACAAATCGCTTGTGGTGAGATTGCAGCATGTAGTCTGTCAGTCAGTGAGTGGGACAGTGCTTCGAGAGGACCAGCACCACGTTAGCTCAGTCAGGAAAGGCAAGTGACCAGGGTGTGGGCTGGACCAATAGGGCGCAAGGGAGAGTCAAACAAAAAAACTGTCATTAGAATAGGGCCAGGGAAAGTTGAGATAATAACGGGTGGTTTCAGGAGTTGCTGAACAATAAATTGAATAAGAAGCAAAGACGCCATTACTCCATGGTACATTGCTGCCACAACTTGTCTTTGTGGGAGGAGCTTCTCCAAAGCACGCAAAAAAGGCTAAAGTGACACTCATCCCAGATACTACAGAAGACGGATGGATAAAGGGATATTGTCAGAAAGCCTACAAAATTCTCGAGCTTGAATTTGAATGCAGCTGATCTACTATCCAAATTTGAAATGTTAAGCAATGCACAGAACTATGGTTTCTTGATCCAGGTATGTCTAAACCAGACAAGCAAGCCATGAAAAATTGCCTAGTGATTGTGAATGAAGGTCTACACAGGCTGAATACATTGGGATTAACAGCTAAAGATTCCCCAAAAGATATAGACTACATTGGAATACTAGTTCAGAATCGGGTTAAAATTTCATATTCATTGACTACAGTTCATGTCATTTGACAACAGCCTACAGAATCCATAGCCCACTTTGTCAGCAGATGCAGAGAAAAGGGTGTGGTTTTTAAAGCAGAGCTAGCAGACAGGAATGTTGAATTGATGATCACCTCCACTACCATGGAAGCATTCCAGAAAGGTCAGCTAGACAATGCCAAAAAATAAAACATCGAAGAGCTACTCAAGGTTAGATGTAAATACGAAGTGATCCTCACAGGCCAACAAAGCTTACTGGTCCTAAGTACAACCCTAATTGTTGACACACTCACTAGAACATCCAAACCTAGCAAGACTTGGAAGGTGTGGACTTCTGCATGCAACAAGGGAAATGCCCAGTTTTTCATCAATTCTGCAAGGCATGTGGCAGAAAGGGCCATTGGCAGTGCTCTAGAGCAAAGTACAAAGAACCATGCACTGATCCAAACCAAACTGTAGACAATGGGTACCTTCAAGCAATAAGAATGACCATCTGGTATCCTATCAGAAGCATACACATGAGGTGATTGACAAACCAGAAAATGATAATGATGTGCATAACGAGATAAAAAGAGGTAAACACATGTTTCACACCGTTAATCTCATGGAAAAAACAGATGCCCTCAAACTATCTGAATTGTTTGTCAAGATTCAAATTATCTATCCTAAGAAAGTTGGTAATTATTGGTTATTGGTCAAGATTGACACAGAGGCAAGTGCCAACATACCACCTCTGTGAATTCTAAAAGGCATGTATCCGCAGACATAGGAGGCCATGGGGAAACTTACTACTGTGAAACATTCATGGTACAAGGGTTCACTAACTCCATGTGCAGAATGCATAGTCCTGGAGTGCAAGTACAATCGATCATCCTGTGTGTCACAGATGTTCTACATCATGGAAACTAAAGGCCCAGTGATTGCAGGTCTACCAGCATGCCATGATCTTACACTAGTAACAGTCCATGGAATCAGTCAGACATCACAAGGCAGATCAAGGTCAGAACTACTCCTATCACCTTAATTCATGGCCTAACATCAAAATCTCCAGAATGTTTTGATAAAATTGGAAGTTTCAAGGGAGTTGCAACATTACACTTGTAGAAGAATGCAAGAATCCACTACGTAAATGCAACATCAGCTTTCAAGACAAAATGAAGGTCTAACTAGAAGCGGAATATCAATCACACTACTTCTTCTCTTCATTACCTGAGATCTAATGGCCTAGCTGAACGAATGATTCACACAGTGAAACCCCTGATTCTCAAACGTACCTATGTATAACTGTTCTCATGTGCCTAGTTTTAATAAATGAATCCACAATGTGTTTACCCAATCCCTTATGAGCAATTGACGCCTTGTGCCTTGTACAGAAAATAAACCCAAGATATTATATCATTATAATAACATGAGAGTGCAGCTTTGATTTAAGTCGTGCTAGATATTCATGACATTGGCCAGCTGCTGACATGTCTAACCAATCAACAGCATAGTTAGGGTTGGCTGAACATTAAAATTATTGATTAAGCAGTTAGAATAGTTGTGGTTAATCACATATTGTGATTCCCATGTTCATTTTTGAGTGCTATTGAATTTAGCCTCCTCTGCAGGTTTTTCATTCAAAAGCAGATTAGATGCAATTTTCATGGAGCAGAGCAGTATATGTGGGCCCTTAGCCCCGCTTTTACTGAAGATGCACAGTGCCTTAGCTTGCACATAGTTGCATGTTGTAGGATAGTTCAGGGATCAAGATAGAGAATGCACAGTTTATCAGACTTGGCACTGGAGGGCCTGGTGAACAGATCCAGAGGAGGACCTGTGTCTACAGGCAGGACAATGAACTCCAGGTTCTCATCCTGTTGCTCTCTCTGAAGCGATTGTGGTTGCTCTGTCTGGCCTTATGTCCTCCCCACATTCCTCATCCAGATCAAGGGGACCTCTAGCAAATGCCCATGAACAAGCACCCCCTTTCTGCTGGTAACTTTCATAAGGTCTTCAATAAGGTGGAGTAGCATGGCAATTAATAGATTTAGGAGAGGTCCTCAGAGAACACGCAAAATAAATGTTGCCCAAGGGTTGGTAAAGGCTTGACAAAGTGTTGCAGGAGGGCTCCTGATGGGTTTCAGAGGTGCTCTTCATAGCTTCAACAGTCAGTTAACATGAAATGGTGAGTGTCCCTTTAAGTAGTACTCGAAAAGCCCATCACACCTTATTTACTGCCAAACAGATGGTCACTGTTTGGAAAAGGTGTCAGCCATCTAAATGTTGTGAAGCCTCCTTAATAAGCATTAGCAGGCATTTTAAGTGGCATTCAATGCTTAACAAACCTTGGCATAGCAACCCTTAGCACACACTTAAATTTCTTTGCCTGAATGGTGTCTTGCACCAAATACATGATAACCCAGCTTTTCAGATCAAGGCCCCACATCAACCATCTCAGCAGATCTTTAGTAGCTGAACAAGCTGCTGAAGATTGCTTCCTTGAAGTTTTATTCATCAAAACTCAGTCCTGTATTTTCAACAATATTGTTATTTGGTGCCACAAGAAAATACATTTCCCATCCCCATCTCAGCCAATCACTGCAGGGTGATTCAATTTTATGGCAAAACCATGCTTTTCTAGGTGTCACTAATAACAATAAATGCTCCCAATAAGTGGGAGTACATTCCAAACAAGAAATAAAATGGCAGATCAGTCTCCAGGGTGACTAGGTTTTTCAGATGCAGAGAGATCAGGCTCATTTCACTTTATTTTAGTGAAATTACTGCAAGTTTTGACTCCTGCTTTATGCTCACAATTCAAAAGCAATTTATGTCACCAAGAGAAGTGAATCATGTGAATTTAAAAATGGGAAAGCTGCGGTTGCTTCAGTGATAAGTGCACTTTCACCGGCTGATTTTTATTTGCCACCAGTGAGTGCATCTCAAGGGCAAGCTAGCTTCTCTTTATTGCTCTGACTTTTTCCACCCAATCAACGAGATTTTCCTCCAAAGGCAGTTTTAATTCAGGAAGATGATGCTTTCAATTTACAGAAGAGATGCTCAAAACCTATGGGGTGTGAATTTTATTTCTGTGTCATCATTTGACTGGGCTGCACTATGCCACCAGCTGCAAGGCCTGCCTTCTTGAGAAGGGCATCCATGCCAGCACCTCATGCCTGTGCTGGAAGGCTGGGAACAATCACTATTGTGACATCACGTAGCTCTACAGGTCACCCTGCAGGACAACAGGCGGGTGGACCTGTAAGTCGGAACATCATGCCATTGACAGCGTGCCCGTCGCCAGCTCACCCAGCCATACCATATTGAAAAGCTGCATCATTCCTTCAGTATACAGGGTTTATCTGGTTATTGTTTCTGATAATGGAACAGCCTTCACCCGTGTGGAACTTCAGAGATCCACGAACCTGAACGGTATCTGGCAGTAAAGACCACCCCTGGCATCCTTCATCCAATGGTCTCGCCGAAAGAGCTGTCCAGACTTTGAAAACTGGTATGAAGAAGTTACCTGGAGTTACTCTAGAGTCTCACCTTTCCATATTTCCCCTAAATTACCGTACAATACCACACACTACTACAGGCTCAACACTGTTACAGTTACTGATGAAATGACATTGGCGTGCGCGTTTACACTTGGTGTTTCCAAATCTAAAGAGGAAGGTGACACCGAGGCAGAATAATCAAAAATTGAACCACGATCTACACAGCAAGGCTCATATGTCCCATATAGGCAACCCTGTGTATGTGTGTAATTTTGGAAGTGGACCCTGTTGGACTCCAGGAGCCATTATTTCAGAGACTGGTCAATTATCTTTTCAAGTGCAAGTCAAAGAAAGAATGGTACATAAATACTTGGGTCATATTAGGGCAAAGATCAAGATCAAGATGTGATTGATGTTTCACCGCCAACTTCTGAGGTGTATGATCCTCTTAAAGTTAATATTCCAGATGTATCTAATTAGTTGCCAAAAACTGAACTACCAAGTGCCAATGAGAGCTCTCCTAGTGCAGCTCTAGATCCCATTAATCCTGTTCAGGAACCTCCTTCAATAGAGCTGTACCACTCTAAGAGACTTGATTTGTAATCACCAGAGACTGTGCACATGTTTACTGGTTATTCAGACTTTTTTTATCGTAAATGTAAGAAACATAAAGGGGGAGGAAGTATTGTTCCTCCCTCCTGTCAATCGCTCATCATGTCATGCAGTTACAGGGGCTTTGACCAAGAAGCTTATAGCATGGCAATCCTGTGGGCTGGGCTTCCAATGGAGAGATCATGTCTAGCGTGCAAGCATCCTAAATAAAGTTTAGCTTTTTCTTCACCAAACCTGCTGCTCCATCAAGTTATTATACCGATGATGCTTGGCAACTTGAGCAGGTCTGTAGCAGACTTCAGGAGGAAAGAGATTGGCTGGTGAATAGTCCGATGCTTGGCCGATGCAATTTCACGTGGATAAGTGTGAAGTGATGCACTTTGGAAGAAACGACAGAGAGAGATAATATAATATAAATGGTAATATTTTGGCAGGGTTAGGGTGGGAGCATTGCAAGAGTAGAGGGAACTGAGAATGCACATTCATAAATCTTTGAAGGCGTCCAAGTAAGTTGATAAGGCAACTTTGTAAATAGGGGGATAAAAGCAAAAAACTGTGGATGTTGGAAATCCAAAACAAAAACAAAAATACCTGGAAAAACTCAGCAGGTCTGACAGCATCTGTGAAGAGGAACACAGTTAACATTTCGAGTCCGTATGACTCTTCAACAGAACTAAGGAAAAATAGAAAAGAGGTGAAATATAAGCTGGTTTAAAGGGGTGTGGGACAGGTAGAGCTGGATAGAGGGCCAATGATAGGTGGAGATTGCCAAAAGATGTCATAGACAAAAGGACAAAGAGGTGTTGAAGGTGGTGATATTACTTAAGGAATGTGATAATAAAGGTACAGATAGCC
Source organism: Carcharodon carcharias (assembly GCF_017639515.1). Classification (NCBI taxonomy): domain Eukaryota; kingdom Metazoa; phylum Chordata; class Chondrichthyes; order Lamniformes; family Lamnidae; genus Carcharodon; species Carcharodon carcharias. The sequence continues at coordinate 8,545,989 of NC_054470.1, forward strand.
CTAGTGGGGGTGGGGTTGGGGGAAGGGATCGAAATAGGTTAAAAGGCAGAGATAAAACAATGGATGGAAATACATTTAAAAATAATGGAAATAGTTGGGAAAAGAAAAATCTATATAAATTATTGGAAAAAAGGGGAATTGGAAAGAGGGTGGGGATGGAGGAGGGAGTTTATGATCTAAAATTGTTGAACTCAATATTCAGTCCGGAAGGCTGTAAAGTGCCTAGTTGGAAGATGAGGTGCTGTTCCTCCAGTTTGCGTTGAGCATCACTGGAACAATGCAGCTGGCCAAGGACGGACATGTGGGCATGAGAGCAGGGTGGAGTGTTGAAATGGCAAGCGACAGGGAGGTCTGGGTCATGCTTGCGGACAGACCGAAGGTGTTCTGCAAAGCGGTCACCCAGTCTGCTTTTGGTCTCTCCACTGCAGAGGAAACCACATTGGGAGCAACGAATGCAGTAGACTAAATTGAGGGAAGTGCAAGTGAAATGCTGCTTCACTTGAAAGGAGTGTTTGGGCCCTTGGACGGTGAGGCGAGGGGAAGTAAAGGGGCAGGTGTTGCACCTTCTGCAGTTGCATGGGAAGGTGCCGTGGGAGGGAGTTGAGGTGTTCAGGGTGATGGAGGAGTGGACCAGGGTGTCCCGGAGGGAACAACCCCTGTGGAATGCCGCCGGGGGGGGTGAAGGGAAGATGTGTTTGGTGGTGGCATTATGCTGGAGTTGACGGAAATGGCGGAGGATGATCCTTTGAATGCGGAGGCTGGTGGGGTGATAATTGAGGACAAGGGGGACCCTATCATGTTTCTGGGAGGGAGGAGAAGGCGTGAGGGCGGATGCGCGGGAAATGGGCCGGACACAGTTAAGGGCCCTGTCAACGACCGTGTGTGGAAAACCTCGGTTAAGGAAGAAGGAAGATATGTCAGAGGAACTGTTTTTGAAAGTAGCATCATCAGAACAGATGCGACGGAGGCGAAGGAACTGAGAGAATGGGATGGAGTCCTTACTGGAAGCGGGGTGTGAGGAGCTGCAGTTGGGGTAGCTGTGGGAGTCGGTAGGCTTGTAATGAATATTGGTGGACAGTCTATTGTAAATAGGAGCATTGCAAGCAAAAACAAGAATGTCATATAAATGTTTACAATTCACTGAGTATGCCTCAGGAGGCGTGCTATCTACAGTTCTGGGCACCCCACTTTCAGAAAGATGTCAAAGCCTTGAGAGGGCATAAAAGACATTCACAAGATGAGGGCCTTCAATTATATGGAGAGATTGGAGAAACTGGAATTGTTCTCCTTAAAGCAGAGAAAGTTAAGGAGACACCTAGTAGAGTATTCAAAATTATTAGAGGTTTTGATGGAACATGAAGGGTTCTTGTCTGTCTCCAGGCTGGTATAAACTTCCCCCAATTAGACCGGCAGGTGGAAGGGTCCGTTGCGGGATTCCAGGCTGTTTCCACTGGGGTGTCCAATTGGTTCATTAATGAGCCAATTAGTACCTATTATCCCTGAGCCCACTTCAATTTAGTGGTGGCTCAGGCATTAATTGGGAGCCACATGGCTTTCTCATGCCTCCCAAAGGTCACCCAGCAAACCCTGTCAGGTTGCCACCTGCCTCTTGAGGAGGTCCCTCATTGTCAGGCACTCTGTTCCCAATTGAGGGACTCAGCATTGGGAAGGGGGTCCTCTAAAAGCCACCCTTGCCTTCAACTCATCTGCACCCCCGCTACAGTGGCTCCCACCCTGTGATCCCCATCCCACCTTCACTCACCTTTTATCTGGGGTCCCACAATGATCCTGGACTTCTCGTGGGTGCATTGCCATCAGTTCCCATTGCTTCTGCTGGTGCTGGCAGCATGATGAGCTGCTGGCCTCTGATTGGCTGGCAGCTTTCGGTAGGTGGGACTTCTGCCACTGGGGTTCCTCGATCATAAGAAAGGCCCTATGTGGACACTTACATTCTTGCAGGGCACTTGATTCCTCTGGGCCTCCCCCACAGAACTGTTGGGTGTTCCCTGCCAGTTCTCCAATCAGTGGGTGAGACCCCCATTGGTCTGACAGAATCTTGGCCTATGATTCAATGCATTCAAGAATCAGGGCTCCATGCTCCAGAACTCCATCTCTCTACTTTTCCATCTCCTTTTCCTTTAAGATTCTTTTTAACATCCACATCTTTGACTAAACGTTTGGTCACCTTTGGTAATATTTCCTTCTTCAACGTGGTGTCCATTTATTCTAATTATATCTGTGAAAAACCCTGTGAATTTTTGCCTTAATTGTAGCTGTAATGTAATTGTGAGTTGTCACTGAATCAGTACTTGCCAATGATCATAGGTGACTATTTCTAAAGGCCCCTGATGGTAAATCCAACATAAGCAAAAGCACCATTCTATCGTCTAATATGAGCTGGACTACACCGATCCAAAATGATTCTGATCTGAGTAGAAATACACATTGGCTGATATTAAATTACAGTCAATGTATAATCTGAAAATGCAATGAGGAAGGAGACAAATAGGGATCCAATTGGACTGTTTACAAATTCAAATCCAGTTGTTCCTGAAATTACAGCTGTAATGTTAATGGTGATTATAATTGCATTAGAGCTGGGTAATTTATCAGCAAGACCCAAAATGAACTTTGTTGTCAGCTACCCAGCTTGCCCTATGATTACTAATTAGTTTCATGATAACACAATGTCTTTACACTAGCACACTCAGTATTTTGTTCAAAATAATTTTTGGACCAAATTTATTCATTCTGCTACATGAAGAACAATAACTGGTAATTGTCGAAAATGTATCATGGTTAGGGAAGCCCAGTTCCAGATTTATTCCTGCCACTGTCGATGTCACGAGAATCCAAATGATCAGGTGCTATGTAAGAAAGTATTTTCAAAATCATTTGTACAAATTACTAACTGTCTTTATAAGTAGGTGAATAGCAACTGATGGCCTGCTTTCATTGACATATCTAAGCCATACTTAAACATATTTACAAATATGAAAGTCTAAAGAGACAATATAAAAATATCATTAATATTAGCATTAGAAAGAAAGATGGCTTTTTATTTTGCTATTTGAAAACATATCCACTAGTCCCCCTTATGGTTTTTATAACCCATGATATTTGTGTCAGGTTTGGGAAGTTAGATATAAGGAACCATTACCATGATTAACATAGACACTGATGATTTTATTTTGAAGAACAATTACAGGATTCATTTTATTTGGTAACGTAATTTTATTCATACTCTGGAAAAAATAACTACTGTACAACTTACGTCTTGTTAGAAATGAACAATTCGGCTTTCTATGCTGAACTGGTTCAACTTTGCATGGAAGAACAGAAAAGTAGTTAGGTCCTTTCCTTGCTATTCAAGGATACCTGTTCACTCTGATAGAATGCAAGCCAAGATTGTCCTGATGTTATAGGATGGTGGAGTAATTTGGGGAACATTTTGCAGTGAGGAAAGTAATCAGGAGTTAAGATTACTAAACTACAGTAATCTAAATTACCATTTTTTAAATCAAATAAAAGTTGTGGCATATATTTGTTATTTATTTCTACCAAAAATATAATGCTAATATTTAAGGATTTTTATTGGTGAAAACATTGGGAGAGATTTTCCCCTAATTGCACTAAGTGTGGCAGCGGGTGTGAGAATTGGCACTGTACCCACTAGCCGCAATGGTAGGTTTTCACATTGTATTGTCCATTCCCCACCACATTACTTGTACATACAAGGGAAACATACCGGATTGCAGGCACGCAGACCCTGATTCGCCCCTTCTGCTTTGAGTGTTTTGAGTTCAAAGATAGTAGTGTTCCTTAATGTCTTTCTCAGTCTGGAATCTTTATTGAACTGATTGTAAGATGGCAGCTTACAGAGCTGCCTTCATATGGCAGAGGTCACATGACTACAGCAAGCCAGATAGGACATGTAATACTATTGCATTTCAAAACCAAAACATCCCCCTTTTCATAACGAACAAAAAATCCAAACATCCCACTTTTCCTAATTCACAGAAGACACATTTGCATGCATGATCATGCATAACTATGAGTTACCCAAGTTACCCACTGTTCTCATGCATTAACAATTGTTTATCCTACTAGTCAGTATCTGCACCTGCATTTCCTTACATAGTTTTTAAATCATGCCGTCTCTTGATGGGACTTTCAAAGTGCATGGCCAGTAAGAGGCGCATGGTCAGTGACAGGAGACTTTGGCCTGAGTCAGACAGAGACCCAGTGAGTATATTTGGGAATTTGGTTCAAAGTGGGAATTCGGCTCATAGGGGGAAAGAGGTGCTTTAGGAAAAGTCTGCTGAGTGGAGAGTTTGGTGAAGGGTGGGGAGGAGGTTTTTTCCTCCTCTTTTTAAGCCTTCTGTATTTAATTTCTACTTTGGTGCAGCAGAAGGAGCAGGTAAACCAGTAACTGGTATTTAGTTTTATCAGTGTTATAAGTATTGTATTGTTTTATCAGTGTTGTAAAGTTTACTGGCAGTGCCAAAACCTATTAGAGGTGTAGGCTTTATTAACTATAATTAACTAATTAGCAATTGTTAATTAACACATATTGGTGATGGCAGGGCAGGTGTTGTGCTGCAATTGCAGAATTTGGGAGTTTCTGGATACTGATGTAAACCAGGGCAAACACATCTGTGGTAAGTGTTTGCAGCTGCAGGAACTTTGGCTCCGATTTATTGAGCTGGAGGTCAAGTTGCAGACACTGCGGCATATCAGGGAGGGTGAAATTTGCCTGGAAATGTATTCCAGGAGGCGGTCACACCCTTTAGGATAGAGTCTTCTGATTTGTTCAGTGGTCGGGGGCAGGGAGGTATGACTGCATGTGAGGCAGGTGAGGGGGCCCAGAGGTCAAGAGTGCAGGAGCCTCGGCCCTTGTAATTGTCCAACAGGTTTGAAGATTTTTAAGCTTGTTTGGATGAGCATGGGGCTGTGGGGTGTATGAGATAACTGCCCATGGCATCATGGTATATGAAGCCTTTCAAGCAGGGGGGATAACAAGGAATGTAGTGGTAGTAGGGGGGCAATATAGCAGAGGGATTGACACCATTCTCAGTAGCAAAAAGCATGAGTCCAGACGGACGTGTTGCCTGCCTGGTGCCAGGGTTCAGGACATCTGCTCGGGGCTGGAGGGGAACTTACAGTGGGAAGGGGTAGAACCACACGTTATGGTCCATGTTGGTACCAATGACATAGGCAGGACAAAGAAAGAGGTTCTGCATAATCAGTATGAGGAGCTTGGCACTAAATTAAGAAGCAGAACCTCAAAGGTCATAATCTTTGGATTATTACCTGAGCTGTGTGCAAATTAGCATAGGACAAATCAGATTAGGGAGATGAGTGCATGGCTCGAAGCCTGGTGTGGAAGAAGTAGGTTCTGGTTCATGGAGCATTGGCACCAATGCCAGGAAGAGCTGGGTCTGTACTGTTGGGACGGTCTACACCTGAACCGTGCTGAGACCAGTGTTCTTGCAAGCTGCATAACTAGGGAAGTAGAGAGAGCTTAAAACTAAATAGCAGGGGCAATAGTACAAACTCGGGAAGATGTGGTAAATCAGAGAGTAGAGACATGGCAAAAGAGAAAGGTATTATTACTGGAAATGAAAAAGAGACTGTAACAGGAAGAGATAGACAGTACAAATCTAAAAGTAAACCAGCAGATGAGACTAGAGGTTATAAAAAGAATAAAAGGATAAAAGAAAAGACTCTTTATGTGAATGCATGAAGCATTTGAAGCAAAACAGATGAACTGAAAGCGCACATAGAAATCAATATGAGCGATTTGATCAGTCATTACAGAGACATGGCTGCAGGATTGGGACCTGAATATTAAAGGGTATAGGACATTTAGGGAGTGAGGTAAAAACGGAGGGATGGCTCTGTTAGTTGATGATGGTATTACCACAATAGAGAGAGGTGACCTAAGTTTAGTAAACCAGGTTGTGGAAACGGTTTGGTTAGAGATGAGAAATGATAAAGCCAAGAAGTCACTTGCGTGAGTCGTGCACATGACCCCCTTATTATTAACCACATGGTAGGATGGAGCATAATGGAAGAAATAATGGGAGCTTATCAGAAAGGCACTTTGATAATCATTGAAAATTTTAATCTACATATAGGCTGGAAAAGTCAGATGGACAAAGGCAGCCTAGATGAGATCATAGAATGTTTTCCAGGATAGTTTCTTAGAACAGCATGTTCTGGAGCCAACCACAGAGCAGGCTATACTAGACCTGCCATTGTGCAAAGAAATGGAATTAATTAATGACCTCATTGTGAAGATGCCCCTAGGAAGCAGCGACCATAATATGATTGAATTTTACATTCAGTTTGAGGGAGAGAGGTGTGGGTCCGAGACTATGTTTTTAAACTTAAATAAGGGCAATTATGAGTGCATGAAAGCAGAGCTGGCTAAAGTGAATTGTCAAATTGGGTTAAGGGATAGGTCAATAGAGATGCAGTGGCAAACATTTAAGGGAATATTTCCAAATACACAGAATAGATACATTCCAATGAGTAAGAAAAAGTCCAAGGGAAGAACACACCATCTGTGATTAACTAGAAAGGTTGAAAATAGTATCAAACTTAAAGAAAAAGTATATAATTGTGCAAAGAAATGTAGAAGGCCAGAAGATTGAACCAAATATAATGAACAGCAAAGGATGGCTAAAAGATTAATAAGGGGGAAAAATTAGAGTAGGAGAGAAAGCTAGCCAGAAATATAAAAATAGGTAGTAAGAGTTTCTATAAATATTTTTTTAAAAACAAGTCAACAAGTGAGCATTGGTCCTATAGAAAGCAGGTCTGAAGGATTGATAATGGAAAACAAGGATGTGACAGATGAATTGAACAGGTATTTTGTATCAGTTTTCACTACAGAGGATACAAGTAACATCCCAGCAACAATTATAAATCAGAAAATGGAAGGGAAGGAGGAACTCAGGAAAATTACAATAACCAGACAAGTGGTCCTGAGTATGTTGTTTCTTAGCTGCAGGCTGACAAGTGCCTGGATGCTGATAGACTTCAACCTAGGGTCTTAAAAGAGTGGCGAGTGAAATAGTTGATGCATTGATTTGAATTTTCCAAAACTCCCTAGATTCGGAGAAGGTCCCATTTGATTGGCAGGTAGCAAATGTAACTCCATTATTCAAAATGGGAGGGAGACAGAAAGCAGGAAACTGCAGACCAGTCAGCTTAACACCCGTCATAGGGAAAATGTTAGAAGCTGTTATTAAAGAAGCTATAGTAGGGCACTTGGATATGTATAAGGTAATCACGCAGAGTCAACATGGTTTTGTGAAAGGGAAATCATGTTTAACCAACTTATTGACGTTCTTTGAGGAAGTAACATGCTGTGGATTAAGGGGAACTGATGGATATACTATACCAGATTTCTAGAACACATTTGATTAAGTGCCACATCAAAGGTTATTGCAGAAAATAAAAGCTCATGGTATAGGGGGGTAACATATTGGCATGGATAGAAGATTGGCTGGCTAACAGGAAGCAGAGCATAGGCATAAATAGGTCTTTTTCAGTTTGGCAAGATGTAATGAGTGGTGTGCCATGGGATCAGTGCTGGGACCTCAACTGTTTAAAATTTATATAAATGACTTGGATGAAGGGATATATGGGGTGGTTGTCTAATTTGCTGTTGACACAAAAATAGCTAGGAAAGTAAGTTGTGAAGAGGCCATAAGGAGGCTATAAAAAGATATAGATAAGTCAAGTGAGTAGGCAAAGATCTGACAAATGGAGTATAATGTGGGAAAAAGTGAAATTGTCCATTTTGGCAGGAAGAATAAAAGAGAAGCCTCATATCTAAATGGTGAGAGATTGCAGAGCTCTGAAAAGCAGAGGGATCTGGATGTCTTGGTGCATGAATTGCAAAAGGTTAATATGCAGGTACAGCAAATAATTAGTAAAGCTAATGGAGTGTTATCGTTTATTGCAAGGAGAAGTAAAGAGTGGGAAGGAATATGCTTCAGTTATACAGGGCATTGGTGAGACCACATTTGGAGTACTGTGTACAGTATTGGACACCTTATCTTAACTAAGGAAGTAAGTGCATTGGAAACAGTTCAAAGAAACTTTGCTAGACTAATTCCTGGAATGGGTGGGCTGTCATATGAGGAAAGGTTGGACAGACTAGGCCTGTATCCGCTGGAGATTGGAAGAGTAAGAGGCGACTTGATTGAAATAGATAAGAACCTGAAGTGGTATTACCGGGTGGATGTGGAGAAGATGATTCCTCTTGTGGGAGAATCTGGAACTTGGGTTCACTGCTTAAAAATAAAGGGTTGCCCATTTAAAACGGACATGAGACGAAATTTGTTCTCTCAGAGGGTCGTGAGTCTTTGGAACTCTCTTCCAGGAAAAGTAGTGGAATTACAGGGTGGAATCATCCCAGATTTGCACTGAGTGCAGTAGCAGGTGGGTAAAACGATATTTTACATGCCAGCCGCAATGGCAGCTTTACACACCGCATTGTCCCAAATATGTCGCATTAATTATGCATCCCCGGGAAAAACACTATTTCCATTGTGGGCAGCCTGTCATTCGCCCGCCACAGCATTACCTCACCGCATCATCACACCGGGCGCCATGTTTAAAGTCCAGGTGTATGCACACCTCTCAGTGCTTCCAGCCCATTACTGCTGTACGGAAGCGAAAGGCAAAAAAACTCCAGCCCCCAGGTTTGGTGACGCATCCCTCTAGCACATTTTGAACACAGTGGAGGCTCGCTGTGATGTCCTCCACCCCAGCTCTGGCTGCAGATTCACAGCAATAACACCAATCTAGCTTGGGAGGCGGTGTCAGCGGTGGTCAACCCCAACACCCTTCAGAAGAGGACAGTCACTCAGTGCCGCAAGAGGATGAATGATCTCTTCCGTTCCACCAGGGTAAGTCACTCTTCTCATCATTCTCAACTCACACACTCACAAACCTATCACACATCTACAGGGCCCTCACTCACTGCCAGCTCAAGGGACATCACTGTTCACTCTCACACACACACCTTCATTGTCCTCATCCCATCCATGGGACCACTCACCACTCACACATACCAGGCATACTTATCATCTGGCCCGGCAGGCAGCCTGCTTACACTCTCTCCATCTCTATGCATGCAGGACAAGCTGGAACGCAACAAGGTGGGCTGGTTGCAGGCCGGTGGAGGAATGCCTGAAATCAAGGTCCTCACAAGCTTTGAAAAAAGAGCCATTTTTTTTCGAGGATCTGGACCATTCCTGTGCTGATGGCGAGGTCACTGGTACTACACCAAGTGAGGGTCCAACAGTGCAACATCCATCAGACAACCATACTGTGAGTGATGTGTCCTGTTTCACAGGCCACTGACATGCACTAATGATCTCTCCTTGCTTTCGCAGGCACATCTGTCAAACAGCCAATAGAATCCATGACACAGGGCCTCCAACCAAGCCCTGAAGAAACTTCTGAAGAGGAATCTGAAGGTACCCTCCCTGAAGTCCCATCTCAGCGCTCACTCACACCCTCCATCAGCACAGAGACACACACCTCAGTGGGACTTGGCTTTAGAGTAGCCAGTGTGGTGAGCACATCACACTCTCTGATCCACAGCAGGTGGCAGCAGGGACTTCCCAGCTGTCCGGCACCCGGAGGATTGCTGGAGGCCAGAACGTTGCTGAGTCCAAGTCAGGTAACAAGGCTCTGAACTTGGTCATGTCACAGTTGCTGGAGCTGCAAAGGCAAGCCTGGGAACATCAGAAAGGGATGTCCACTGCATTCCTCAGATTGCAAGGCATGACGGAGGAGTCTATCTGCCTTCAGGCTGAGGTGATAGCACCGGCATGGCAACACACCGAATTGAACATTGGTAGGATGGCTTCCACCATGGAGACCTAGGTCCTGGACATCGCTCCTGCATTGCTGCGCAAGCTTAATTCTATCACTAACACCGCAGTTGGCCCCCAACAGTGTGTACATGGGAGAGATGCAGGGCAGCCCGATCTCACTTAAGCTACCCCTTCTTCTCAAAGAGTCAGCCAGGGGCCCTTGGACACCCATAATAAGGAGGATCAGCAGGTGCACCCCCTGGGCCTATCCATCCAGGTGACCCCTGGAGTGTCCGGCCCGCCCAAATCCCTTCTTCCTGTGACCTCAGCACCTCCAGTTCCTCAGGCCAAGGAGGGTGCCACTGCCACACAGCAGGACCCTTTCATGCCTCTGCGTTGCTTGAGTGGGCAGAGAAGCTGGAGGCCTAAGCACAATCATATCAATATGGCTGTGCCTGAACTGTCTCAACTGCAGAGGAATGGTCACTTTATATGAGGGATCCCTAATACTTGGCCGCTTCCCTCACCCACATCCCCCCCACCCCCCAAGTGCTTGTGCGCTACCTTGAGCTGCAGGGCAGCCTTTGCCTCTCCCCCAAAGTCACCCCAACTGCAGGGCAGCCTTTGCCGCACACCCCTCCATGTAGCCTCAACCACAGGACAGTCTTTGTACCCCGCACCCCCCAATGCACCTCAATCTTAAAGTCCAACAGTCATCCCTCGTGAGCAAACTGCAACATTACTGTGCGCTCATCTCAGAGTCTCAGAGTTCCCCTCAAAGTGCAGCCCACCAAGTTTTTATATGTTATTGTGAAACACATCAGCGTGTAATTATGCTGTCGTGGCAGACGATCTGGCAGAGGGCCCTGAGTCCGACGGGCTGGCCTTATCATGATATGCTGATGTATGATGAGGTCCCCAATGTCCGATGGCGGCAAACGCAACACAACTCGCCATCGACGGGCTGAGCAGAAGAAACAAACTGGTTTTGTGCCATCGTGATACCAGTTTTGGCCTTCTCGCCATATTGTTCGCTCATGGCACCAAACACGCCCGATGCCAGCGGGAACAGATGATTCCGACCAGAGTCTTTGAATATTTTTAAGGCAGAGGTGGATAGATTCTTGATAAGCAAGGGGGTGATAGGTTATCGGGGTAGGCAGAATGCAGACTTGAGGTTACTATCAGACCACCCATGGTCTCATTGAAAGGTGGAGCAGGCTCAAATGGCTTGCTCCCGGTCCTTGTTCGGATGTTTGTTTGCGTGTGCATTGTCATTGACTGTTCATCCGTGTGATGTTCCTTGTCCGGAGAGTGTCATTCCCGTGGTATTTGTTGCCATTATAGCTTGGTCCAATGTGGTTGTTGGGGGATTTAAGGACCTTTTCTGATGTTAGTTCAGTACTCAGTACAGCTGGTTAGATCCCTTCTCCTTCACCAGCCACATCCTGTGAAGGAACAGGTTCGCTAGCTGTGTGTATATGCCTGTGGTTGGGTTGGTATATTTGGATGTTCACTTTCACCTGGTACAATCAAGGTGACAGTTTCTCCACACATGGCCCAAGTTTCCATGTAGGCTGACTCCTGTTGAGACTGTTGAACGTTTGTACCCTGACTGGCTCTCCAATGCTCAGCTCTAACAGTGGTTTGGCCGTCTTGTCAAAACGAAATTTGGCTTTCTGTCATTTCACCTTGATTTTCTCACTCACGCCAGTTACTGCTTCTGGTTTCAGTAGCTTTTTTGCTCTTGGAAGAGTAGTTTGTGCGCAGCATGACATTAGTTTTTGGACTGGACTATTTTCCATGCCTTAACTTGTGCAACTCGAGTCTTGCCTTGTATATATCTGTGCTAGATTTGTTCGAGTTCTTGGTGATTCCTCTGGCGATTTTGACTGCTCCCTCAGCCTTTTCATTTGACTGGGGATAGTGTGGAGATGATGTGTAGTGTTGAATTTCCCAATCCTTTGTGAAGTGGTGGAATTCTTCACTCGTGAACTGAGGGCCATTGTCACTCATTACAATGCCTAGAATGCTGTAATGACTGAAATGTGCTTTCAGGCATTCCACTATTTCTCCTGTTGTCATTGAAGTCAGCTGGTTTAACTCCCAGTGGTTAGAATAGTAGTCTACAGTGATAAGGTAGTCAGTTCCTGCTATAGTGAAGAGATCTACACCCAGCTTCATCCATGGTCTGTTTGGGATGTCACGCCTCATCAACGGCTCTGTAGCTTCCTTAGCTTGGTACTCATTATAAACACTGCACTGGCTGGAGTGGTCTTTAATTCAGTTTCTCATGTTTGGCCAGTAGAGCACTTCTCTCATCTTTCTCAGACTCGATTCAATTCCTTGATAGCTTGCGTGGATGCACTTCAGTGTCTCTCCTCTCACCTCCTTAGGGATAATGTCTCTATTTTCATTGTACAAGTTGCCATCTTGGGCTGTCAATTCATCTCGGTATACCCAATGTGCTCTTGTGCCACAGGTGTATCCTTGATGCTCTCAGGCCATTCTTTCATCACCACTTCTTGCCGCACTCGGAGAATTAGCACTTGTTGGGTAGGTCGCTTGATTTGAACAAGGCGCTTTCTGCCAGATTCAGTGTCTCTGCTGCTGCTTCACATTGAATCTGGAAAACTTCACATTCTGTTGTAGCATCCTCAACTTTCCTCATGGGGAGGGTTGCTCTCGACAGAATGTCTGAAATGTAAATCTGTTTACCTTGCTTGTGTGTCACGTCCAATGGATCAGAGAGTTAACAGTTTGAGAAAAATGTTTTGAAATGGCTTGTGGTCTGACTCCATTGTTAGTTTGTCTCTCCAAAGCAGGCAGTAGTGAAAATGCAAACAAGTAAAAACAATAGTCAGGCACTGTTGCCCGATCAGAGCATAGCATTGTTCTGTTTGCGTCAGTGTCCTGGACAGAAATGCAACTGGTTATCCTTATTGCATTAGGGTAGCTCCAAGACATAAGAATGGAAGAAATAGGAGCAGGAGTAGACATTCAGCCCCTCGAGCCTGCTCTACCATTCAATAAGATCATGGCTGATCTGCTTAGGTTTCGATTTCCACATTCCCATCTACCCACAATAACCTTTGATTCCCTCGCCTAACATGAATTACCTCTGCCTTAAAAATACTCAATGACACAACCTCCACCACCTTCTGAGGCAGAGAGTTCCAAAGTCGCACAGCCCTCAGAAACAAATTTTCTCCTAATCTCTGCCCTAAAAGGGTGACCCCTAATTTTAAAACAAAAACCTTAGTTCTGGACTCACCCACAAGAGGAAACATCCTTTCCATGTCCATCTTGTCAAGTCTATTCAGGATCTAATATACTTCAATCAAATCACTCTTCACTGTTCTAAACTCCAGTGGAAACAAGCCCAGTCTGTCCAACTTTCCCTCATTAGACAACCCACTCATTCCAGATATCAATCCAGTAAACCTCCTTTGAACTGTTTCCAATGCATTTACATCCTTCCTGAAAATAAGGAGACCAAAACTGCACACAGTATTCGAGGTGTGGTCTCACCAATGCCCTGTATAACTGAAGCATAGCATCCTTACTTTTATAAAAAACAAAAAACTGCGGATGCTGGAAGTCCAAAACAAAAACAGAATTACCTGGAAAAACTCAGCAGGTCTGGCAGCATCAGCGGAGAAGAAAAGAGTTGACGTTTCGAGTCCTCCTGACCCTTCGACAGAACTGATGCAGTTCTGTCGAAGGATCCTTACTTTTATGTTCAATCCCTCTCAGAATAAAGAATAGTATTCCATTGGCCTTCTTAATTACTTGCTGTACCTGCATACTAACTTTTTGTGACTCATGTACCAGAACACCTAGATCCCTCTGCAACACAGAATTATGCAGCTGTTCTCCATTTAAGTAATACTCTGATTTTTTTGCTCTTCCTGACAAAGTGAACAACTTCACATTTCCTCACATTAAACTCCATTTGTCAGATCTTTGCCCACTCACTCAACCTATCTATATCCATCTGCAACCTCCTCATGTCCTCTTCACAACATACTTTCCTACCTATCTTTGTGTCATCTGAAAATTTAGCTACCATGTCTTCACTCCCCTCACCTAAGTCATTGATGTAAATTGTAAAAAGTTGAGGCCCCCTGAGACCCCACTTGTCACATCCTGCAAATCAGAAAAAGACCCATTTATGCATACTGTCTGTCTTCTGCCAGCCAGCCAATCTTCTATCAATGCTAATATGTTGCCCACTACACCATGCCCTTTTATTTTCCTTAATAATCTTTGATTACCTTATCAAATACCTTCTGGAAACCCAAGTACAGTATGTCTACAGGCTCCCTTTTATCCACTGTGAACGTTACTCCTCCAAAAAAACTCCAATAAATTGATTAAACATGATTTTCCTTGCACAAAACCATGCTGACTCTTCCCAATTGCATTGAGCTCTTCTAAGTGCCCAGCTATAACCTTCTTAATAATTGATTCTAATAACTTCCCCACGATGGATGTCAAGCTAATTGGCCTATAGTTTCCTGTTTTCTGCCTCCCTTCTTTCTTGAATAGAGGGGTTATGTTTGCTATTTTCCAATCTGATGGAGCCTTTCCAGGATCTAGTGAATTTTGGAAAATTAACACCAGCACATCGACTAATTCGTTAGCCACCTCTTTTAAGACCCTAGGATGTAATCCATTGGGACCTGGAGTCTTGTCAGCCTGCAGCTCCATCAATTTGCTCAGTACCGTTTCCCTAGTGATTTCAATTTCACCAAGTTCCTTTCTCCCATTTACCTTCTGATTTGCAGCTATTACTGGAATGTTTTTTGTATCCTCCATAGTGAACACAGAAGCAAAATATTTGTTCATTTCTTCACCCATTTCCTTATTATCTACTATTAACTCCCCACTGTCATTCTCTAGAGGACCAACACTCACTTTACTTACTCTTTTCCTTTTTAAATACCTGTGGAAACTCTTGCTATCTCTTTTTACATTTCTAGCTAGCTTCTTCTCATACTCTAAAGTCTTTCTCCTGATTAACTTTTTAGTCATTCTCTGCCATTCTTTATATTCTGACCAGTCATCTGTTCTGCCTCTCAGCTTTGTGGAGTTGTATACTTTTTCCTTAAGTTTGATGCTTTCCTTAACTTCTTTAGTTAACCATGGATGGACCTCCCCTTAGGATATTTCTTTATAATAGGACCATGTCTCACTAGTGTCACGCTGCAAGGTGACTTCACTATTGACGTCATAGTACTTCAGCACTGGTGATATCACCACTAGTTATTTGATTTTAGTGAACATTGCTTCATGTTCTGCGCTCTAATACCACAGCACATCCTTGGCAGTGAGCTTGCATAATGTTTCACACTCCAACAACAAATTAGGCAAAACTTTTGCTGAATAGTTTACGAATCCAACAAGTCGTTGCACTGCTTTCACATCTAATGGTCACTGCATCACTGCTACAGCTCTCACCTTGTCAGGATCCGGGCCAAAGAAATTTTGCTGTCAATACCTGACCTATGTACTTGAATTACAATTTTTTCTTGTCCAGCTTCAGCTTCTTCTGGCAAGCTCTCTCCAGCAGTCATATTAAATTCTGATCATGGTCAGCCATGGCGCCTTCCATCCTGTCTTCACATCCATAGACTACTAGATCATCCACTGAAGCTTCCACTCTGGGAAGGTCACCAACTATCTCACGCTGTCTGCGTGGATACTATTCTGGAGCTGTGGAGAGGCCAAACAGCATGCACGATCATCTGTATCTTCTGAACAGTGTCCAGAATGTAGTTAGAAAGCAGCTGCTTTCATCCAGCTTCACTTGCCAGTAAGCATACATCACATCTAGGGTAGTAAAGATCTTTGCGTTTGCAAGTTGCAGCAAAATTACTTTGGCATGGGGTAGAGAGATCTCTTCAGCGCATTATTTAGATCCTTAACCATAAATCTCAGCTTCCCAGGTTGTCTCACTGCTACCACGCTGCTAATCCAGTCTGTTGGAGTTGTCACTTTCTTGATTACTCCCTTCTTTTCCAGCTCTTCTATCTGGTTTTTAGGCTTGACTTGAGGGCAACTGGAACTCTGTTCGGCAGATGCTGAATTGGTCTTACACTCTCATCTGCTTCTAGATGATATTCTGCTGGTAGACCTCCCAACCCTGTAAACACATCTTTGTATTCCTCTAGTATTTGTTCAGCAGCCAATGGTTTTGTGTGCTGTGAGACATTGTCAATCTCTGTTGGCACATTCAGGGTTGCCAGTCAAAGCTGTAGGCTTGCTTCAGCTGAGATGAGTGGCTGTTGCATCCCATTTATGATCTGGAGCTCCATATGTTCCTTGCTGCCTTTGTATTGGGCTCTCAGACTAGTTTGGCTTCTCTGTATGAGTTTCATGGCATCATAAAGCCTCAACATTACTTTTGGGGGCTTTGTTTTTATATCGCCATGTTAAGGCACTTCGCACAGGTTTGTGAAGGTCATGATGTTGCATGGTGCACCAGTGCCTATCTGGCACTTCTTGATACTCTCCTCCTCCAGTCATCATGTTAACAGTCACACACCAGTTATCACCTATTGACTTGATGGAATCAACCTGTTGCATAGTGTATAGTGCTTCATTAGACTCTTCTTCTGATATCGCTCCAGTGGCCATCTGTACAGGACTTGTTTTGCTTCTTTCTAGCCAAACAGGTTAAAACATTGGGAAATTCTTCTTTTCCTTTGTATGATGTCACCCTGCCCTTTGTCTGCAATTGTTCTGCTCTTTCGGCCTGGAATGTCTCTCAGCATAATGGATCTCCTGGTCTGTTCTGCCCTGAATATGCTCAAGCTGACATTTCACAGGCTCCACATTCCTGAGTGTAAGTTTCTCTTCTTTCAGTAGACTTGCTCTCACTGAGGGGTCTCGTAGGCCCAAGACTATTCAATCTTTATTCAGATCATCTTTTAGCTGCTCATACTCACATGTTTCTGCAAACTGTGTTACTGTAATCGTATGCTGCTCATTTGGACCTTGAGCTCTAGTGTTGAATATATAGCGTTTATAAGGTCCACTCAGGGTTCAAAATGTGCACACAAGGTGTTCAAAATCTCGTTATCTATTTCTTTAGCTCGTCGGATAGATTTAGAGTGGAATACAATTTGTAGCGGTTCCTCCCCAGCAGTATTAGAAGTGTGGTTACATGTATCAGTTCCAGCTTGTTAATTAAATCTGTTGCCAGCTTGTAGTTTTGCCATTGCAAGTTGAAAAATTGCCAGTTCTGTCACATCTTGCCTTTCATTTCGACAGGAGCTAGGAGGGGGAAATTTGCAGCACACTTATTAACCCACCCAGTATTTTACATGCAGCCTTCATTTGTGTTCACTTTTCCTTTCCCTTTGTCAACAGCTTTTAGCAGATTTAAACATTTATGTGTGCCTTTCTGAGCTGTGTCTTCTCTATGGCTTTTTCAGGTTTTTAACACACTATTATAAATCCACTTCTGACACCATGTTCCATGTTCGATGATTGCAATGCTTTCTCAGTGAGAGTCTTTATTGAACTGATTGTACAATGGCAGCTTACAGAGCTTCCCTTGTGGCTGAGGTCACATGACTACCGAAAGCCAGATAGGACATGTAGTACTGTTGCATTTCAAAACCTAAACAGTGAGTTCACCACTTCCTCACTCCAGGCGCCATATTTAAATAGCACCATTCACAGTTTTGTCAATGTCTACAGCCCAAGACTACCACAGATGAGAGAGATTGTCCCAAGAGGGAAGAAGACAGCAGCCCCCAAGTTTAGTGTCACCTCACGGGAATACCTGCTGGACGCCATAGAGGTAAGCTGTAATGTCCTGTACCTCTGTGATGGCTGGAGGAAGTCCATCAACCTCACCACTATGGCTTGGGTGGCAATGGCAGTGGTGGTCAGTGCTAATGTTGTACAGAGGAGCTCAGCCATCCAGAGCAGAAAGAAGATGAATGA
This sequence comes from Carcharodon carcharias, assembly GCF_017639515.1. Classification (NCBI taxonomy): domain Eukaryota; kingdom Metazoa; phylum Chordata; class Chondrichthyes; order Lamniformes; family Lamnidae; genus Carcharodon; species Carcharodon carcharias. The sequence continues at coordinate 8,563,790 of NC_054470.1, forward strand.
TTTCATTCGTTCTGCCAGGGTAAGTCAACCATCTCATCACTCTCAACTCACACATTTAAAAGCCCATCACAGATTCACAGGGATATCACATGCTGTCAGCTCAAGCAATAGCACTATTCACTCTCATACAGACCTTCACATCTTCATCTGGGCTCAGCTCCTGTGGAGCTTGCATCCTCATCCCATCCAGGGCTCAACTCACCACCTAAACATGCCAGGCATCCTTATCATTTGCCCTGGCATACGTCCTATTCATACTTTCACCGTCTGTCTTTATGCAGTTATAAGGAGAGGGCCCAGACCGGGGGGGAGCAGTGGAATGCCAGAACACAAGCTCACAGAATCAGAATCTCAGAATTGTTACCGTGTAGAAGGAGGCCATTTGGCCCATTTCATCTGCACCGGCTCTCTGAGCATTTTAACTTAGTGCCAATCTCCTGCCTTTTCCCCATCAGCCTGCACATTGTTTCTATTTAAATAATCATCCAATGCATTCGAGAGCAGAGCCATTGAGCTGGCTGGAGAGGACATGGGCTGTGCCTGTGGCGAGCATGTTGGTGGTGAACACCCACATGAGGATCTTCCATCAATTTACCCATCAGACAATGAGACTGTGAGTGCGCTGTTATGTTTTACAGCTGCCTGCCATGGACGGCACTCATCCAAGAGGGTACTCATTGCAACTTGTCATCCTCCTCATGGGATCTGATGGCTTTGAGGGCCTCGTGTACTCCTGCTTCATCTGGCCCATGCTATGGCCTCTTCCCTTGCAGCCTCGACTTCCACAAATCCAATGCCCGCATCCCCTTCAATGTCCTCCTCTTCAGAGAAGAGGTGCAGCTCCTCCATGTCAGCATCTGAAAAGTCCTCTCATTGCAGCACCGGGCTGTGCAGTGGGCAGTAAACCATAATAATCCGTGAGACCCTCTGGGGAGTGCACTGGAGTGATCCACCAGATCTGTCCAGGAATCCGAATCGCATCTTTAGAGTCCTATGGTTGCTCCACCGATGTTTGGGTAGTGTCATGAGCTTGGTTGTACTTTCTTTCTGCAGGAATCTGATGCTGCCACATGGGTGTCATCAACCACGTCCTTTGCGGTTACCGCCTGTTGTTGAGGAGCCAGCTTTGAATCCTGTGTGGTCCCTCAAAGACTTCTGGGATGTGCAATCTACCCAAGATGGGGAGGAAATTTCCCCTGTTGGGCGGGCTTGGTGGGTTGGACAGGGTTGGTCGGGATGCTGACCGGCGCCCACGATCAGAACCGGACCACGATTTCACGCTGCATTGAAATGCATGAAACGTGAGTGGCGACACTCAGCGCTACCTGTTTTTTTTTTGGTGGGGGGAGAGGACGAGCACGAACTTCACACGTGCGCTTGGGTACGCATTTGAAAATCTCACAGAGTCCCAGAGCTGCCTCAGGGAGATGAACATTTTTTCAAAAATAAAAAAATAAAGCTTTTAAAAATGTTATAAAACATGTGCTCACATGTGACTCTGTCACATGAGCAGGGACATGTTATTAATAAAATTTGAAAATTCTGATTTGATGTTTATTTGATGTTGGAAGCCTCACCCTGCCCGTGGATGAGGTTTCCGACAAAATGCTAAGGCTGCTTGGCCTTTTCGCTTGCCCGCCAACCGTCCGGTTGGACAATCCCCAAAAAAATTTCTCTCACTTAATTTCTTAATGGCCTTAATAGGCCTTTCAATTAGCAGTGGGCGGACTGACAACTCCAGTGCGCCCCCACTGACCGAAATATCGTGCGAATGCGTCTTGACGCCAGGGTGCTTGCCAAACCTCATCGCGCGTCGTCATTTTTCGCTCGGTCAGCTCGGTCAGGGCGAAGCTAAAAATTCTCCCCCATGAGGCTTCCTGGGTATCTGGCGCAAACCTGCACAATAAGTCTCATATGGGCATGCACCAGCTTTACAATGAGCGACTAGTGGCCTTTCCTGTCCATGTATTGGAGCGGCTGTAGCCAGGAAGCTTTTACAGCCACGTGAGTGCAGTCACTGGCACCCGGCACCTGTGGGAATCCAGAAATCTCTGCAAAGCCCAGTGCTCTGACTTGCTTGATCTCTGTCAAAGTTGACGGATTGGTAGGTCTGGCAAAAAGGGCATCTGTTACCTCATGTATGCGTTTGTGTGTAGGTGCCTTAGAGATCCTGTAGAGGTACCCAGAGGCCCTGGAAGGAGCCACTGGCATAGAAGTTCATTGCAGCTGTTACTTTCAGAGCCAGTGGCCATGGGTGCCCTCCCAGTCCCCATGGCCCCAGTCCCTGGAGAATTTGGCAAATGTGAGTCCATGGACGTGCAGAGGCATCGGCGAAACTGGTTCTCATTCATTTGCAGATAAGACACCTGAGTTCTGTGCACCCTCAGCCTTGCAAGCCAGCTACACATGATGTTTCTGTGAGCCTCACCTTCAGCATCCAGAGGGGCTTTTTTGCCCCATGGTCTTGAGGGTTTTGTTCCTCCCTTTTGCGAGCCTAGTGCCTCCTTCAAAATCTTCTCCTTCTCTCCTGCCTATATGCAGTTATGTAGGCAGCAATAAAACCAGGCACCATCTTCCTGCAGTATCAAGAGAAACAATCATGAGTCACCATCAGCCTGCAAAGGTCCCATTTCTGTCAATGTCCCATCAGTGAATGCAGTTTTTTGTTCCAGTGCCAGAAACTATTTGCCCCTGAAATCCTGGCCAGCGCAGGGTGCATTTCAAGGTGCTCCTTCCACTTCCCCCTCCTTCTGTTATGTGACCAACTGCTACAAGGTTGTTTTGGTCAGGTGCTGGGATGTGTTTGTTGCTTTTAGCCCAGATGCTGGGATCCTCGTTTACTGCACTCTAACTCTACATTCTTTGGAATAAACATGAGGGAAAATGTTTAGTTAGGAACTGAGATTATTTGAAGGGGGGGCCTGAGGCTTCTCTTCTGTGAGCCGGCCAGAGCCATGATTCTAACATGATTCTGAAGCTGAGATGTGTCTGCAGCGGGAGGAGGCAGGTTCAGCTGAGCTCTCCAGCACCCAGAGGACTGCTGAGGAAGAGGCATCAGTGAGGATAACGAGTCACTGGATTCGGCCTTCCAACTCATCCTGGAGAGTCAGCAGAAGGCGGGGAAACATCACACAGAACTGTTGGAGGCCCTCAACCGAATGACATGTGAGTCAGAGGTATGCGCCTGTTTAGTCTCTGATGAAGTGGTGCCCTCATGTGCGCGTATGGAGGTCACTATGGTAAAGATGGAAGATGCCTTGGAGACCCTGGTCCAGCAGAACGTGGAGATGCCGTAGCCATGGGTGAGTTCTTGCAGTGGCAACATGAGAGCGAGACGGGGCACCTTGATGTCCCTCCAGGTGCTCTTTCCCCTCAAGGAGTCAGGCCGGAGCCCTTGGCCTGGAGGCAATCTCTCCTTTGCCTCCACCTATCACTCCAGTCTTCCCTCCAGCTTCACCTGTCCCACCCACCTTAAACAATATATATTTCACCACAGCTCTACTTCTCTTTAGTTCTGAAGAAGAGTCATACGGACTTGAAGCATTAACTCTGTCTTTCTCTCCACAGATGCTATCTGACCTGCTGAGTTTTTCCAGCAATTTTTCTTTTTGTTTCAGCTTTCCAGCATCTGCAGTATTTTGCTTTTATCTTAGTGTTTAATTAAGTGCCACTTCTCTTCCAGGAATGCCCTACCTTGAAGAAGTACTGCTCTTCTCTCCAACAGGATTTCTGCTTGTCTCTTTGACAGTGTTCACTTTTATTGCTTTCCATTTCGCCCCTGGTGTTTGACAAGGTGTTAACTAAAACTCACTTTCACAGCCCTATTTCCTTCCTCAGTGACTGTCTCCATCTTCAGCTTTTCCCAAATGGATTCCAACTGAAGCTCCATCCCTCATGTTTTGAATCCATCCAGGATTACAGGTATCTTCGGGACTCTTGATGTCACCATTTGCACCTCCTTTAGACAGTATCACCACCATCAATGCCCCTTCAACCTTTTGTTTATGGTATCTTTTGCAATTTCTCCTTTGCCTCCGCCTAATATTTGCCTTCTATCCAGCTTCACCTGTCCCACCCCCTTAAACAGTATATATTTCACCACAGTTCTACTTCTCTTTAGTTCTGGAGAAGAGTCATATGGACTCGAAAGGTTAACTCTGTCTTTCTCTCCATAGATTCCAGTAATTTTTGTTTTTGTTGCAAGTAAGCTACATCCCCTGTCTCATCCTCATATCCTAGAAGTATATAACCATATCATGCAGGGGGTCATTTGACTCATTGTGCCTTTGCTAGCTTTTTGAAAGAGCCATCCCGATTAGAACCACTCCATGCTTTTCCCTCAAAGCCCTGAAAATTTTCAAGTATATATCTTTCCCTTTTGAAACTTATTATTGAATCTGCTTCTACCGTCCTTTTAGCCAGTGCATTTAGAATCATAACAACTTTCTGCATAACATCGTTCTCCTAATATTCAACCAAAATAGTTTCTTGTTATTTAAATCTTTATCAAAAGACGTGATAATCCCTCGAACGCCTTTTTGACGCAGTGGAGGTTCACCATGATGTCCTCTAACCACGCTCTGGGATGGGCAGCAGCATCACCAATCTGTCTTGGGAGGCAGTGGCAGCAGTGGTCAGCACCAACACCCTACAAAAGAGGACAGCCACCCAGTGCCAAAAAAAAGGATGAATGGCCTCTTCGGTTCTGCCAGGGTACATCACTCTTCTCATCACTCTCAACTCACACACCCACAAACCCATCACACATCCACAGGGATCTCACACCTCAAGGGACAACACCACTCACTCTCACACACACCCTCACATCTCCATCAGACTCATTTTTTTTTATTCATTCACAAAATGTGGGCTTCACTGACTGGACCAGCATTTATTGCCCATCCTTAGTTGCCCTTGAGAAGGTGGCGATGAGCTACCTTCTTAAACCGCTGCAGTCCATATCCTCTGGAGCTCATATCCTTATCCCATCCATGGCTCCACTCACCACACAAACATTCCACACAGTGCCATGTGTCCTGCTCACATGCTCTCCATCTGTTTTCACGCAGGAGGAGTTGGCTCACATCACCAGGGAGAGATCCCAGACCGGGGGCCTCATTAGACCCTGCACTCACTTTGAGGAGCGTGCTATCCCACAGACTGGTGAGGACATGAACTGTGCCTGCGGCGACGGTGAGGTCAGTGGTGAACACCCTCGTGAGGATCCTGCACCACATCATCCCTCTCTCAACACAAATGTGAGTGCTCTCTCTCCTGCTTTTGACTCTGCTGCCCTGCGCTAATTATCTCTACTTTGGTTCACAGGGAGCTCTGCCAAGCGACCAACACCCTCAGCCAGCCAGTCCCTCAGCTCCATCCATGTCCTCACCTCAAGCGAAGAGAACACATCCTCCACTGAAGACCTGGAAATAAGCAGTCCAGAAGACCCATCACAGCAATTACCTACACCCACCACCAGTGCAGAGACACACACCTTAGTGAGACATAGGTCTAGAGCAGGCTTGTGTTCACAATCTACTGGTCGCTGCACAGAGATGTGTCCGTAGCAGGAGGAGACAGGTTCAGCCAAGCTCCCCAGCACTTGGAGGACTGCTGAGGAAGAGGCATCAGTGAGGATGATGAGTCACTGGATTCAGCCTTCCAACTCATCGTGGAGAGTCAGCAGAAGGGGGTGAAACATCACGCTGAGCTGTTGGAAGCCCTCAACTGAATAGCATGTGAGTCAGAGGAGTGCATCTGTTTGCTCTATGATGAAGTGGTGCCCACATTTGGGTGTATGAAGGTCACTATGGGAAGGATGACAGACACCATGGACACCCTGGTCCAGCACAATGTGGAGATACAGTAGCCATGGGTGATTCCTACAGTGGCAACACGAGAGGAAAACGAGGCACCTTGATGTCTGTCCAGGTGCTCCTTCCCCTCAAGGAGTCAGGCCGGAGCCCTTGGTCCATTAATTACTTTAATGACTCTGCCAATGGCCTCAATTGGCCATTGACAGGTCAGCAGGTGCACAGCTGATTCGGCTGAGCCCCCACCTATCTAGAAATTTAAATGGGGCGTAGTGACATCGGGAATTCTGCCCGATGTCATCCCGCATCATTTGACGTGTCAGCAAGTGGGCCTCGCACCCCACCCCCACCCCCCCGGGCCTTGCCCCCCACTTGCCGATGGGAAAATTCGGGCCTATATTACTTGCTAGTTTACTCTCAAAGTTTACTTTCTCCCTCTTTATTATTTATTGGTCATCTTTTGTTGGTTTTTAAAACTTTCCCTATCCTCTGGTTTATCACTAATCTTTGCCACATTTTATGGTTTTTCTTTTAATGTGATACTACCCTTAACTTCCTTGGTTAACCATGGTTGGTTTATCCTCTTCCTTGAATCCTTCTTCCTCACTGGGATATATCTGTGTTGTGAGTTATGAACTAATTTCTTAAATGTCTGCCATTGTTCATCAACTGTTTTTTTCTGCTTAAATCCTATCCCAGTCTATCCAGCCAATTCTGCCCTTATTCCTTTGTAATTACCCTTATTTAAGTTTAGCACAGTTGTTTCCAACCCAAGTTTCTCACTCTCAAACCAAATGCTAAATTCTACCACATTATAGTCATTGTTTCCTAGGGTATCTTTTACTCTGAGATCATTTATTAAACCTGCCACATTACACATTACCAGATCCAAAATAGCCTGATCCCTAGTTGGATCCATAACATATTATTCTTGGAAACTGCCCTAAATACACACTATGAATAATTTCTCATGGCTACCTCTGCCAATTTGATTTTCCCAATCTACATGAAGATTAGAGCTATCCCTGATTAATGTACTGCCTTTTTTACATGCCCTCAATTCTCAGTCCTACATTATAGCTACTCCCACCAGTGTCTTCTTCCCCTTGTTATTTTTTACCTCCACTCATCTGGATTCTACATCTCCCGATCCAAGATACTTTCTTGCTATTGTACTTACTCCATTACATACTAACAAAGCTAACCCACCACCCTTTCCTTCCTGTCTGTCCTCTCGAAAGGTCACATACCCTGAATATTTAGTTCCCAACTTTGATCTCCTTGTAACCATGTCTCTGTAATGGCTATAAGATCATTCCCATCTTCTTAGACATCATAGTTATCTTCATTTCCTCCCTCCCAACATCACCCCCCTTGACACCTTCATTACCCCACTCCCAATTTCACCCCCCCCCCCCACCGGCACCTCTTCATCTCCCATCCGTCCTGGACCCTCTTCTCCTGCACCCCAGCACACCTTCCTCTCTAAACACAGCTGGACCTTCCTCTTCACACACTTGACCTTCATCCATTGTGAGCAGACCCTCAACAGTGACTTTCCACCTCGTGTCGGCGGACCCATGTCCATGAGAATCCACCCAGCATGCCACGGGCATTCCTCCAGCATCTCCGGCTTCTCGGATGTCCACAATGTGAGCAACGGTAAGTGCCTACTTCTGCACGTCACACTTGTCAAGATGTGTTCTGCACCGGTGTGTTTTCCCGCTGATGTGGGTGGACAATCCAGCCTTGGGGGTGGGGTGGGGGGGGAGGGAATGATTCCTGTGAACTGGGCTTATAGTAATTGGCAGATGTATTACAATGAGGTTCCTGACATCCGACAGTGGAAAACATGACCCCACATTGACGTGCATTGCAAACTGGTTTCACGATATTGTTAAACCGATTTTTGGCCTTCTCACCAGATTGTGGGTCACGCCACTGAACACGCCCGACACCAGCGGACATGGAAAATTCCGCTCTCTGCCTCTATTTATAAAGTTCAGGATCCCATAAACAGTTTCACTAACCTTATCAATTTGTTCAGTCAGCTTCAAAGTCTTGAGTATGTAAATCGCCCGGTCTCTCTGCTCCTGTACTCCTTCAGAATTGTTCTATTTAATTTACGTTGCCTTTCCTCAATCTTCTTACCAAAATGTATCACTTCACACATCTCTGCATCAAATTTCTTCTGCCAAGCATCTGCCCATCTCACCAGGCCAAGAATTCTGAAACTCTCATAGCCACATTCAGAGTCTCAGTCAGAAATTTAGATGTCATCATCACCATGGCAGCCAACAATCATTTAAATGCCCCTATTTCTGGTCAAAGTGCTACACCTGTGGGAAAGTCAGTCATGTCCAGGTGGGATGTGGGAGTAGAGGAAGCAGTAATGTTTCAGGTCATGGTAAAGTTCCAGGTCACAGCCATGCACCAGGATCTAAAGCTAGTTCAGGAGCCTGTAAATCCTCAAATGTGCACACGATAGAAATGGAAATAGCAGTTGATGTTATCAAGCAGGAGGATCAAGAGTTGTACTCAATCAGAGAGCAAGAAAACAGCACATGGAAGATGAGCGCAGCAGGGCAGAAGATATTATTCTAGCAGCCGCAGTAAAAATTGAAAGTCATGGATTCACAACTTACTTGTATCATTGATACAGATGTAGCAGCGTCTGTTATCTCAGAAGGAGAGTCCAAGGAGTCTCGAAGTCACGTTCCCTTACACAAAACTGGTGTGCAATTGTGGTTATTCCAATAATAGCATTCTAGTGCTAGATCAAGTAAGTGTTTGGGAGAATATGCAGATACATCCTATTACTTGCCATTTAGAATCATGGGAAGTTTACGGCATTGAAAGTAGCCATTTGGCCCATCATGTCTGAACCAGCCAAAAAAAAATCCACCCAGCCGAATCCCACTTTCCAGCATTTGGCCCGGAGCCCTGCAGGTTACAGCACTGGCAGTGCACATCCAGACACCTTTTAAATGAGTTGAGGGTTTCTGCATCCACTACCCTTTCAGGCAGTGAGTTCCAGCCTCCCACAAACGTCAGGGTGAAAAAAAAAATCTCATCGCTGCTCTAATCATTCTACCAATCACTTTAAATCTATGCCCCCTAGTCACTGCCCTCTGCTAATGTAAAAATTCCCTTACCATCCACTTAATCCAGGCCCCTCATAATTTTGTACATCTCAATCAAATCTACACTCAGCCTCCTCTGTTCCAAGGAGAATAATCCCAGCCTATCCAATCTTTCCTCATAGCTGCAATTTTCCAATTCTGGCAATATCCTTGTAAATCTCCTCTATACCCAGTCTAATGTATTGACATCCTTTCTGTGATGAGGTGGCCAGAACTGCACAGAGTACTCAAGTTGTGGCCTAACTAATGATCTATAGAATTCAGCATAACTTCCCTGCCCTTATATTCTATACCTCGGCTAATAAGGGAAAGAATTCCAAATGCCTTTTTAACTACCTTAATGACCTGCCCTGCTACTTTCAGGGATCTGTGGACATTTACCCCAAGGTCCCTCACTTCCTCTACACCTCTCCATATCCTCACATTAATTGTGTATACCTTTGCCTCGTTTGACCTCTCCAAATGCATCACCTCACACTTCTCAGGGTTGAATTCCATTTGCCACTTTTCTGCCCATCTGGCCAGGTCATTAAAATCTCCCTGCATAGCCTACAGCTATCCTCCTCACTATCAACCACACTGCCAATAGTAGCAGGACAGAATAAAGTCTCCCTAATGGGAAGGAATTAGCTTAAGAAAATATGGTTAAACTGGCTGAGTTATTTATGCGAGGGATCAGTAACAGTACATCTGTCATTCAGAAAGGACAAAATGACCAAATTAGCCATCAGTGCAATATTAAATATTGTATGTCAGCAGATCATGCAAACACATATATTCTTTCAAGATTCCCTGTGAAGACTGATTCATTTTTAGCTACTGAATTACCCTCTAATGACCCTCTCTCTATCCCTCAAGTTGGCTAGCTTCAGTTCAATCAGGGTCACTGAAACCAAGCCCTGGGATTTCCACAAGATTGCGGGCTTTTTTTCAGTGCAATTCACTAACGTTGGTCAGAGGCTAGGATTCCTGTGGCGGGTAATTCACCTCCTGACTCCCCAAAGCCTGTCCACCATCTACAAGTCAGGAGTGTGATGGAATACTCCCCACTTGCCTGGATGAGTGCAGCTCCAACAACACTCAAGAAGAATGACACCATCCAGGACAAAGCAGCCCCGCTTGATTGGCACCCCAGCCAGAAACATTCACTCTCTCCACCACCATAGGGGAGGTGGTGGCATAGAGGTATTGTCACTGGACTAGTATTACCGAGACCCAGGGTAATGTTCTTGAATCCCACCATGGCAAATGGTGAAATCTGAATTCAGTAAAAATTTGAATTAAAAGTCTGATGATGCCTACGAAACCATTGCTGATTGTCGTAAAAACCCATCTGGTTCACTAATGTCCTTTAGGGAAGGAAATCTGACACCCCTACCTTGTGTGGCCCACTCCAGACCCACAGCAATGTGGTTGACTCTTAGATGCTCCCTGAACAAGGGCAATTAGGGATGGGCAATAAATGCTGACCTAGGTGATGACACCCACATCCCATGAATGAAAATATAAACAAAAAATGAACAGTGGCAGCGGTGTGCACTATCTACAGGATGGACTGCAGAAACTGACCAAGGCTCCTTAGGCAGCGTCTTCCAAACCCATGACTGCTACCATCTAGAAAGACAAGAGTAGTAGATAGATGGGAACACCACTTCCTGGAAGTTCCCTTCCAAGCCACTCACCATCCTGACTTGGAAATATATCGCAGCTCCTTCACAGTCACTGGGTGAAAATCCTGGAACTCCCTCCCTAACAACACTGTGGGTGCACCTACACCACATGGACTGCAGCGGTTCATGAAGGCAGCTCACCACCACCTTCTCAAGGTCAATTAGGGATGGGCAATAAATGCTGGCCCAGCCGGCGAAGCCCGTATCCCATAAATTAATAAAAAAACCCTCAAAGGATCATTGAATTTAAAATATAAATTGTTTTCAGCGCAAATCAAGTTTTTGGAAGTCGGCTTCACACACAAAACTTGCCACAACCCAGATCTAATTAATCACGATTCATTTTGCCCATTTTCAGGTCTTCGATTAGCCTCTTAAGATTGAGCCTTTTTGAGGCACAAGGACATGAGCAGGCATTTTAAAAACTTTTGAGACTGAGAGAGCTGTACTTCACTTGGGACTTTGAGGTTTATTTACCTACCTTGTTTCCGATGGCACTCGCAGTTATCTGCACCAGGTTTTGCAGACAGAGCCACATCACTTTCAGGGGGGCTGTCGGGCAGGCCTCTACCTATAGAGACCAGCCGCAATGTGGGGGTGGCTGCAGGGCTAAGGCAAGGGAAGAGGCTGCACGGTGAAGGCTGTACTGGGGAAGGAGGGTATCCCAGGGTTTTTGGACGGAGGCACAATTTGAGCAGTGCAAGTGGCCTCAAGATGTCACGCGCTGAGGTGTCAGTCTCCAGAGGAGATGAGGCCAGATGGAGATGTGAAGGTGTGTGTGTGAGAGAGTGAGTGTTGACGTCCCTTGAGCTGGCAGTGAGTGAGATGCCAGTGAATGTGTGATGGGCTTTTGAGTGTGTGAGTTTAAAGTGATGAGATAGTTATCTTACCCTGGTGCCATGGATGAGATCATTCATCCTCTATCTGCACTGGATGGCCAACCTCTTCTGTGCAGCATTGGCACTGATCACTGCCATCGCCTACCAAGCCAGAGTGGTCATTTTGCTCCCCTCCTGTGGCCAGAGCGTGGGTAGAGGACTTCACGACAGGCCTCCACAGCATCCAGAAGTTACTTAAGGGATGTGTCACTAAAAACTCGGCTGGAAGCACTGAGAGGAGTATGCGTGGCTGTACTTTAAGTGTGGCGCCTGGCATGGTGAAGCGGTGAGGTGATGGCGTGGTGGGTGAATTGGAGCCTGCCCACCATCGAAACGATGTGTTTCCCAGGAATGCATGACTAATGCAGCAGGGTTTGGGACGATAAAGTGTGAAAAGACGCCATTGTGGCTGGTGGGTAAAACGTTGTTTTACTTGCCCCCTACCACACTTATTGCAAATCTGGGATGATTCTGCCTGAGAAAAAGAAAGTGTTTCTCAAAATTAACTATTTTGGGTACAATTTGTGCCAGATAAGTGATTACAGCCAAATTGGAAGCTCCACTCCCTGGAATTTGCAGATGTTTGTTGAGATGCCATAGCTTCACATTGGTTTATCTTACTCAGCCCAGGAAGGGCTTTAGCTGTTGTTCAGTATCCTAGGATTGGCTGAAGAGTTAATGAGGAATTTTTTATATTCCCAAGCCACAGTGCTCTTTGGATATAGCATAAATTATTATTTTACTCTTGCTGGCATTTTGAGTGAATTTAGTCATCTTGTTCTCTGGCCCCTAGCACTGCTATCTATTGACAATTGATGACAGCAAGATTGGAAGTATGCTGTGTTACAATACCTGTCGCCACTGATGAGTGTATCGCTCCAGGTTACTATAAATAATATTGACTTGTTTAAAATGGCGTGTCATCATCTCACTAAAGGAGTGGAACCTTCACAAAAATTCTGGCTGAGACTTTTGTTTATGTCAAGAAAGTTAATTGCACATGCTTTTTATGGGAAACTTTCTGTCATTGCTGAGTAAAGCTTGGTAAGAACCATCTTATTACATTGTTAGGTCTAAATTAGATAGTGCCTGAAATTAAGTGCAGGAATTGTGATGCGTGATTACACCGCATCTGTACAAATTGATGCAGGCAGGATACAAACTTGGTTCTACCAGCTCAGTTAAATGACTGGGGTGTGTATCCCAAGTTCTGAGTGTGCTGTTGAGCAACTGTAAGCTCTTCAGGGCGTTCAACTTCATGAAAAGTTGGCACTACTTCAAGCTAACCTGCAGAGATGGCATCTCTGAATGTCAGGGTACATTGTGGCTGCAGCAGGGTCCTAAACTGTTTAAAGAAAAGTGGAAGAGCTGATGGTGCCCTTGTGCATTTCTACTTTCGGATACGCAAGAACTGCTGCCTGAGAATGATGGTCTTGCGGGAAAACAAACTGAGAAGGAAGAAACACCATCACTCCAGCTGACATTTGCAGCTCAGGTACTGGCACTGTACAAAACCTAGAAGGTAGCATCACTGTGGAATTTGCACGTGGTGGGTCATAGGGCACAGCTGGGCTGCAGCCAGGGCAGAAGGAAAGGACAGTGCAGATGCCAGCTAAGGGCAAGGTTGCAGACAAGGTCCTTTGCTGTGGACTCAGATTGAGGTCTTTAATGGATATCATCCAGAAAAAGGCTGATGGCTTGCACACACAAATGCTTGGTGCTTTAGCAGGCCAGCCAGAAACCGTGCTGTTACTGTCAAAGAACATGGAGGGATCTGGCTCCAACTTGGCACAGGGTTTTTGCACATAGATTGAAGCCCATTCTTCACAGAGTGGAAGTGGTGGCCAGTTTCATGAGAAGACCTGTGGACCCAGCTGTGAACTGGCATCTGATGGCTGTTCTCTCAGCTTTCATTGCAACACAAGCAGCAGCCATGAAAGGTCTGAATGTTGCATCAGAATCTCAGACTGAGGTCATGAAATTTCAGCATGCTGCCTGCTCTGCAAACCCAGTTTGGTGTCATGTAGGCTCAGACTGTTGCCACCATGGCTGCATATACCATTGTTCAAAGGGGCTTTCCTCTGCTTAAAGAGGAGACAATGAAGACTTCCCTCCAAGCATGCACAACCTCACTGACCTCCCAGATGCAGCAATGAATGGTGAGCTGAGATACATTTGCTATGTCTCCTGTTTCAGCCTTTGAAGAATCCACTGGCGAAAAAAAATTCAGGGCCATGTTCACATTGAAAACACAGCCAGCACTGTCCTCAGCTCCTGCTCTGAGGTTGCAATTCCAATTCTAAAAGGTGGCTTACTTCTGTGAGCACTTGCTTCATGAAGAGTAGCCACTGAACACATTGCTCCTGCATTAGGTGTAGGCAGGAGAAATACTCACTGGGTAAGGCTTCCTACCAACTGCCCTCCATCTCCCCCTGTGAGCAGTTTATCTTCTTTGCTCTGTCTCTCTGTAATTCTGTAGCTGAAGACGAACTACGACAATGGCTCCCGTGACTAGTGTGCTCAGTGGTACTGCGGTCACAACCAATGCCTCCCTAATGTCTAGCATTGCCCCCCGCAATTTTTCTGGATTCCTCCAACAACCCACTACTTGCAAATGCCTAGCAGGAGCCAGCAGAAAGTAAAAAGCTACAAAGTTAAATGATGATACCTTTAAATGGTGCTGATGTGGGGAAGAGGTTCCTCCTGCTGCTGATGTTCCTGCTGCTGAACGGATGCTCAGCTGTGTGTTTTTGAGAGAAGGTATTAACGAGAGTGCCAAGGTTGAAATGGCATCAAATCACTGGCTGACATCATGATCTGCCTGCTCTGCATATTTCCAGCAGAAATGCAACACCTGCATTAACCCTTTCAACAACATGGCGAATGTCTCAGGTCATGCCATGCCAGGAAGTGGTCAGGAGAGAGGCAGGTGGCATTTTTCTCCTAAACCAGCATCCACTAGCACGACAAAGCCAAATTTGTAGCCAGTCTTTTGACGGTTTCTCCATTATTGTTCTGAAGTGTTTTCATGTTCTGTTTTTTTTTATCTGTTCATGGGATATGGGCATTTATTGCCCATCCCTAATTGCCCCTTGAGAAGGTCATGGTGAGTTGCTTTCTTGAACCGCTGCAGTCCTTGTGCTGTAGGTGCACCCACAGTGCTGATCAGCAGCAGGTTCCAGGATTTTATGTCCTTACGTCTTGGACTTCAGGCATGGGATTGGTTCTTAGGCAGACTGTAGACATACTGTAGTCTCTGCTTAACACATTTTTATTAGTACTTCTTTTGAACAGCTAACAGAGTCGGCATGTAGCTGTTAGGCATGATTTCAATCGCTCTCTTGAGATTTTAATGCTATTATGACTAGTGTCAGTGATTCATCATCACCCCTGTCATATATTAGCATACCTTATCTGTTAAACCCTTATGCTACACTCATCTGCTTAGAAAATCTACGGGGGATGGGGCAGGGGCTGAGGGGTGGGTTCCAATAGTCTTTTGCCGAATTTAAGGCAAACCAGGAGATCCTGCTTGAAAATGGTAGAGAATTAAAAGCAAAATACCGCAGATGCTAGAAAGCTGAGATAAAGACAACAAGTGTTAGAAATACTCAGCAGGTCTGGCAGCATTTGTGGACAGAAACAGAGTTAACATTTCGGGTCAAAGATGACTCTTCTTCAGTTCTGAAGTTCAAAAGGAAAGTCATATTCCACTCAAAACTTTAACTCTAGCCGGAATTTTCCGGCTCCGCCATGATGTGTTCCCCCACGCCATTCAAACGTCCATTGACCTTGGTGGGACTGAAGATTCCACTGATGGGAGGGGCCGGAAAATTCCAGCCTCTGTTTCCCTCCACAGATGCTGCCGGATCTGTTGAGTACTTCCAGCACTTGCTGTCTTTATTATTGAAAATGGCTGGAATCTAGTTGCAACAGGTTTCCACCACGTCTTGAATTTTAAGGCTTATTTTGTAAGGGTCAGAACCTCAAACTGCCTGTTACAAGCCAAATTTTGTCGGCCTCTGGTGCAAGTAGCCTGGCCCACTGACTAGTATCTCAAAAATGTGTATATTTTTCAAATGGAGGCTGACCCTTTGCACAGGGAGCTGATGGAAGTCTGCACGACATCTGATGAGTGTCCTGGAACCCATCCCACACCCCATCACCCAATGCAGGCACAAATTAATTTTGGCTGCATGAGGCAGTTCAATATCAGAGATACACCTGAAATGTTGCTTGTGCCTCCTGCATGCCCCATGTAAGTTAGGTGCATCGTATTATCTTGCAAACTCCAAAAGGGGTCAGTGCTGATGACTCCTAGTGAGCACAAACTGCCATAACAGCCTGGAACACATTTTGAAGACTTTCGGGACCACTGATTTCAACATTCAAAATATGATCATTAACGCATTAATAACCTGTGACGTGTATCTGACAACTTATATTTGTCTATTCTTGGCTTATTTTGACTATTCATTGGCATGAAGTTTTGAACACCGTATAAAGTCTGGTGATGATGAAAACTCTAGATGCTAATAGCCTCCTATCTCTAGGATTTCTGTTTTTCTTAATTTCTAACATATAATGGCTCATGTAAATATGAAAACATTGATGAATGAATCCCTGATCTCATCATTTAATATTTCTCCATTAATGTATTTTCTGTGTACTTTTCACAAAAGCCTCCTACCTTTCTTCATACAATTGCCATTTGTTCTACAAGACATTTCACCATTTCCTCTTCTACTAATGTCACAAATGGATATTCATTTCATCAGTAAAGGGCACGCAAGGAGACAGGCTGGAGTGAGACAGAGACTGAGTGAGTAGCGAATTAGGTTCACATGGGAATTCAGTGCACGGGGGAAAGAGGTGTGGTATAAATAGGAATTATTCCAAGTTAATTACGTGAGTAATTAAATTAAGTTAACTAAATAACATAAATAGCAATGGCAGGACAGGTGTTATGTTGCATCTGTGGGATGTTGGAGCTTTTGGACGCCAAGGCAATCCATGACAAACACGTCTGCAGGAAGTGTAAGCAGCTTGAGGAATTCCACAGCAGGATTATTGGTCTGGAAGCTGAAATGCAGACACTGCGCAACATAAGGGAAGGGGAGAAATACCTGGGCACTTTGTTTCCAAAGACGGTCATGCCTCTTAGAATAGGGTCATCTGTTTTGGTCAGCAGTGAGGGACAGGAGGATGTGACCATGAGTTAGGCAGGTAATGGGACCGAGCAGACAGTAGTGGAGGAGACTCAGACTTTGCAATTGTCAAACAGGTTTGACGTGCTCACAAACTTTGTGGACGAAAGCGAGATCTGGCCATGAACCAATGGTACAGGAAGCTGTTCAAGCAGGGGCAACAAACAGGAATGTAGTGGTAGTAGGGAGCAGTACAGTGAAGGGGATGGACACTGTTCTCTACAGCAAAGAGCGAGAGTCCAAAAGGCTGTGTTGCCTGCCTGGTGCCAGGGTTCAGGACATCTGCTCAGGGCTGGAGAGGAACTTGCAGTGGGATGGGGAGGACCCAGTTGTCATAGTCCATGTAGGTACCAATGACATAGGCAGGACAAGGAAGGAGGTTCTGCAAAGTCAGTAAGAGAAGCTAGGTACCAAATTAAGAAGCAGAACCTCCAAGGTAATAATCTCCGAATATTCCCTGAACTATGTGCAAATTGGCAAAGGACAAATAAGACTAGAGAGACAAATGCCTGGCTAAGAAACTGGTGTGGGAGAAGTGGGTTCTGATTCATGGGGCACTGGCATCAGTACTGGGTAAAGTGGGAGCTGTAACGTTGGGACGGTTTACAAGTGATCCGTACTGGGACGTGTGTTCTTATGAATCGCAAAACTAGGGAAGTAGAGAGGGCTTTAAATTGAACAAGTGGGATGAGGGATCACGTTTGGGTAAAAGTAGCAATTCAATGTATAGATTGAAGACAAGAGAGCAAAATAGTAATATGAGAAACGAGGGTCATAGAATAGCAGGAAGGGACAGAGAGATGGAACCTAAGAATACACCAGTAATCAAGTCCAGATGTTGCAAAGGTAGCAAAAAGGCAAAACTAAAGTCTCTGAATGCGCGAGGCATTCATAACAAAGTAAAAGAATTGATAGTGCACATTGAAGTAAATAAATTAGATCTGATAGCTATTATGGAGATGTGGCTGCAGGATGAAAAGGATTTGGTCCTGAATATTGAGGGGAATATGATATTCAAGAAGAATAGGAAGCTAGGTAAAGATGGAGGGGTTGCATTGTTGATCAAGGATGGCATTTGTCCAATAGTTAGAGATAGCCTTGGTTCAGGAGATCAGGATGTAAAATCGGTTTGGGTGGAGATGAGGAGTCGTAGGGGAAAGAAGTCACTAGTGGGAGTGGTCTACAGGGCTCTTAACAGGAACCACAGTTGTAGGACAAAATATACAAGAAGATACATTGGATGCATGTGATAATGGGACAGCAATAATAATGGGTGATTTTAATCTACATATAAACTGGAAAAATCAGACTGGCTGTAGTAGTGTGGATGAAAGAGTTCATAGAATGCTTTCAGGGGAGTTTTTTTAGTGCAGCAGAATCTAGAACCAAGCAGGGAGCAGGTTATATTAGACTTGGTATTTTGTAATGTGACAGGATTAATTAATGACCTCAGGGTAAAGACACCCCTAGGTAGCAGCAATCACAATATGATTGAATTTTACATCCAGTTTGAAAGGGAGACCAGTGGGTCTAAGACTAGTATCTTAAACTTAAAGAAGGGCAACTGTGTGGGGATGAAAGCTGAGCTAGCTGAAGTGAACTGGGAAACTAGCTAAAGGGTAGAGAAGCAGTGCAGACATTTAAGAGGATATTTCAGAATACTCAGAATAGGTTTATTCCTACTATAAGAAAAATTCTAAGGGGAGGACCCACCATCTGTGGTTAACTAAAGAAGTTAAGGAAAGCATCAAAAATAAGGGGCAGAGTGTTCCTGTCGGTGATTTTGGGGCAGGTCCTGCTCGCCGATGGGGAAATGACGCGGGATGATGTTGGGAGGAACCCCTGATGTCATCCCGGTCCGTTTAAATATTGAGGAAGGCGGGTGGACAGCGAAATCAGCTGTCCGCCCGTCGATCTGTCAATGGCCAATTAAGGCCACTGACAGGCTAATTAAAGTAATTAAAGACCTGCCCATCCAACCTTAAGGCTGGTGGGCAGGCCAGGAGCCTCAGCGGGCTTCTGATAATACATGAAACCTCATCCACTGGCAGGATGAGGTTTCATGTCCATTTTTAAAAAGTCTAATAAAGTTTATGTGCTTCTTATTAACATGTCCCATCCCATGTAACATTGTCACATGAGGGGGACATGTTAATAATTTTAATATTTTTCTATTTTTAAAGATTTTTATACTGTCAGTGATTTCCCTGAGACAGCACTTAGTCTCAGGGAGATGTGCGCTCTTTCGTGCACATGTGTGAAAGAGTGCACTTTGACAGATGGGGAATCCCTCCACCCCCGCACAGGAAGCGCATAGCACTTCCTGTTGGGCAGGCTGCTGGGCGGGCCTTAATTGGCCTGTCCATTCAAAGTGGTGGCAGACCCCATTTCAGCGGCAGAGTTCGGATGCCCGCCCACCTGCCCATCAAGGTAAAAATTCTGGCCAAAGAGAAAGCATATAACTGCGCAAAGATGAGTGGCAAGTCAGATGATTGGTCAGAGTATAAAGAACAGAAGAGAATGACTAGAAGGTTAATCAGGAGAAAGAAATTAGAGTATGAAAGGAAGCTCGCTGGAAATGTAAAAATGGATATCAAAAGTTGCTACTGGTGTTTAAAAAGGAAAAGAGTGAGTAAAGTGAGTGTTGGTCCTCTAGAGAGTGACAGTGGGGAGTTAATAGTAGATAATAAGGAAATGGATTAATTGAACAAATATTTTGCTCCTGTCTTCACTGTAGAGGATACCAAATTAGCAATAATGTTGGATGAATTACTGGTGTGTGTATGAAATGGATTTTTAGACAAATATGTTGAGGAACTGACTAGGGAACCAGCTATCCTAGATTTGGTATTGTGCAATGAGAACAAGTTAATTAATAATCTTGTTGTGTGGGGTGCTTTCGGGAACAGTGACCATAACATAGTAGAATTCTTCATCAGGATGAAAAGTGAAGTAGACCGATCTGAAACCAGGGTCCTAAAACAAAACAAAGATAACTACAAAGGTATGAGGTGTGAATTTGCTAAGATAGGTTGGAGAACTTCATTAAAAGGCATGGTGGGGGGGATAGGCGATGGCTAATATTTAAGGAACAAGTGTATTCATTGCAACAGTTATACCTTCCTGGCACATAAACACAAGAAAAGCAGAAATTAAGGATAGTATTAGATCCAAAATTTGTGTTTCAGATTTCCTGAATTCGCAGTATTTTGCTTTTATTATTATTATTTTATTATAGTCGTATAAAGTTGCTAGACAAAGAAGCAAGCCTGAGGATTGGGAGCAGTTTAAAATTCAGCAAAGGAGGACTAAGAAATTGATTAAGAGGGGAAAAATAGAGTATGAGAGTAAACTTGTAAGGAACATAAAAGTGAACTGGAAAAGCTTCTATAAGTACGTAAGTACCTTATAGTCCGAAACAAGAGAATTTATAATAGAGAACAAGGAAACAGCAGAGCAATTAAACAATATCTTTAGCTCTGTCTTCACAGAGGAAGACACAGATAACTTTCCAGAAATGCTAGGGAACAAAGGGTCTAGTGAGAAGGAGGAATTGAAGGAAATTAGTACTAATAAAACAATAGTGCTGGAGAAATTAATGGGGCTGAAAGCCAACAAATCCCCAGGGCCTGATAATGTACATCCCAGGCTACCAAAGGAGGTGGCCATGGAAATAGTGGATGTGTTGGTTGTCATCTTCCAAAATTCTGTAGATTCTGGAACAGTCCCGGAAAATTGAAGGGTGGCAAATGTAACCCCACTATTTAAAAAAAGAGGGAGGGAGAAACTAAGGAATTACAGACCAGTTAGCCTAAATCAACAGTAGGGAAAAATGGTAGGATCTATTATAATGATAACATGACAGTTAGAAAATAACAATGGGATTAGACAAAGTCAACATGGATCTATGAAAGGGAAATCATTTTTGACAAACCTACTGGAGTTTTTTGAGGGTGTAACTACCAGAATAGATAAGAGAGAACCAGTGGAAGTGGTGTATTTGGATTTTCAGAAAACTTTTGATACATCCCACATTAGAGGTTAGTGTGCAAAATTAAAGCACATGGGATTGTGGGTAATATTTTGGCATGGATTGAGAATTGGTTAGCAGATAGCAAACAGGGAGTAGGTAAAAACAGGTTTTTATCGGAATGGCAGGCGGTGACTAGTGGGGTACCGCAGGGATCAGTGCTTGGGCCCCAGCTAGTCACAATTTATATCAATGAGTTGGACGAGTGAACCAAATGTAATATTTCCAAATTTGCCGATGACATGAAATTAGGTGGGTATGTGAGCGGTGAGGAGGATGCTAAGAGGCTTCAAGGTGATTTAGACAGATTGGGTGGATGGGCCGATACATGGCAGATGCAGCATAACGTGGATAAGTGTGAAGTTATCCATTTCGGTATGAAAATCAGAATGGCAGAGTATTATTTAAATAGTGATAATTTGGAAAGTGTTGATGTGCAAAGGGACCTGGGTGACCTTGTACACCAATCACTGAAAGCAAACATGCAGGTTCAGCAAGCAGTTAAGAAGGCAAATGGTATGTTGGCCTTCATTGTGAGACGACCTGAGTATAGGAGCAAGGATGTCTTACAGTAGTTGTACAGGGCCTTGGTGAGACCACACCTGGAGTATTGTGTGCAGTTTTAGTCTCCTTAATTAAGAAAGGATATATTTGCCATAGAGGGAGTGTCAACCTGGTGAAGATATAACGTGGAACTACTTGCATGCCAAGCAGCATAAGTAGCAAGTGAAAGACAGAGCTAAGCGATTGCACAACCAACAGATGAGATCTAAGCTCTGTAGTCCTGCCACATCCAGTCATGAATGATGGTGGACAATTAAACAACTCACTGGGGGAGAGGTGGCAGCACAGTGATATATAGTCGGAAGGGAGTTGCCCCGGGAGTCTTTAACATCGACTCCAGACCCCATTAAGTCTCATGGCAGCAGGTCAAACATGGGCAAGGAAACCTCCTGCTGATTATTGCCACGTACTGCCTCCCCTCAGCTGATGAATCAGTGCATCTCCATTTTGACTGCCACTTGTAGGAAGCGCTGAGGGTGGCAAGAGCACAGAATGTACTCTGATTGGGGGACTTCAATGTCCATCGCCAGTGTGGCCCAATAGCAGCACTACTGACCGAACTGGCCAACTCCTAAAGGACATAGCTGCTAGACTCGGCCTGCAGCAGGTGGTGAGGGAACCAACAGGAGGGAAAAGCATACTTGAGCTCATCCTCACCAACCTGCCTGCCGCAGATGCATCTGTCCTTGACAATATCGGTAGGGGTGACCACTGCACAGTCGTTGGAGGAGGCTCGACAAATATCCCCATCCTCAATGATGGGGAAGCCCAACATATCAGCATAAAAGATAAGGCTGAGGCATTTTCTACAATCTTCAGCCATGAGTCCTGAGTGGATGATCCACCTTGGCCTCTTCCAGAGGTCTCCAGCATCATTGATGCCAGTCTTCAGCCAATCCGATTCACTCCACGTGACATCAGGAACAGCTGAAGGCACTGGACAGTGAAAAGGCTATGGGACCTGAAAATATTCCGGCAATAGTACTGAAGACTTGTGCTCCAGAACCTGCCGTGCCCCTAGCCAAACTGTTCCAGTACAGTTACAACACTAGAATCTACCCGGCTATGTGGAAAATTGCCCCAGTTATGTCCTGTACATTAAAAACAGAACAAATCAAACCCAGCTAATTACTGCCCCATCAGTCTGTTCTCCATAAAGTAATGGAAGGGGTCATCAACAGTGCCATCAAGTGGCACTTGCTTATCAATGGCCTGCTCACTGATGCCCAGTTTGGGTTCCACCATGGCACATAGCTCCTGATCTCGTTACACCTTGGTTCAAACATGGAAAAAAGAGCTGAACTCCCGAGGTGAGGTGAGAGTGACTGCCCTTGATATCAAGGTCACATCTGACCAAATGTAGTATCAAAGAGCCCTAGCAAAACTCAATGAGAATCAGGGGGAAAATGCTCCACTGGTTGCATCATACCTAGCACAAAGGAAAATGGTTGTGGTTGTTGGAAGTCAGTTATCTCAGCTCTGGGGCATCACTGCAGGAGTTCCTCAGGGTAGTGTCCTCAGCCCAACCATCTTCAGCTGCTTCATCAATGACCTTCCTTCCATTATAAGGTCAGAAGTTGGGATGTTCGCTGATGATTTCACAATGTTCAACACCATTCATGACTCCTCAGCACTGAAGCAGTCCATGTCCAAATGCAGCAAGTGCTGGATAATATCCAGGCTTAGGCTGACAAGTGGCAAGTAATATTCACGCCACACAAGTGTCAGGTAATGACCATCTCCAACAAGAGAGAATCTAACCATCACCCTTGACGTTCAATGGCATTACCATTGTCGAATCCCTTGCTATCAACATCCTGGAGGTTACCATTGACCAGAAACTGAACTGGACTAGCCAGATAAATACTGTGGCTACAAGGGCAGGTCAGAGACTAGGAATCATGTGATGAGTAACTCACTTCCTGACGCCCCAAATCCTGTCCACCATCTACAAGGCACTAATCAGGAGTGTGATGGAATACTCCCCACTCGCCTGGATGAGTGCAGCTCCCACAACACTCAAGAAGCTGGACACCATCCAGGACAAAGCAGCCCACTTGATTGACACCACACCCACAAACATTCACTCCCTCCACCACCAACGCATGGTAGCAGCAGTGTGTACCATCTACAAGATGCACTGCAGGAACTCACCGAGTCTCCTTCGACTGCATCTTCGAAACCCACAATCATTACCATCTAGAAGGACAAGGGCAGCAGACCAATGGAACACCATCATCTGGAAGTTCCCCTCCAAGTCACTCACCATCCTGAAATATATCGCCATTCCTTCACTGTCACCGAGTCAAAATCCTGGAGCTCCCTTCCTAACAGCACTGTGGGTGTACCTACAACACATGGACTGCAGCAGTTCAAGAAAGCAGCTCACCACCACCTTCTCAAGGGCAACTAGGGATGGGTAATAAATGCTGGCCCAGCCAGCGAAGCCCACATCCCATGAATAGATAAAAAAAAAAGATAGGTTGATTGAGTGGGCAAAAATCTGGCAGATGTAGTATAATGTAGGAAAATGTGAAGTTGTTCACTTTGGCAGGAAGGTAAAAAAGCAGAGTATTACTTAAATGGAGAATAGCTGCAGAATTCCAAGGTACAGAGGGATCCAAGTGTTCTAGTGCATGAGTCACAAAAAGTTAGTATGCAGGCACAGCATGTAACTAAGAAGGCTAATGGAATACTGTCCTTTGTTATGACAGGAATTGAACATAAAGGTAAGAATATTATGCTTCAGTTATACAGGGCATTGGTGAGACCGCATCTTGAATACTGTGTGCAGTTTTGGCCTCTTTCTTTAAGGGAGGGTGTAAATGTGTTGGAGGCGGTTCAGAGGAGGTTTACTAGATTGATTCCTGGAATGAGTGGGTTGTCTTGTGAGGAAATGTTGGACAGACTGGGCTTGTTTCCACTGGAGTTTAGAAGACTGTGGGATGATTTGATTGAAGTGTGCAAGATGCTGAATAGTCTTGACAAGGTGAATGTGGAAATGATATTACTTCTTGTGGCTGAGTTCAAAACAGGGGGCACGGTTTTAAAATTAGGGGGTGCCCTTTTAAGACAGAAGTGAGGAGAATTTTTTTCTCAGAGGGTTGTTTGACTTAGGAAATCTCTGCCTCAGAAGGCAGTGGAGTTGGGTCATTGAATATTTCAAAATACAAACAAATCAGCCATGATCTTATTGAATGGCAAAATAGGCTCAAGGAGCTGAATGGCCTACTTCTGCTCCTATTACATATGTTCGTGTTTGGAGATTCAGTAGAAGAGTACGAACTCTTCAGTAACAGCACATGCTGAATGGCATCCGCTGGAAAGATGAGCATACATTCTCCAATCCTCACTTTTTTCCATTCAAGTCGGTTGTAAACAGATATTAACAACACTCTTGCGTAAACCATTTCAAGATGTTAGCATTTAACTAAAAAAAAAACTTTTGAGAATCTGACTATATTCCTCATGAGCTCGAAGTTTGAAACGTGAGACGATGGGCAAGATATTCCGCACCCACCCACCGCCAGGATCTTCTGGGTCCCTCCCATGATGGGGCCGGGATTCTGAAATCATTTCTTTCCTGTGTGATACTTACATTGGCGGTGCTAACAAGGACCAGCAATAACGGGCTGCAAATGACAGGGTTGGGGTGGGTGCAGTGACGGGGTACGGAGCAGATGCAAAGTCGTTGTGGAGCCAGCTTGCTCCACGCCAGCCCACTGCGTTGCCATAACATGCTTCAGGTGGGCTAGATAGCCTGGCAATGGGGGATGTAGTCCCAGGCTCTGCTACCGGTCCATCGGGTTGGCTGGCAGCTCCGGCAGTCCTGGCAGTGCCAAGAGCACATTAATGGGCACTGATCGGGCTGCAAGCAGGCCCAAGCAGAAGGTTCAATGGATCCCAGAGCAAGGTTAGCCCGGGGTGTTGGGCAGGGAAGCCTTGCGCAGCTTGGAAGGGGGATTGGGGTGATGGTATTTGGTTTTAGAGACCTGTTAGATGGAAAGAAAGGGACGGTGCTATTTTAGGGCCTCCTGATGTGCGCAGGGCATCCCCCTCCCCCCCCCCCACCCCCGAAGATAGTACCCCTCTTCTTTCCCACCCTTTTAAAAACTTTACAAAAAACAGCCTGACTACTTCCACCCGACTGCTCGCACCAACTGTTTTATGGCCTGGGCAGCATATTATCAAGATCTATTGGCTTGTTAACAAGCTCTATTGCCCCTTGATTATTTAGTTAAGTATAGTGGCTGGCTTGCCGATTTCAGCATCCACCCACCTCCTGTGTTATGGGGTTGAGCTCAGGGGCGGGCGGGGAGGTAGTGGGATGGGCATCTGGCCTATTTTACATGCCGCCCCCCCCCCTCCCCCTCACCACCAAAAACAGGCCCAGTGGGGGCATGTAAGGCCCCGCTTCCTCTAACAATTGCAATTTAGGTAATAGCAACTTTAGAATGCATCTAAAATTATTTTGCAATGCAAAAACATATGTCAATGCAATTTTCAATCTATCTTCATTGCTTGTTTTTCACAAGATAATAATTATTGATTGAAAGTACATCAATGCAAAAAGTAATTTTATGCAATGGGAGGGGATTTCCATCCAAATTATTCGAATTGAGTTGCCTCTGCACACTCCCACTGAGTCTTTGTACCTTGAACCTGTGCCTGCAAACTTTGCTCCTCCTAAATGCATCTTGCCACACTTCTTATGAGAAACAGGAGGTCAGAACAATTCTGCTCCAAATGAGCTGCTTTGAATGAAAAGATAATTACAGGTGGGGATAAATTGTATAGGAATGTAAGTTCAGGCCACGCAAATTAAGGCCAAGTAATAAGAAAACAATTCTGTTCAAAATTTATTTTAGCCCATGTTTGGATTTTTCTGTGTTTATTTAGTTGCCTATCTTAAAAACAAGTATTTATATGATGCGCAAAAAGCAGTTGAAGCATTCTTAAATTAAAATTAAACTTTAAAATATCTTACCAAAGGACGTTCAGTAACACAGTAACTTTGCACAGTAACAGTTTAATCCTGCCAGCTTGGTTTGAAGTAAAGTAACCCAGATTGGTTGGTTTCCTCTCAGACGATCAAGGGATGGGGCACAACAGTGAGATTGGAGAAAAATCTGCAAATAGGGAAAGTGAACAGCCTGAAATAAAGAGGAAAGGGAAAAAATGGAGGATAGCTTTGCAAAGTGAATTTGGGAAGTTGAATGATTAAAAAGCAGAACATCCATAGTAGTAATTTCAGGATTACTTACTATGCCACAGGGTGGGTCAGCTAGAGAGAAGCAAATTAGACACATCACCATGTGGTGTAGAAGATAAGTGTAGTAGTTGTAAGTCAAAACCTTTCTTACTGTTATGGGGATGACGTGATTGTACAGACAAATCAGCCCTCGGCACAGGGAATCTTTTTAGCCTTGGTCTCAGAACAAGCATGTAGCCTCATCAGGAGTCCGTAAATAAAGTTTATGGTTTCTTACAAGAAACAAGCCCTGAATTCCAAGTTTTTACAATTGGCGATGAGGATAAATAGCGCCGACACAGCACCTTGCCTCGCGACTGTGAGTATTCCGATATTGTAAGGGAAGAAAGAAAAGTATACTGACCAGCAAGGCCTCGCTTTGGTAGAATTGACCCATACGACTCATCCTTCAAAGAATGGAGTCAATGTGTTGAGTGATTAGGTTTCTACTTTGTAGCTAATGAAATAACAGCAGAGGAGAAACAGAAGGCAATTCTCCTAAGTGTCTGTGGGAACAAAATCTATAACCTAATCCATAGCTTGACGGCTCCAAACGTGCCAAATTCCAGATCTTTCACCGAGCTCGTCAATCCCGTGAAAGGACATATTCAGTTTAAACCCTTGGTGATCATGCAAAGATTCAAGCTCAACTCTCGAGTTAAGGGCCCCCAGTGAGTCAATTGCAATGTATATCATGAGGTTAAAACAGTTAAGTCCTGTGACTTCGGTGATACTTTAAATGACATGTTGCAAGATAGTTTGGTTTGTGGTACAAACGACGACGCCATTTAGGGCCATTTGCTTGCAGAAGTTGATATAGACCTGAAGCGCGCCATGAAGCTAACGCTAGCAATGAAGAGTGCTGAGAAAGACTCGCAGGCTTTGCAGAATGTGCAGCAATGGCGTTGTTTAGCAGCTAGGGTGGGAACCAGCCAACTGGCGCAGTGTGAAGATCAGGGAGGCTACCACGAAGTGGGACACGGTCCCTACCACTAGAAAAATGAAAAGAAATGCTGGAAGCAGCTCATCAGTAATGTAGAAGTTAAAATGTTACCATTGTGGGAGAAATCATGCACCCAAAGTCTGTAGATTTAAAAGGGCAGCGTGCCACTACTGCCACAAAACAGTGCAAGGCTAGATCAAGACAGCCATTCAGACAGCAGGTCAAGTTAAATGAAGTGCACAATATGGATGAGTCAGAAGTTACTGAGATTGACGTTTATTTCCTACACAAGTTGAAGGCCAGGAAAACTGAACCAACCACTGTTACACTTCAAGTAACCGGAAAGCCTCTGCTCATGGAGGTTGATACAGGAGCATCAGCCACAGTGGTGGGAGAACAAGTCTTTAACTATCTCAGAGAAGGTACCCAGCCAGCGAGTTTGGAGAAAACCGCTACTCAGTTAAAAACATATCCAGGAGAAGCAATACAGGTGAAAGGCATCCCCTCTGTAACTGTATCATACAGGCAACAGACGGCTCAGCTGCCAATAATTGTTGTAACAGGAGAAGGGCCTAGCCTTCTGGGCCGTGATTGGTTGAAAGAAATCAAAATAAAACTGGTCAGAAATTTTCCATTTCAGTTCAGGAGGAATTCCAGAGTTGCTGAAAAAATGTGACAGGGTATTCTGAGATGATTTGGGGAATAATCAAAGATCTACAAGCTGAAATATACATGGACTCTGAAGCAACACCCCAGCTTTTTTAAGGCAAGACCTGTGCCTAATGTTCCAAAAGAAGAGGTTGATGTGGAATTATGTTGTTTGGAGAAGTTAGGAATAATCCAGTCTTTCCAATTTTCAGAACAGGCAGCGCTAACAGCCCCTGTGATAAAACTGGACCCAATCATTCGCATCTATAGAGATTACAAATTAGCTGTAAACAACGTTGGGAAATTAGACAAATACCCAATCCAAAAGATTGAAAATCTATGTGCTAAACTTACAGGAGGAGGGTCCTACACTAAACTGGACATGAGTCATGTGTATCAACAGCTCGAGCTGGACAACACATCAAGAAGTTATGTCACCGTAAACACGCACAAGGCTCTTACCAACATACACACCTACCCTTCAACGTGTCATCTGCCTGTACAATTTTCCAAAGAACCATGGGGAAGCTTATTACAAGGATTCCCCTGAGTTATAGTGTACCTG
Organism: Carcharodon carcharias; assembly: GCF_017639515.1. Lineage (NCBI taxonomy): Eukaryota > Metazoa > Chordata > Chondrichthyes > Lamniformes > Lamnidae > Carcharodon > Carcharodon carcharias. The sequence continues at coordinate 8,592,502 of NC_054470.1, forward strand.
GACGACATCCTAATCACAGGACCCACAGAAGCCGAACATGTGGCAAACCTGGAAGAGGTTCTGAAGAGATTTTTAGAGGCTGGTGTTCATTTAAAAAAAAAAGAAAAGTGCACTTTCCAAGCAAAGGAAGTTACATATCTGGGTCATCGAGTGGATGCCCAAGGGTTGCATCCTTTAGAGGAGAAAGTCAAAGTAATCAAGGAAGCGCCCTCTCCTACCAACATCACAGAGATCAAGTCTTTTTTGGGCATGGTAAACTATTACAGTTGGTTTTTGCCCAATCTAACTACAGTGTTAGCCCCTTTATACTTATTATTGGAGAAGAACCACAGATTGTCCTGGAAGGCACAGCAAGAGGAAGCTTTCACAAGAGTTAAGGAGCTTTTACACTCATCGTTTCTGCTAGTGCACTATGACCTGTCAAAGGAATTGATACTCACTTTTGATGCATCTCCCTACGGAGTGGGAGTAGTATTGTCACACAAAATGGAGGATAGATCTGAAAGACCGATAGGATATGTATCCAGAACCCTTTCTGCAGTCAAGAAAGGATACCCGCACATTGAAAAAGAGGGCTTATCTATTGTAGTTGGAGTAAAAAAGTTCCGTCAATATTTGCACAATCGAAACTTCACCATAGTGTCAGGTCACAAATCACTGTTAGGATTGTTCAGTGAAGATAAGGCAATCCCACTGATAGCCTCTGCTAGAATTCAAAGATGGGCTTTAATTTTGTTGGTATAAGAGTATGCTTTTATGCACTGTCTGGATGTGCATATAGCAAATGCAGACACCCTCAGTCATCTCCCTTTGCCCGATAGTATTACACATGTTCCAGCTCCTCAAGTGGTAGTATTTGCATTGAATTTTCTGGACTCTTCACCAGTCTGCATGGGACAGATAAAGAATTGGACAAATCAGGATCCAATTTTAGCAAGAGTCTGTGAACAAATATTACAAGGATGTCAAATGCAGAAGTCCATGAAGAATTAAAACCATTCTTTGTACGTAGATCCGAACTGAATTGTAAAAATGGTCTCTTCTTATAGGAAGCAAGATTATCCCTGTGCAGGGAAGAGAAGCATTATTGGAGGAACTTCATAGTGCGTATCCTGGTGTTTCAAAAGTGAAGATGCTTGCATGAAGTTATATCTGGTGGCCAGGTATAGACAGTGGTATAGAAAAAATGGTTAAACACTGTGCCCAGTGCCAGCAACAGCAGAGGTTGCCCATTTCAGTCCACTGCACCCATGGGAGTGGCCTGGTTGACCCTGGTTAGACTACATATGGACTAGTAGGTCCATTTCTAGGTACCATGTTTCTGGTAATTATCAACGAACATTAAAATAGGATGGATGTGTTTGAAGTGAGATAACCTACTTCATCTGCAACCATTGTAAAACTATACCACAGTTTCAGTGTTCATGGTTTATCTTAAGTTATTGAGTCAGACAATGGCAGCTTTCACTAGCTCTGAATTCCAAAGATTCGTGAACCTAAATGGGATTAAACACATCAGAACAACATCGTATCATTCCTCATCCAATGAGTTAGTAGAAAGGGCAGTATAAACCTTTAAAAGGTCTGAAGAAACCATCGGAGGGAACATTGACAACTCAAATTTCAAGATCTCTGTTCAACTATCGCACAACTCCTCATGCAACCAGTTTTAACACCTTCAGAATTGTTAACGAAGCACTGACTTGGTACAAGATTGAGTCTGGTAATCCCCAATTTCGGGGAGAAGGTGGAGAGAAACCAGGGTGGTCAGAAAGTGAATTATGACATTCACGGTAAAGGTTGAGAATTTACTGGGGGAGAGACAGTTCTTGTTCGCAATTTTGCAACTGGACTGAGATGGGTCCCAGGTACAATCATCTCTGAAACAGGAGGGAGAGGTTGGAATAGTGGTATTGTCACTGGAGTAGTATTTCAGAGACCCAGGGTAATGCCTTGACACCTGGGTTCAAGTCCCACGGCAGATGGCAACAATTATTGCAATAAAAATCTGTCACTATCTGGTTCACTAATGTCCTTTAGGGAAGAAAATCTGCCATCCTTACCCAGAGCAATGTGGTTGACTCTTAAATGCCCTCTTAGCAAGGGCATTTAGGGTGGGCAATAAATGCCAGCCTAACCAGCAGTGCCCCCTTCCCATGAATGAATAAAAAAGACCTTTATCTTATCAAGTCGAAGTTAGGAAACACATGGATCATCTCAGAAGTCGACAAACCTTCCAACAACCAGTTAATTCACCTGAAATTGAAGTCAAAACTTTGACCCCTGAGGTGCCAGATCAACAAAGAATTGGCATACCGGATGTCTCTGTTGAAATAAATAATTCTGAATTGCCATTGTCTAGGGATGCTCCTGATGCTGTAGTTCCTGTGCAAGTCAATCCAATGGAAGAACCTCCAATTGTAGAGTTGTGTCACTCTACCCGAATCCGAAAACCTCTTCGAAGACTAAATTTATAATGGCATGAACTGTATATAATTGTATATAATATGGGTTAAGATGTTTTTGTAAGTAAGAGGGTAAAATAAAATTAAAGGGAAGGAATGTAGCAATTTTAAGTTAAACCATTTCTTACTGTTATAGGGATCATGTGTCTGTCTAGATAAATCTGCCCTAAGCACAGGGAATCTTAGGGGTGGAGTTTTTTTTTGCCTTGGTCTTAGAACAAGCATGTAGCCTCATCTGGAGTCTGTAAATAAAGCTTACTTTTTCTTACAAGAAGCTAGTCCTGCGCTCCAAATTTATTACAGTAGGATTTCAATTCCTTAAGCACTGGGATGGGTTCTGGAGCACATATAAAGACCACAGATTAAATGGGTTTCACTTAAGCTGAACCAGTATCGGTGCCATCATGGTAAAGTTAAAAATAAAGTGAGAGAGGATTTCAACCAGTGAGGTAGGTGAGAGGCAAATCTTGGAGCAAAAGAGCAATTAAAAGGAATAAGTATCATGAAGGAAAATATTTATGTTAATAAGAGAAGGATATGGAGACATTGGAGACATATTAAAGTGAAGAATGAGCGATAGAAGATGAAGAAAACAGAAAAGGAAATATGAATGGCCCAGGGTCACACTGCTTAATATAAATGCAAAAAGCATTAGAAATGTATTTAAAGTGTAGGATATTATATAGCCTTAATGGACACTTGGGCCTGCATGTTTCCTGAGGGAGGACTGGAGGCCAAGTAGGCAAGGGGCAAAGTACTCTCTAATTTTTTGCAGTGGTGACCTGTTTAAATGCATTGCCCCTTTATATGTCTTGTATGGCCATGGACATGCAGTAACTTAAAGATAAAAACAAAAAAACTGCGGATGCTGGAAATCCAAAACAAAAACAGAATTACCTGGAAAAACTCAGCAGGTCTGGCAGCATCGGCGGAGAAGAGCAAAGTTGACGTTTCGAGTCCTCATGACCCTTCAACAGAACTGAATAAAATTAGGAGTGGGGTGAAATATAAACTAGTTTAAGGTGGGGGGTTGGGGGGGGTGTTGGGGGAGACAAGTTGGGGGGTGGTGTGGGGGGTTGGTGGTTGTAGGGACAAGCAAGCAGTGATAGGAGCAGATACTTAAAGAGCCTGACTTCTGCTGGAACGTGGGAGGACCTTTGGGTTGTGGCCACACAGTTTAAAGGGAAACATTGGCGAGGGAGAAGAGTTTTAGTTTGGACGCCCAGAAGTCTACATTTCCTCACATACGGTGAAGTTTTAACTTCAAAGCATACATCTTTTGGCTGTAGAGTTTCCCTGCCAGGAAATAAGCCTGAATTGATAGAATTGGCTTCCTGTCAGGGCCAGGAAGAAATCAACCACCCTTTGAACGGGGTGAGAGGGTCTTATCCAGGGGTTGGAGGGGCTGATTCCAGGCATCATGGGTCTTTGTATCGGGTGGGTGGTCTGATGAGGAGCACTTGAGAAGCCTAGGAAGAGAAAGCACTCATGCTCCTTCTGATTCACAAAGTTGTCCTCACCTTGTTTCAGCTATCGGGTTTCTTGAGGCCTAGGAAACTTGGCTGGTCTTCAGAGGTGGCTAGCTGCATCAAATATTTAAAATACCAGCTTGCCTCCTAGGAGCAGGTTAGTTGCCTGGCACTTGTTGCACCTCAGTAAGTCAGCAGTTTGGAGGCATCTCCCCCACAAATTAAACATTTTTGTAAATTTAACTGTTCACCCGCATCCAATTTCACCCACTCCCCCTATGGTTTCAATTGTTGTAGGAGTGGGAATAAGATACTCTCAGCGATAACATTTTCAGAAGATTTCATAGAGGACAAAAGGGAGGCAGGTAAAATGATCAATTAAAAACTTTATTGCAGCGATAATAAAGTTATTACTTATACTAGTGTACAGAATCCATATGGATAGATGTAAGAAATAATCAAGGAACTCTCCCCATGATTCATTACCGAGGCACTCTCCCCATTATTCAAAGTCACAATCACACAGAAATGGAAATAAAGACTTACATTTGTATTGCAATTCTCATGACCAATGTGTGTCTCAAAATACTTTCTAGCCAATGAAATACTATTTGAAGTGTAGTTTTTGTTGTAATGTAGGAAATGCAGCAGCTAGTTTGCTGTCAGCATACTACCACATACAGCAATGTAAAAATGACCAGATAATCTGCTTTTTGTGAGTTAATTGAGGAGTAAATATTGGCCAGGACACCAGGGATAACTCCACTGCTCTTCCTCAAAATAGTGCCATGAGATCTTTTATATCCACCTGAGTCAGCAGGTGTCTCCTCCGAAAGTCATTACCAGGTTTACCAGTTCAGCTATGCTCCCATGGTTTATTGTGCATTAGGTGTCATGACAGAATGTGACTTCACAAGATTTACCAGGATATTTTTTTTAAAAAGTACATATATTTGAAAAGGCAAAATGTAAAACGATGTGGAGAAAATTTAGGGAAATAGTTCTGGAGCAGCTAGCCCCATACGAAAAGCCGAAACATTTCAATGGTTCTTTGATGGATCAGTAAAGCTTCCATTTGAAATGGGTTTGATACAGTTTTAACCTACTTCCTAAGGCAAGGCACATGGGAACCTCATTTAGAAAGGTGACAAAGATGAATGGTGTGAAAGTAAAAAGAAAAAACGCGCTAGTACCAAGAGGATGTTCTTCTGAGGAAGGAGCTACAACCATGTTGTTGGGTATAATTGGGGCATATTTACACTGTGCCCTGAATTTTACTTTGAGTGGGCGCACGTCATCAGCGCTCGTCAGACGGACTGCCGACCACATTCGGCACCTGACTGCCATTTTGTGCTGGCTGGACAATTAATGGTCAGCCGGCGGGTAACACGCGCGGAAAAGCTGCCAGGGTGGGGGCGGGGGGGAAGACGGTGGGTGACGACGTCACCCCGGGCGCGGGTGAGGGTGAGCGCTGCAAGAGAACTCGCTGAGGGCAAACAGCTTTCTCAGGGGACCTGCAGACCTTCAAATGATCAAATAAGAGGTTTAAACAGCTGCAAAAAAAAATGTCCACGCATCACAACCAAGCAGCTGAAAATACACCTCATTAAAATGCTGTCCACAGATACCTAGTTTTATTTTATTTCATAACAGAAATTTCATCCTGCCCTTGGATAAGGTTTAATGAAAAATGTAAAGGTCCATTCGGCAGTTCGCCAACTGTAAACTTTGATGGGCCACAAAAAAATCAGAGAAAAATGTGCTGTTAATGGGCTTAGCTACCCTCTTAATTGTTGGCAGGCACGCTTCCAACTTTTACACACAGCTGCCGAGCGAAATATCGCAAGAGCGATGTGCGTTTTCTTGCGTGATCTTACGCCCAATCAGGTCAGGCGTGCACCCACCCGCAGGATGTAAAATTCTGCCCTGTATCTTCCCCTATGTGATTTTAACCAAACAAATGTGACCTAAAGCAGTAATGAGATTTCTGCTGCTTTGTGCTGCTGTCCCTGAGTTCTCCACCTAACACATTCTAAAATATGTTACAGGAAATGAGTGGAAAATGTCTTTACTAAAAACTGTTCGGGTCTTGCTAAAAGCCAATCAAAAGGAGCTCATACATAATATTAGAATATAAACCATTAAAGAGTGCTCAACCCTAGCTCAGAGCTAGAGATGATTGCCTCCAATAAATAAGATTCTGAAATATCAACACAGGACTGACAGAGGCCAATAGTATAGTAAAGTTTTCAGCCCAAAACAGAGTTGGTGTGACAATCCCAACCAGCAGAAGGGAGTAGCCCAGAGGTATATGAGGCACATGACACATGGGATGAATTGTACTCGACAGTAGCAGATCCAGCTCTTCTGAATGAGGTACATGATCACAGCACAACAGCAACAATGAGTAGTATCAGGCTCACTGGTGATGTCAAAAACAAAAAAACTGCGGATGCTGGAAATCCAAAACAAAAACAGAATTACCTGGAAAAACTCAGCAGGTCTGGCAGCATCGGCGGAGAAGAAAAGAGTTGACGTTTCGAGTCCTCATGACCCTTCGACAGAACTTGCGTTCGAGGCCAAGAAAGAGTTGAAATATAAGCTGGTTTAAGGTGTGTGTGTGGGGGGCGGAGAGATAGAGAGACAAAAAGGTGGGGGGGGGTGGGGGGGTGGTGGGGGGGTGTGGTTGTAGGGACAAACAAGCAGTGATAGAAGCAGATCATCAAAAGATGTCAATGACAATAGTACAGTAGAACACATAGGTGTTAAAATTAAAGTTGGTGATATTATCTAAACAAATGTGCTAATTAAGAATGGATGGTAGGGCACTCAAGGTATAGCTCTAGTGGGGTTTTTTTAATATAATGGAAATAGGTGGGAAAAGGAAAATCTTTATAATTTATTGGAAAAAAAAGGGAAGGGGGAAACAGAAAGGGGGTGGGGATGGGGGAGGGAGCTTACGACCTAAAGTTGTTGAATTCAATATTCAGTCCAGAAGGCTGTAAAGTCCCTAGTTGGAAGATGAGGTGTTGTTCCTCCAGTTTGCGTTGGGCTTCACTGGAACAATGCAGCAAGCCAAGGACAGACATGTGGGCAAGAGAGCAGGGTGGAGTGTTGAAATGGCAAGCGACAGGGAGGTTTGGGTCATTCTTGCGGACAGACCGCAGGTGTTCTGCAAAGCGGTCGCTCAGTTTACGTTTGGTCTCTCCAATGCAGAGGAGACCACATTGGGAGCAACGAATGCAGTAGACTAAGTTGGGGGAAATGCAAGTGAAATGCTGCTTCACTTGAAAGGAGTGTTTGGGTCCTTGGACGGTGAGGAGAGAGGAAGTGAAGGGGCAGGTGTTGCATCTTTTGCGTGGGCATTGGGTGGTGCCATAGGAGGGGGTTGAGGAGTAGGGGGTGATGGAGGAGTGGACCAGGGTGTCCCAGAGGGAGCGATCCCTACGGAATGCCGATAAGGGGGGTGAAGGGAAGATGTGTTTGGTGGTGGCATCATGCTGGAGTTGGCGGAAATGGCGGAGGATGATCCTTTGAATGCGGAGGCTGGTGGGGTGATAAGTGAGGACAAGGGGGACCCTATCATGTTTCTGGGAGGGAGGAAAAGGCGTGAGGGCGGTTGCGCGGGAGATGGGCCGGACACGGTTGAGGGCCCTGTCAACGACCGTGGGTGGAAAACCTCGGTTAAGGAAGAAGGAGGACATGTCAGAGGAACTGTTTTTGAAGGTAGCATCATCGGAACAGATGCGACGGAGACGAAGGAACTGAGAGAATGGGATGGAGTCCTTACAGGAAGTCGCTTGGCCTGGAGGACAGTCAGACATTAACGTTGCACTACCAGTAGCCAGAAATGGTCAGTACAGGATAAGGGTGTAAAACTGGTTGAAGGAAATGGAAATGAAAGTCATGCAGTATGTATAATGGCAGCTGATCCAATGCCACTGGTCTTACACCTGTGCCAAAGGAGGAAGTTCAGTCTGCTGTCCTCAACCTGTATCACAGGCACTTTCCAGATATTCTCAAGTGTGAGTTACTAAGTCATTCATTGCTAGATTAGGAGTTAACTGAAGCCTTGTTCTAAGCTACAATGAGCTGGATTTTCCAGAGGGCACCAGGACCCCAATGTTGGGCCTATATGCACATCCAATGTACTTGCCGATGAAACCTTCAGGGAGATGGCCACCTAACTGATCACCTCTGCACTCGCCATCCTATTAAGAAGGGTGAGCAGGCTTCCAAAGCTGCAGGTCCAGTCAGTGGGCTTACAGTGATGATAGGCTGGCAGCTCACCTGGGAGAGGTGAGCACTACCAAGGCAGTCAGGCAAGTGTGAGGGCACCTCAACATGGAGGCATCCTCAGTCGTCTGCATGGAAGTTATAAATGCAAGAGACCCAAAGTAGGTGGGAGCATCAGGATAGAAAGGAAAGCTGGACTATTCACAAAAGGGGCTGCAGCTTTTCAATCCTGCAGCCCCAGCTCCAATGGCCCCTTGGCCTGCCACCGAACTGGCAGCCTCCACACAAGAAAATACCAGTGCAGATGCAAAATGGCCCCTATATGGGGTCTTAATTGGACAAATTGGATACCCACCTCTTTGGAGTAGGCAACTGACCTGGTTTCCAGTCCACTCCAGGAAAATCCCCCGGAGATCAGAATATATCGGACAGCTGTCCCAACACATCTCGCTCCTATTTTCCCTGACCACCCACCTCCAGCCCTGTCTCCACAGGGCCAGGCAAATCAAGCCCAGTGTTTTAATGATTGCACTCTATTTGTGCATCTACCAACAATCCAATAATATATCTAAAGAGGAAGAGATAATGAGGCTGAACATCTGTTACCAGTGCAATTGAGGTCTTTGTACCACATTGATGATGCAAACCATTCACACAACAAAAATTTTGTTCATCTATGTACAATTGGTATTTGTAAGATGTTTTAAAAGAAATATGATTTTGTGTTTATGTGGCCTACACGTTTTGCCTTTTTGTAGTGCAATTACACTGTTTTGAGTGTTATGTCTCTACATTTGCTTTGCATAAGTGCCTTCTTCATAAGTGCTCCACTGGCAGAGAGAGTGACAGCTCAGAAAGCTTTTTGTGTGTGGTAGAGAAGGTCCACAAACTGTGCCTGTTACTTCCTCATGACCACTGGGAATTTCTGAAATTGCTGATGTAGGCTCATCGCTTTTAATGAGGCTGTTTGGAAAAAGGTCATGAGATTGATTCCTAGCATCAGAAAACAGAGTTATAAGGAATGAGTGGAGAAACTTGGAAGGTAGGTTTTAATCTTTCTACTTGGTTAAGCATCATTTGGTCTGAGTGTATAGAAACAAAACTGGGCAGGTTGGATTGCACATCAGTTAAGGGCCCATTCAACATTATTTCTATTTAAAATAATAGAATGAAAATCAAGCAGAGTCATTTTACAGGCATGTGATTCTCCTCCAATAGATTTTCCTCTCTGTGCTTAACATTGAGACGGTAAAGGTGAAAATTGATCAACCGGACCTTTCCACTTTGAAAGGAGATGACAGATGCAATGTTACAGAGTTATCTAAAACTACTTCAAGTTAAACAAAATAAGGGGACACATTTAAATACTTATTTGATATTGGTGCTTGTGCTTTTGCTTGCTTCAAGTGTGGTGGTGATACTTGCTGATTCTGATAACTATCACTCTTTGGCAGTGCGTCACAGGTCACTTGCTTTATTTCCATGAATGGAGTTGATTGAACATTTTTGATTTTGCCTATAATTTGGAATATTGGATTGTCATAACATGAACTATTAAATGCTTTGCACAATCAGTAGATAGGACACATTGATATAACATATTGTACAAATTAAGCAATATATTATTAATTTAGTGCATATTAACTGGTTTGCACACGTGCCCAATCTCATGATGTTCTTTCTTTCAATTAGCTTCCTCATGTTGTGTTCCTTTGAAGTTAATAGTTTTTCTTGGGAGGGTTCACCTGTTCCACTCCATCCCCATGTATTTCATTAAAGCCAGGCCTAAAAGAGCATTATGGGTTAAGATGCGTGGGTGCATTTTTAAATTGAAGTAGTGAACAATTCAGACTTAGTTTCATCTCTGTACATGTTCTTGTTCTTATTAGGACAGGTTGATTTGGCACCAAAAATGCATTCATCTTTTTATAGCTAAGCATTGTATTTTTTCCATTTATCTCTATGACAACTCAGGCTTAACTTAATTTCCACACACCCTTTTCAATATTAAGACAAGGCAGCATTCTTTCCTTCCTTTTGTTTTAAAGTTGTGGAACTTGTTGACCTCCTCCTAGTATTCAAGGCTGAGTTCACATACTATGTGATAAACTGTCTAGCTTTTTTGTCTGTATTGCTTATTGGTAGACTGCCCTGCATTTCTCCATTGAACCACAAGATATGATCAATTAAACACACTTTTCTTACATTTCATTCTGCCAGTTGTCAATAATTTCATACACAGCAAAACTGGATTAAAAAGACATTGATCATTAATATCTGTGCAATCTTCATTAGCTACCTAAGAAATAAGAAAGATATTGTCACAGTTGTGTCATGATTGTCTGTTTTTTTTATCATTTCCAGCATTTTCTATCAAAATCAGCATCCATTAAATTTTGCAGACTTGCCAATTTGATCAACTGTTATTAGAATTACCAAAATATTGATATTAACCCTTTTTAGGAAAAGATAAATATATAGCCTTTCATGTGTAAAATAGCAAAGTGTTTAATTCCTGAACATTGATATCCTTCTTCTGAATGAGCAGTAAAATCAACAAAGATTTAAAATACGAAAAATGAAAATGTTACTAATGTAATCCGTTAACAGACCTTTATCCTCTCACACACTTAAAATGAGCCAAAAATGTTAATATGAACTCTAGTGCAATAAACAAACCTCAAACAAAATTAAATGTGCAAGGATATCTTATTTTGCATGCCAGCAGGATCTTGCCACATGTGTTCTGGCCAACTTTATCTTTGACCACTCCCATACTTTATGGTGGTAGAACAACATGAAGCTTGTCTCTGCCGCAATGCTGGGAAATCAAAAAGTTGATTTTTTTTAAGGTGCTTTTTGTGTATTTATTGGTAAACTAAGACTAACTAGGTATTAATTCAAGATGCTATGAGCTCCTAGTTGCCACACTAAATGATATGTGCAATGCATCAGAGAAAGTGAGAGTGAGAATGAATTGAGGAATGTCTAATAATGAATGTGGTGTTACTTGTATCAGTAAATTGCTTTGTATCTTAGCCGTGTAAAACTGAAGATAGGAAATTGGCAGCGACGGAGTGGAAAAAATGTGTGACTGAATTCTTGATATGTACTCCCAGCATCTGAGGCTCTGCGGTTGATATGCTGAAGGTAAAAAAATTATTCCACTTCACTGCTCCTATAAAGACTGCCTAATTCCAATTCCATAACATCAGCTAATTCTGGGCCTAGCTCAGCCCTTTTCAGGCTGAAACACTAACCATATCATTGTTATTTCTTTACTTGACTATGTTACTTCTTTACTTAACTATTTCCAATGCTGTCCACTCCTCACATTTTCTGCCCCCTGTAAATTCCTGTTCATCCAAAAGTCTGCAGTCCTTATCCTATCCCAAGCCGGGTGCTGCTCACCTACCACCCAGTCCTTGTTGATTTTTATTAGCTCCCTGGCCCCAGTACCACTAATTTCAAATTGTCAACTATGAGTTTACCTATCCTCATGGTCTCGCCTCTCCCTATCTCTCTAACCTCCTCTGGCCCGACGAACCATATGGAGTCTGTTTCTCTAACTCTGGCTTTTTGTGCATGCCCCTCGCATCTCCTTTCGTTCAGTTGCTTAGACCCCATGCCCTGAAATTACCTTCCTAAATCTCTCTGCCTTTCCTCCTTTCAGTTGCTCCTTAAAAGCCATCTCTTTGACCACCCTGATTCTTTGAATAATAATAATCCTTCTTTGTAATAACTGCTTCTTTGAGTTGGCAGATTATGCTTCTAAGAAGGGTCTTGGATGTTTTTCAACTTTACACGTGCTGTATAAATGCAAGTTGTAATAGTGATGTGCATAGGAACCCTGATGGCACATGTTTTTAAACATAATTAAACTGCGATGATAAGGATGAACAGTATTTGTTGAGAAATGTTTTATGAACTGTTTCTGCTGTTTGCTGTTCATAGTAAAATTATAAATGTATTCATTATACACGTGTTTGCAATTTTTCTGCAGACATTAAAAAGTGGAAATATTGGCACAACAGGAAACACTGATTTTAAGCACTCATATATTTTAGGTGGTAGGAGAACAAAGTGAAAGCCACAACAAAAACAGAATTACCTGGAAAAACTCAGCAGGTCTGGCAGCATCAGCGGAGAAGAAAAGAGTTGACGTTTCGAGGCCTCGTGACCCTTCAAAAGAACTGGGTGAATCCAAGGAAGGGGTGAAATATAAGCTGGTTTAAGGTGCGTGTGTGTGTGTGGGGGTGGGGGGGGCGGGTGGGGTGGCGGAGAGAAGTGGAGGGGGTGGTGTGGTTGTAGGAACAAACAAGCAGTGATAGAAGCAGATCATCAAAAGATGTCACAGACAACAGAACAAAAGAACACATAGGTGTTGAAGTTGGTGATATATATCTAAACGAATGTGCTAATTAAGAATGGATGGTAGGGCACTCAAGGTATAGCTCTAGTGGGGGTGGGGGGAGCATAAAAAATTTAAAAATATTTAAAAATAATGGAAATAGGTGGGAAAAGAAAAATCTATATAATTTATTGGAAAAAACAAAAGGAAGGGGGAAGAAACAGAAAAGTGGGGATGGAGGAGGGAGTTCAAGACCGAAAGTTGTTGAATTCAATATTCAGTCCAGAAGGCTGTAAAGTGCCTAGTCAGAAGGTGAGGTGTTGTTCCTCCAGTTTGCGTTGGGCTTCACTGGAACAATGCAGCAAGCCAAGGACAGACATGTGGGCAAGAGAGCAGGGTGGAGTGTTAAAATGGCAAGCGACAGGGAGGTTTGGGTCATTCTTGCGGACAGACCGCAGGTGTTCTGCAAAGCGGTCGCCCAGTTTATGTTTGGTCTCTCCAATGTAGAGGAGACCACATTGGGAGCAACGAATGCAGTAGATTAAGTTGGGGGAAATGCAAGTGAAATGCTGCTTCACTTGAAAGGAGTGTTTGGGCCCTTGGACGGTGAGGAGAGAGGAAGTGAAGGGGCAGGTGTTGCATCTTTTGCGTGGGCATGGGGAGGTGCCACAGGTGGGGGTTGAGGAGTAGTGGGTGATGGAGGAGAGGACCAGGGTGTCCCAGAGGGAGCGATCCCTACGGAATGCCGATAAGGGGTGTGAAGGGAAGATGTGTTTGGTGGTGGCATCATGCTGGAGTTGGCGGAAATGGCGGAGGATGATCCTTTGAATGCGGAGGCTGGTGGGGTGATAAGTGAGGACAAGGGGGACCCTATCATGTTTCTGGGAGGGAGGAGAAGGCGTGAGGGCGGTTGCGCGGGAGATGGGCCGGACACGGTTGAGGGCCCTGTCAACTCCAGCATGATGTCACCACCAAACACATCTTCCCTTCATCCCCACCGTTGGCATTCAGTAGGGATTGTTCCCTCCAGGACACCCTGGTCCACTCCTCCATCACACTCTACTCCTCAACCCTCACCCATGGCACCACCCCATGCCCACGCATAAGATGTAATACCTGCCCCTTCACTTCCTCTCTCCTCACCGTCCAAGGGCCCAAACACTCCTTTCAAGTGAAGCAGCATTTCACTTGCATTTCCCCCAACTTAGTCTACTGCATTCGTTGCTCCCAATGTGGTCTCCTCTACATTGGAGAGACCAAACGTAAACTGGGCGACCGCTTTGCAGAACACCTGCGGTCTGTCCACAAGAATGACCCAAACCTCCCTGTTGCTTGCCATTTTAACACTCCACCCTGCTCTCTTGCCCACATGTCTGTCCTTGGCTTGCTGCATTGTTCCAGTGAAGCCCTACGCAAACTGGAGGAACAACACCTCATCTTCTGACTAGGCACTTTACAGCCTTCCGGACTGAATATTGAATTCAACAACTTTCGGTCTTGAACTCCCTCCTCCATCCCCACCCCCTTTCTGTTTCTTCCCCCTTCCTTTTGTTTTTTCCAATAAATTATATAGATATTTCTTTTCCCACCTATTTCCATAATTTTAAAATATTTTTAAATCTTTTATGTTCCCCCCAGCCCCACTAGAGCTATACCTTGAGTGCCCTACCATCCATTCTTAATTAGCACTTTTGTTTAGATAATATCACCAACTTCAACACCTCTGTGTTCTTTTGTTCTGTTGTCTGTAACAACTTTTGATGATCTGCTTCTATCACTGCTTGCTTGTCCCTGCAACCACACCATCCCCCCTCCACTTCTCTCCCCCCACCTAAACTCCCCCCCCTGCCTAAACACACACACCTTAAACCAGCTTATATTTCACCCCTTCCTTGGATTCTGTTCTGTTGAAGGGTCATGAGGACTCGAAACGTCAACTCTTTTCTTCTCCGCCGATGCTGCCAGACCTGCTGAGTTTTTCCACGTAATTCTGTTTTTGTTTTGGATTTCCAGCATCCACAGTTTTTTTTTTTGTTTTTTTTTTGTTTTTTGTTTTTTTGTTTTTATCAAAGTGAAAGCCATTCCTGCCACCAGTGCTCGGAAATCAGAAAGTGGTATTTTTTCAGGATGTTTTGTTGTGTAAATTACTGGTAAACTGAGACTAACTAAGGCCTGAATTTTGAAGCAGATGGGGAGGCAGAAATGATAGCAGAGGCCTAAATCCAGAAGTCCCAACCCCGAACCCAGCCTCCGCCATTTTCGTGAGGCAATGGGAGTGAATTTTAAATTGCACGCCTGTGGTTCCCAGAGGCAACTAACCATATAAATTATTAGCAGCCATCATTCATGTGTGTTTTTGGTGAGGTAGGTGCTTGAAACATGAAGGCCACAATTTTATGGTCTGGTTGAGGCTGGGATGGGGCTGTAAAATGTGCCGGGCCATTTTAAATTTCACTTCATCAGGACCATAAAATCCCGCTGGTGTAAATTCTGCAGAAAGTGTGCAGATTAGACCTAGTAGGAGTAGGTCCGAACCTTGTGGATTCATTTGGATAGCCAGGGTATCCTTTTGGAGAGGTAAGGTATCCAATTGGATATGGTCCTGGTCATCGTTGGAAGAGGTTCTACACCCCATAACAGTTGTGATTCTGAGGTTAGGTACCCTTTGGGAGAAGTAAGGTACCCTTTTAGGAGAGGTTAGGTGCCCTTTGGGATTGCTAAAAGTTGGCATAAATATGTGTAAAAAGTGCACAAACTCATTGAAGCTGTCAAAAAACTGTCAAAGCTGTCAGGGAACTGTAAAAACTCATTGGAGCTGTCAAAGCAGTCAAGGAATTTAACGCTTCTGGGCTTTTTTTTTGAAAAAACATGAAGCTTAAAAAAAAAACAGTGCTGGCTATTTCACTCTGTATGTTGACATAAGACTGAGGGTTCTCATCATTGGATTTGTGCTGCATGACTGATTTTACAACCTAACATTATCACAGTGGAGTGCCTGTTAAGTGAGCAATTTGATTGACAGCTCCTTATGGATATAGAACAGAGATGGTTGTTTTCATAAGGGGTTAAGTACTTAAGTAAAATGTTTGTTTTCTTAAGGGAAAATATTAGGTATTTAAGTGAAATCTTTGTTTTCATTAGAGATTAGTTGAAGGAATTTCAATGTATTGATTTTTTTATCAATGGGAATGCCTTTTTAAAAAATATTGACATCATCAATAGTCACAGTTTTATTTTTGTCAGTGTGGCTCCTGATATTTGCCCATGGTGGATACTAGGTGAGTTGACATGGAGGGGATAAAGGCTCGGTGTGGTGGGTGGTGTCATGTGTTGGCACTAAGTTGGCATTGGGCTATAAAGGGCCATGAGATGAGAGGTGGGCATAGGTTGGTATAGGGGCTATGAGGGCCCAGGTGGTGTTGAGCAGGGAATAGGGTGACATAGAGGATAAGAGAGGCCATAGGTTGTAGATGCAGGAGCATAGATTTGCTTGGGGGCATGAGGGGCCATGGATGGTGGCTACAGAGGCATAAGGTATCATGGAGGGTATGGGACGCTATGGGGTCCTGGAACAGTGGCATAAGTTGCCATGGAGGGTATAGGGCTCTATTGTGGGTGGGTAGAAGGGCATAGGTTGGCATGGAGGGTATGTGGTGGGTGGGGCATGAGGTGGCATGGGTTGGCATGGATGGGGCATGGGGAGTGTGTGGGGGTTGAGTGGGTGCAAGCTGGAGGCCTGTTTTTTTTTTTTGCTTTATATTTTTTTCAAGCTTTCATACCGTTCCAGTGCACAGAGGCAGGCTCTCTGGCCAGCGCCCCCTCCACACCCGGCAGCCTCCACATTCGTTCATGTGGCGTGGGCCAGACTTCCAGTCCAGCCCACCGTCCCTGTCCTCGGGGACCAAAAATCCCAACTTCCAGGGCTCTTTATCCCAGGCCGGGTTCTCAGGGCCAGGAGGTGCCCCGACTCTGCACATTTGACCCGAGAGTGAAAATCCAGGCCTATGTATTGATACAATGATGAACTTTTGTTTGTTACAGTAAATGATGCGTGCCTTGCATTAGAGAAAGTGAGAAGTGAGAAAGAATTGAGGAATGATCAATAATGAACGGGGGATTCAATGACATTGGTTGTAAAAGTAAATTGCTTTGTATCTTTTGTTATTAGCTGTGTAAAACTGAAGTGATGACTTAATATGTAATGGGATATCGAACTTAAAAAGAGCTGAGTTGTGAACTTTAGGCTAGTAAGTTTGATAAGATACAGGATTGCATTGAAGAAATGATTAAAGATCAATTTCCAAGATTAAATGTAATAATTATCAGGCCAATGTGGATTTTCAAAGGTGAAACTGACAAATAAACTCAATTTTCCTTCCTTTCTTCTTCTTGATAATTTTAACCACATCTTAATACTTCCTCCCACCAGTAATCTACTCATTTCAAAATCGTGAGTAGAATATTTAAAAGTTTTCTTGGCAACATTTTTGTTTCAAAGGGCTTTTGGAATTAACATGGTTCCTTTACAGAATGAAGAGGACCTGGTTTAAAACGAGAAACCAAGGGGAGAATTTTCTCTCTGTTGCGGGGGGGTGGGGGGAGGTTGGGCAGGAGTGGGTGCAGGCGGGCACTAGGCCGATCACCGCCCACAATTGGCTGAACCGCCATTTTACATGGGCTGGCCAATTAAGGCTTGCCCTGTGTGATGCGCACCAGGAAGCGCTGTGCGCTCCCTGTGCGCTCCCTGTGCACTCCCTGTGCAGGTGGGAGGAATAGGGAGTAGGCACAGAGCTGCCTCAGGGAGATTAGTTTGATTTTTGAAAATTTTAATAAAGAAAAAAAAATTTTTTAAGACATGTCCCCCTCATGTGAAAGTGACGCATGAGCTGGGACATGTCAACGAATTTTATTAAAAATTTTTATTAAACTTTAAAAACTTTCATAGAACCTCATCCTGCCCGTGGATGAGGTTTCGTGATAAACGCAAAGGCCGCCTGGGCTCTTCGTCTGCCCCCCTCCCCAACCTTAAGGTTGGACGGGCAGCTTCGTTTATTAGTTGAATTGATACTTAAATGGCTTTAATAGGCCTTTGACAGTTAGGTGGGCACACAGCCGACTCCAGTGCGCACCTGCCGAAATCAAGATCTGAAAGACGCGCGGTGACATCCAGCGCCACCCAAAGTCACCGTGCATCATTTTACACGTCGGCAAGTGAGCTCCACCCCCACTCACCGACCCGAAGATTCTGCCCTATATTACTTCAGATGCTATTGGAGTGATTAGGGGAGGAGGGTGAGAAATCGAGATTTTTATTATTTTTTTCCCCCTCATCAATATTCTCCCCTTCGTTCCTGAAGCTGGTGATTTATTTTTGGCTACATTTCCACAAGTGTTGGTAACTTCATCTAAGTGGCCATTATTTCTGTACAATCCCTTGACTGTGATAAAATCTTAGCAGGTGGCTTGACTGTGGCGGAACAATTACAGCTGAGGCTAATCCTCATGCCCAGATGCATAATTCCAGTAGGTTGTAATTAGGAACAACAAAACTAGGCAATTTATTTTTCTCGATCTGAGGTCAATTGCAGCTCCCCTACTGCAGCCCTGATTGAGATCAATTAATTCAGCACAGGCTGGGATTGCACCTGTGACCTCCTGATCTTTATGGCTACTCATGATGTAAACCAGAAAAATCATCAGGGGAAACCAGCAATTGCATTTGATAGTTTCCTAGTCTGTTACCAAGACGGGAAACAATTAATTACGAGACATGAATGGCATGTTCCATGGCTTCGGACAGGACACCCTCAAAATATCTGTTTTGAGAGATTAACTTCTCCAAGGGGAAATGAACGTTATACAGAGAGCAGGGATCAACTGATGTGATTTGTAAAGTTTTCTCTGTTACATTCAAAGAAATGAAATTGAGCCTGAATACATTCCAAAACAACCAACTAAATAAAGGCAATGACAAGGGTATGAGGACTGAGTTGGTTAAAGTACTGGGAAAATAGGTTAAAAGGTAGGAGAGTAGAGAAGCCATGCCAGACATTTAAGGAGATATTTCATAACTCTCAGCAAAGATATATTCTATTGAGAAAGAAATAAAGCATCTATGAGAAGGTTGCAACATCCATGGCTAACTAAGGAAGTTAAAGATGCTGTTAAATTGAGAGAAAAAGCGTACAATACGGAAAAGACTAGTGCTAGGTCTGAAGATTTGTAGAAACCAGCAAAGAGTAACAAAAAAAAGGAGGGAACAATTAAGGATATGAGAAAAAGCTAGCTAGAAATATAAAAAGAGATAGTAAGAGTTTCTGCAAGTTTTTAAAAAGGAAAAAAAGTTAAAATTGTTCCATAGAGAGTGAAACTGTGGAATTAATAGAGGGGAACAAGGAAATGGTGGAAGCATTAATTAGATATATTTTGTCTGTCTTCACTGTAGAAGATACAAAAACATTCCAAGAATACTTAAAAATCAAAAGGTAAAACGGAGGGAGGAACATATAGCAATCACAATCACTGAGGAAAAGGTACTGGGAAAGGTAAGTGTAAGTGAGTCACATTGCAAGCCGAACGGATCAGCTTAAATTGGTTTTAAGTATAATTCTTAGCACACATGAAAAATTTCAGTGAGCGCTATCCAATTGTGGACTCATATCTAATGTTAGAAAGTACGTTCTGAGTTTGGCAAGCATGGACCGGTGATTGTCATTGGGACCATATGGCTTACATACCTGGCATCACACTGTCACCAAAATTCACATACTACAGTATTTATTTACTGCAGCAGCAACATCCTGCTTCTGAAGAATACCACTCATGTTGCTCTTGCCTGGTAGCAGCATGAAATGGCCAGCTTCACCCGTTACTCAAACTGCTGACAACCCAAGGCCCACTCAGAGTCTACTTTCCTTTTTGAATTTAAACAAAAACTTGGGGGTATCTGTTCCTTGACGCATTCTCCATGGCATTGTCTCAACCAATTAGAGTCCACGTGTAAACCAACCAGCACCCTTGGGTCATACGGTTTAACTTGTTGTTCCCTTTGAAATTTGGCATTCCTGCACCTGTTCTGATGAGTGAAAGACAAAAAGCTTTGACAGTATTTCTCTTTTGAGTGGGCAGGGAGTGCAGACCCCTACAGTACAGAGAATCTGGGGTGTGCTGGTAAATGAATCACAAAAAGTTGGAATGCGGGTGCAGCAAGCAATTACAAAGGCAAATGGAATGAATGTTGGTGTTTATTGCAAGTAGAATCTAGTATAAAAGTAGGGAAGTGTTGCTGCTGCAGCTGTACAGGGCCTTAGTTAGACTGTATCTCAAGTATTGTGTACAAATTTCATCTCCTTACCTAAGGAAGGATATAATTGTATTAGAAGCTGCTCAGAGAAGATTCACTTGACTGATTCCTGGGATGAACGAGTTATCTTATGAGGAAAGGTTGGACAGGTTGAGCCTATACCCCATTGGAGTTAAGAACCAGAGGTGATCTTATTGAAACATATAAGATCCTGAGGGGACTTGACAGGTTGGGTGCTGGGAGGGAATCCCCTCATGGGACACTCTGGAACTAGGGGACACAGTTTAAAAATTAGGGGTCTCTCATTTAAGACTGGGATAAGGAGGCATTCTTGTCTCTCGAAATGTTGTGAGCCTGTGGAATTCTCTTCTCTAGAGAGCAGTGGAGACTGAATTAGAGAGATTTTTGATTGTCAAGGTTGTCAAGGACTATCAGTGCAGGGATGGGGTGAGGGCAGCAGATAGGAAAGAGGCCACAATCAGATCAAAGATGATTTTATTGAACGGTGGAGCTTGAGGGGCTGAATGGCCTATTCCCACCCCTACTTTTTGTGTTCTGTGCAACAGGTAGCAAATCTTTGCTGGAACAAAGTCAATTGATCATCATGACTTGGGATAGGCTTTTCTGTGCCTGCCGGCTTCGGGCGTGTTCGGTGGCGTGACGGTGTGAAACCAGTCCGCAATCGTCCTCTCAGCCCACCGATCTCCGCCATCGGACACCGGGAACCACATTGTAATACATCTGTATATCACTATTAGGCCTGCCCAGAATCATTTCCTCAGCCCACACTGGGGGGAAAGTACACCAGTGTAGAACACACCTTGACAAGTGTGACGTGCAGATGTCTGGATTTACCTGCCAGGGCTTTATTCACATTGCGGACATCCAAGGAGCAGAGGATGCTGGAGCCAACGGTACACTGGAGGAACATCCATGGCATGCTGGGTGGGTTCTCATGGACATGGCTCTGCTACGAAGCAGCTCACAGATGTTGGAGAGTCACCATTGATGCTTACAAAGTGTAATGGTCGAGGGAGTGGGAGAGGAAGGTCTAGGATCAGCTGGGAGAAGAAGAGGTGTCAGGTTGGGGTGAGGTTGAGGGGGGTGGGGTATGAAGGTGTCAGGATGGGGGACAGTTGGTAGGGGGTTAGTGAAGGTGTCAGGCTGGGGCAAAGTTGGGAGGGGGTGAGTGAAGGTGTCAGGATGGGGGACGGTTGGGACGGGGTGTATGAAGGTGTCAGGATGGGGGCAAGTTAGGAGGGGGGAATGAAGATGTTGGGGTAGAGGTTGGAGGGGGAGGAAGAACAGGGGAAGGAGGGGAATGAGAAGGCAACTGGGGAGGTAGGTGTAAGGGGGGGGGCAGAAGGTGTCAGGGGATAGAGTGCAGGGAAGGGAGAGTGTCCAGAGGGATGAAGTGGCACTGACAGGGGAGGCAGTAAGGGTGGAGGAAGAAGTGAGGCTGGATGAAGGAGTCAGGAGGGGGGAGGGACTAAGCATGGGGGAGTCTCGGGTTGGGGAGTGGGGGAAGGGGTTCCAGAGGTAAGGGGTTCCTGGGTGGGGGGGAAGAGGTTCCAGGGGGCAAGGGGTGGAAAGGGGGGCATGGGTGCGGAGGGGTGTGTGTGCAGGTGAACATGCACATGAATAGTCAAATAGGTCCATGTCTGCCTCCTGGGGATGGAACTGACGGTGGGCATGGTACAGAGGAAGGGTGAGAATGACCAAGGGCAAAGTGAGGCAGTAGAGTGGAGGGGGTGCAACGGTAGTGACGGAAGGGACAGCGAGGGTGGTTGATGGGGACCCAGAATTGGACAAAGACCCTGGGAGAGGAAGGAGGAGGCCGGGGAGGTAAAGGCGGGATGGGGGTGGGATTATCAGGAAGGACGAGAATGTGCACATTCCCCTGGATATCTCAGAAGGAAAAGGGATCTGGCTGGTACATAACGGAGGGGAAATGGAACTTGATGCCAGGGCGGGTCAAATGCGATGGGGGAAAGGAAATTGGTGACTGGGGGAGGGTAAAGGATGGGGGATCAAAAGTAAAACCGAGTTAGAACCATGCTTGCCAAATTGAAAGTGGAACAAGAGTCGTGGTGGGCAAGATCATGTGCTGCATGGGAGTGTGGCCATTGGGTGAATGGAGATGTAGGTCAGCTCAGATGGACAATTGAAGGCAAATCCCAGCAGGCAGCATTGAAAGTGCTCACGACATTGAGATGAGTGTGAAACGTGAAGCATCCGCGTGCGTGGGACAATGCTTGCACAACACACTGAAAATTCCACACCTTGCCCTCCAGAACCCTCCCTGCGGTGATGGGCCTTCCTGGCTGCTTATTTCAACCTCTTAACTGGAGGAAGAGTCCTCTTGGCTGCAGATGAGGATGTGGATGGAGCTGAGGGACTGGTTGTTGAGGGTATTGGTCCGTTAGCAGAGCTCCCTGTGAACCAGAGTAGAGATAGATAGTTCATGGCAGCAGATGTAAAAGCAGGAGAGAGGGCACTCACAGTTGCGTTGAAGGAGGTATGATCTGGTGCAGGTTCCTCGCGAGGGTGTTCATCGCCGACCTCACCGTCACCGCAGGCACGGTCCATGTCCTCACCAGACAAAGCGATGGTTCACTCCTCAAAGTGAGTGAGAGGCCTAATGTGGGCCTCCTGTCTGGGACGTCTCCCTGATGAAGTGAGCCAGTTTCTCCTGCATGAAGACAGATGAAGAAAGTGTGAGCAGGATACATGGCGTTGCTTGGAACGTTTGTGTGGTGAGCGATGCCATAGATAGGTTTGAGGATGCGAGCTCCAGACGATATGAGCCTGATGGAGATGTGAGGGTGTGTGTGAGAGTTAGTGGTGTTGTCCCTGAGGTGTGAGATCCCTGTGGATGTGTGATGGGTTTGTGAGTGTGTGAGTTGAGAATGATGAGAAGGGTGAGTTACCCTGGCAGAAGGAATGAGACCCTTCATCCTGCAGCGGCACTGGGTGGCTGTCCTCTTTTGCAGGACACTGGTGCTGACCAACATTGCCACTGCCTCCCAAGCCTGGTTGGTAATGCTGCTGCCCATCCTGCAGCCAGAGTGGGGGTAGAAGACATTGTGATGGGCCTCCACAGCATCCAAAAAGGCATTCCAGTGATGTATCATTAAACCTGGGGGCTGTAGTCTTCTTGTCTTTCATGGACATCTTCCCTGCAGTAGTTGTGGCCTGGAAGCACTGAGATGTGTGCGCACAGCTGGACTTTAAAAAGGCACCCGGCATGATGAAGTGGCAAGCTGATGGCGGGCGGGTGAATGACAGCCCACCCACCATGGAAATGGTGTGTTTCCCAGGAATGCATAAATAATATGGTGGGTATGGGGTGATATGGCAAGACAGCCTGTCATCGTGGTCACACTTAGTGCAAGTCTGGGATGATTCTGCCCTTGGAGTATTTGACAGGAACGGTTGTGAATAATACAATTTAACCTCCATGAAAGGTGATGATTTGGCATATAAATATTCCTCAGATCAATTAATTGCTTCTCATCCGCCTCCATTGCTTATATTTTTCTCAATTTCCATCCTTTGGAAGCTATAATTAGGACAAGAAACTTGATATTTTCCTGACTTCCCATAACAAATTGTTAAACTATAATGATTTGCTTCCAGAGTCCCACAGTTATATATAAGGTATTTCGGAAGCCTGTAAAATAATGGTTTCTAGGTGAATCTGAATGATAACAAATCATTGTAATAGATTACTTGCCTTAGCAATAATATACTCTTAGGTTTTGAGTGAGATTGTAGCAGAGCACCAATAAAAAGTAAATTGATGGTGCCGGAGTTTTGCACAGTTGGGAGGACTCTGGAGGTCTTTCAAAGTGGTGGGCAAGGTCTGATTCCAGGATTACCACTCCCATTCCTGGCTCTGGCAAATTGTGCCAGTGTAGGATTAGTGTACAGGAAGCAAAACCACACTCTGCACTCCCAACCTGGCTAGCTCCATTTTAGGGGTAGGCATCTCATACCCAAACCCCCAGCCCTGCCATTTTTGTGGCGTGGGGCCAGCTACTCGAGGATACGTGGTTCACTGTCTCGTAGAGGTTTTGTGAATCATAGGCTGGATTCAGAAACCTTTTGAAAGGAATGTTCAAATGGCCTTATTCATGCCTCCAAGCACCCATGTCTTTTTCATGCCCTACTTGCCCCTTCCATTCTCCTTCCATGCCACTTCCATGCCCCCATACCTTCAATGCCCTCCATTCTCCTTTCCATGTGTTCTGTGCTCTCCATGCTCCTTCTAAAACTCCTTTCCCTCTATAACCCCCCCATTCCCTGCGTGCCCCATGACCCTTTAATGTTCTCCTGCATCCTCCATGCCTACTTACCCAGAATGTGCTATAGATCAAATGAGCCACAGAATAACAAAGGCAAGTCCTGAAATGCATTTAAAAACGCATCCACTCAGTAATCCACTTTGAAGAAAACTGCAGCTCTTACAATTCTATAGTAATGTCAATCAAAGAGAGCCATTATAATCTCAATAACAGAACTTCTTTTACACCCGTGAATCGTGTTTAACTAAACAGACATTGAAGGAAAGAGTTTAAAGAAAGAATACTTTGATTAATTGACATCTTTATGAAGTTATAATAAAGCAACCACATCAGTTACACTTGTGAAAACAGAGCCCCTGCCAAGCATTCATAACAGGGCCATCTGGAGAAACAGATGTTTGAGATCTGTTTCTGTTGATACAGTTCACCAGTGGCCTGCACTAGGAAATGACATGTAAACTTTTTAACGAAATAACCCATTGACAGAGTGGGCAAATTAAAACAGTATTAAAGTAGACGTGTCTTCTGAATGATACCTCACTGCCCTATTAGTTTTCTCAAAATTCTAATTTTGAAGATGGGTAGCATATACGTTTGCTTCCAGCTGAGCAGTTCTTCAATTTTAAAACTCTCACCCTTGTTTACAAATCCCTCCATGGCCTTGCGCCTCCCCTTCTCTGTAACCTCCTCCAGCCCTACAAGGTATCTGCACTCCTCCATTTCTAACCTCTTGTGCATTCTCTCTTGTGTGTTTAATGGTTCCACCAATGGTGGCTGTGCCTTCACCTGTTAAACCCTAAGCTCTGGAAATCCTTACATAAAGCTGTATGCCTCTCAAATTCTCTTTCCTCCTTTAAGATGCTCCTTAAGAGAAAATGAATAATAAAAAAAGAAATACTATAAGAACAAAAAAAAACAATTGGTATTTCTGGGATACTTCAAAATTACACTACTATTTGCGTATGCAAATCAAATCAGTTAACAATCACTCAAGTCACTTGGTGTAGCAGCATCATAAATTTGCTGTGTCAGTATTTCCAGCAAAATCATAAACTTGTTCAATCAGAGCTTGTTCATGATCTTGTCAGAAGCAGGTTGTCAGAAAATCCTCGCAAGAATATTTACTAATGTCGCTGCATGTAGTATCCATTGGGATTCTCAGTCTCTACTTGTGTAAAGTTGTCATGAAAAAGCTACGCACAACATTGGCTTTATTCTGAGTGAGTTCTGTATTTAACTCTTTTATTTTATTGACCACTGAAATCTCATGACTCTGCAGTGTGTGGAACCAAATTGTTTTACAGCTCAGTGATAAAATAAATCTATATGCTAGACATGCAGGGCTCGGGTAAGATGAATTACGTCTGGGTCTGTTTGACTGCATACGGATACATTTCCTGTAATATGCCCTGTTCAGTTCTTCATGAAAAATACCTCTAAATTGATGTTAGTTAGAAAAAGGTTAGTTATTTCAAAGCAGGTTCTCTAAATTAAAACTAAAAGTAAAACTGGCCTGCCATACCTTTGTGTCATTTCCTGCTAAGATCTTGCACAACATTGTACCAGAAATAATTCCAGTTGGAGTAGTTACCCTAATTTTCCTTTGTGTTCTTTGATTGACATTTTACATTTTTGTGATGATTTCAGTTTGCTTATAAGATAGCTTTTAATTAGTTGTTGTAAGAAGAAATTATTACAATAATCAGCATTTGAAATTTGCTATTTTTATTCTAATGTCCCTGGCTGGACCGATATTTATTGCCCATCCCTAATTACCTTGAGAAGGTGGTAGTGGGCTGCCTCCTTGAACCAGTGCAGTGCAAAACTCACAATTTTGTTAGGAAAGGAGTTCCAGGATTTTGACCCTGTGACAGTGAAGGAACAGCAATATAGTTCCAAGTCATGCCGGTAGATGCCTTGGAGGGGAATTTGCAGATGGTAGTGTCCCCATACGTCTGCTGTCCTTGTTTTCCTAAGTGCTAGAGGCCACAGGTTTGGTAGGTGCTCTGAAGGAGGCTTGAGGAGTTGTTGCAGTGCATCTTGCATATGGTGCACACTGTTGCCACTGTGCGTTGGAGGTGGAGGAAGTGAATGTATAAGGTGGTGAATGGGGTTCTAGTCAAGTGGGCTTTTTCCTGAATGGTGTTGAATCTATTGAATGTCATTAGAGCTACATTCATCCAGGGAAGTGGAGAGTATTCCATCAGACTCCTGACTTGTGTCTTGTAGATGTCGACAGACTTTGGGAAGTCAGGAGATGAGTTACTCGCATCAGAATTCCCAAGATCTGACCTGCTCTTGTAGCTGCAGTATTTATATGGCTAGTCCAATTCAGCTATTGGTCAGTGGTAACTCCCAGGGTGTTGATAGTGGGGGATTCAGTTATGGTAATGCCATTGAATGTCAAGGTGAGGTGGTTGGATTCTGTCTTGGTAGAGATAATGATTGCCTGGCACTTGTGTGCCACAAATGTTACTTGCCACTTATCAGCCCAAGCTTGAAAGTTGTCCAGGCCTTGCTGCATTTGGGCATGAACTGCTTCAGTATCGGAGGAGCTGAGGTGCTGAACATTGTGCAATCATCAGCAAACATCCCTAATTCTGACCTTATGATGGAAGGAGGGTCATTGATGAAGCAGCTGAAGATGGTTGGGCCTAGAATACTACTCTGAGAAACCCCTGCAGTGATATCCTGCAACTGAGATGATTGACCTCCAACAACCACAACTATCTGCCTTTGCACTAGGCGTGACTCCAACCAATGAAGAACTTTCCCCGTGATTCCAATTGACTCCAGTTTTATCAGGGCTTTTTGATACTATACCTGGTCAAATGCTGCCTTGATGTCAAGGGCAGTCACTCTTACTTGATATCTTGAGTTCAGCTCTTCTGTCCATATTTGGATGAAGGTTGAAATGAGGTCAGGTGCTAAATGACCCGGCGGAATCCAAACTGAGTGTCAGTGAGCAGGTTAGTTTAAAATCAGTTCAAATACATGGACTGAGCACTATCCCTTATAATTTCAGTAAGGGCCATTTGTATGTATTGGACCTCTCACTTGGGTGCCATAAATTACATTCACTCCCCTTCACTCTGGACATACCAGAGAGATGGCAAACCCAAGGGAATGTTGCTCTTTGGCATCTTTTGAAATGCCCTGGCAAATGGAGCGAGACCTGAGCAGGGCATAAAGAGTGGGGAAGAGGGCACTCGGAGGATTGCTGGGGAAGAGGCATTTGTCAGGTCCGAGTCACATGATGAGCCTCTGAATTCGGCCTTCCAACTCACCCTGGAGGAGTAGAAGGCAGGGGAATATCACGCAGAGCTGTTGAAGCCCTCAGCAGAGTGGCACGTGAGTCAGAGATGTGTGTCCACCTCTTTTCTGATGAAGTGGTGCCCACATGTGCATGTATGGAGGTCTCATGGGAGAGGATGGCTGATGCCATGGACACCCCGGTCCAGCAGAATGCACTCCATCGCGGTAGTCATAGGTGAGCTCCTGCAGTGGTGACATGAAAGAGAAATGGGGCACCTTGTCGTCCCCAAAGGTGCTGCTTCCCCTCAAGGTGTCAGGCCAAGGCCCTCGGGCATGCGAAGGGAGGAGAAGCGGCAGCTGGACACCTCTGGGTCATCCACTCAGAAATCCAAGAGGCTGCCTACTCCCGCCGAGTCCCTTTTGCCAGTGGCCCCTTCAACCTTGTCCTCTGTCACCACAGAGGGGACAGCTGGCCCACAGGAGGACAGCTAAAGCAAGTCAGGTCCCTCAAAGCCTTGGACCTCCAGAGGACCCATGCCGAAGGCATCAGAGGCAACATGACCAACCACTGCACTGGTTGTCTCCACTCCTGCTGTGTCTAAGTCTAAGATGTTCAAAAGTTAATAAATTTTGATGACAGTTGGTTGCGCCGGTGAACACATTTTGTCACTTTACAATCTGGAAATATATTCACTTTCACTGAATAATGTGTAATGGTGTCTTTCAGCTTCAAGTACAAGCTTCGTGGGCCCTCCCACTGTTCGCCCCCCCCAACAAGCAGTTCAACTGCACACAGCCGGCCCGTGAGTGATTCTGGAGGGAGATGTGTATGTGTGTGACAGGGCCTTTCGGAGCCTTGTGCAAGCACTCTGCCATACACATGGATCCTTCCTCCATCACGCTCATCTCAATGTCCTGAGCATTTTCATTGCTGCCTGCTGGGGTTCTCTTTCAGTTGATCATCTGAGCTGACCTATATCTCTGCCCACCCACTGATCACACTCATATGCATCACCTGATCTCAACCACCACGACTCTCGTTTCATTTTTGATTTGGAAAGCATGGTCCTGCTATATTTTTGCCTGAACTCCCCCATCCTTTCCCCTCCCCCAGTCGCCCATTTTCTTTCCCCATCATTGCCATCTCTCCTGTGGCATCACCTTTCCACCTCCCCTCTGTGACCTATTAGTCACAGCCCTTTTCTTTCGGGGATGTCCAGGTGAACGTGCACATTCCCTTCCTTCTCAAAAAATCCCATCCCCCCCCTCCACCTCTCCAACCTCCTGCTTTCCACCCCTGGGGTCCGTGTCTGCCTCTGAGTCCCCATTACCCACCCTCGCCATCCCTCCTACTGCTACTGTCGACCCCTAACCCTCCCACCCTACCGCCTCAATCTGCACTCAGTTATTCTCATCATTCACTCGTACCACACCCACCCACAGTTACTCCCCAGGAGGCAGTCATGGACTCATCAGAGCCCTCGCTCGCATGTTCACCTGGAAATTACCCCCCTCCCTCCACCTTGGAGCTCCTCCTGACCTTGGAACTCCTTACCCCCTTGAAAGTCCTTCTCCCTCCTGGGCTCCCCCCCCAAACCCCGGGCACTCCCCAACTACCCCCCCCCCCCCACCCCCCCCCACCCCCACCCCCCCCACACCTTAGTCCTTCCCCTTCCTGACTCCTTCAGACACCCTTACTTTTTCCTCCATCCTTACTCCTACCTCCCCCAGACTCCTTCCTCCCCTCAGACTCCTTCCCCTCTCTGAACTCCTTCCCCCCCTCAGAACTCCTTCCCTTACACCTACCTCCCCAGTTGCCATCTTCTCTCCCGTTAACCTCCTCTCCCTGTAGTCCTTCCCCCACAACCTTAGCCCTCTGACAGCTTCATTCACCCCCTCCCAACTTCACCCGCACCTGACATCTTCTCCTCTCCTAATCGATCCTAGACCTTACTCTCCCATCCCACCGGTACATCTTCCTCTTCCAAACACAGCTAGACCTTCCTCTCCATCCCCTTGACCATCATCCGTTGTGAGCAGACCCTCATTGGTGACTTTCCACCTTCCGTGAGCTGTTTCACGGCGGAGCCACGTTCTTGAGAATCCACCCAACATGCCATGAACATTCCTGTAGGGCCCTGTTGCCCTCGGGCTCCAGCATCTCCTGCTCCTTGGATGTCCATGATGTAAGCAAGGCCCTGGTGGTAAGACCCGACTTCTGCACTGGCATGTTTTCCCACTGATGTGGGCGGGTAATCCAGCAGGGATGGGGGGGATGATTCCGGCAGGCTACATTATAATAATACGCAGATGTATTACAATGAGGCTCCCAATGGCCAATGGCGGGAAATGCATTGACAGGCAGAGCGGACAATTACAAATTGGTTTCATGATGTTGTGAAACTGATTTTTGGCCTTCTTGCCATATCGTCCACTCATGCCACCGAACACACTCGGCACCAGTGAAGGTAGCAAACTCCCCCCAAGTTTATGACTGCTAGTAAGGAACGTTAATAAGGTTTACTAGTACTAGTAAGGTTTATTAATATTGGTAAGGTTTGTTAATAGTAGTAAGGTTTATATTGGTAAAGGTTTAGTAGCAGCAGAAAGATTATTAACGAATAGATAGAGGAATGGCAGACCCTAGAACGCACATTCTGTGCTATTTGGGATCTCCAGGATACTCCCCAAGTCCTGAATAATCATTTGTGCAGGAAGTGTCATCAGCTGCAGCAACCTGAGCTCTCAGTTTCTGTGCTTAAGGAGCAGCTGGAGTCACTGGTAAATATGTGCAGTTGAGAACTTTATGGATAGCATGTTTATAGATGTGATCATGCCGCTTATGAACATACGTACATATGAACAGACAAATTAGGAGCAGGAGTAGGCCACTTGGCCTCTCGAGCCTGCTCCACCATTTCATCAGATCATGGCTGATCTGACTGTAACCTCAGCTCCACATTCCCACCCATAGCCATAATTTTTCACCCCCCTTTCTTACCAAGAATCTTTCTACCTCTTCCTTAAAAGTATTTTAATGGCTCTGCTTCCACCGCCTTTTAAAGGAGAACATTCCAAAAGCTCTCAATCCTCAGAGAACAAATTTCACCTCATCTCTGTCTAAAAGTGCAGCCCTTTATTTTTAAGCAGTGACCCACTAGTTCTAGAT
This sequence comes from Carcharodon carcharias, assembly GCF_017639515.1. Taxonomy (NCBI): domain Eukaryota; kingdom Metazoa; phylum Chordata; class Chondrichthyes; order Lamniformes; family Lamnidae; genus Carcharodon; species Carcharodon carcharias. Next base: position 8,623,057 of record NC_054470.1, read on the forward strand.
ACCCCCACCAAAGAAAGAATCCTCTCCACATCCACCTTGTCAAGACTTCTCAAAAATCTTATCTGTTTCAATCAAGTCACCTCTTACTATTCTAAACTAGAACAAGCCTGGCCTGTCCAACCTTACTTCATAAGACCACCTACCCATTCCAGGTATTAGTCTAGAAAACCTTTTCTGAACTGTTCCAATGCATTTACACCCTTCCTTAAATAAGTGGACCAATACTGCACACAGTACTCCAGATGTGGTCTCACCAATGCCCTTTATAACAGAAGCATGACCTCCCTACTTTTCCAGTCAATTCACCTCACAATAAGCAATAGCATTCTATTAGATTTCTTAATTACTTGCTTTACCTGCACACTAATCTTTTGTGATTCATACACTAGGACACCTAGATCCCTCTGCATCTCAGAACTCTGCAATCACTCACCAGTTAGATAATATGCTTTTTTTTTTCATTCTTCCTGTCAAAATGGACAATTTCACATTTTCCCACATTATACTCCATTTGCCAGATCTTTGCCCGCTCACTTAACCTATCTATATCCCTTAGGAGCCTCCTTATGTCCTCTTCACATCTAACTTTCCTATGTATCTTTGTGTCATCAGCAAATTAGCAGCCATACCTTCAGTCCCTTCATCCAAGTCATTTATATGAATTGTAAAAAGCACTGATCCCTGTGGCACACCACTCGTTACATCTTGCTAACACGAAAGATACCATTTTATGCCTATCTTATGTTTCCTGTTAGCTAGCCAATCTCCTATCCATGCAAATATGATACCCCCTACACCGCAATTGTTTATTTTTCACATTAACCTTTGATGACTTAAACCTTATCAAATGACTTCTGGAAATCTAAGTACAGTACACCTACCAGTTCCCCTTTATCCACAGCATATGTTACTTTTCAAAGAACTCTGATAAATTGGTTAAGGATGATTTCCCTTTCACAAACCATGTTGAATCTGGCTGATTACATTGATTTTTTTAAACTGCCCTACTATAATGTCTTTAATAATAGCTTCTAACATTTCCCCCATGACTGATGTTAAGCTAACTAGCCTATAGTTTCCTGCTTTCTGTCTCCCTCCCTTTTTGGGTAAAGGAGTTACATTTGCTACTTTCCAAACTAATGGAACCTTCCCCAAATCTAGGGAATTTTGGAAAATTAAAACCAACACATCAACTCTCTCCCTAGCCACTTCTTTTAGGATCATAGTATGAAGTCCATCAGGATCTGGCGACTTGTCAGCCCACAGCTCCAACAATTTGCTCAGTACCATTTCGCTGATGTTATAATTCGCTTGGGTTCCTCCCTCCCTTCCAGTTACTGATTTACTGCTATTTCTGGGATGTTACCTGTATCATCTATAATGAAGACCAAAACAAAAAACTGGTTCAATTAATCCGCCATCTTCCTACTTTCCATTATCAATTCCCCAAACTCACTTTCTATTGGACCAATGCTCACTTTGTTAACTCTTCTTATTTAAATATCTATATTATCTCTTACCATCTGTCCTTATATTTTGAGCTAGCCTTCCCTCGTGCTCTAATTTTTCCTTATTTATCAATCTTATAGTCATTTTGTTGCTATATCCTCCCCAATGTTCTAACTTTCCACTCATCTTTGCACAGTGAAATGCTTTTTCTTTAAATTTGATACTATCTTTAATTTTTTTAGTTAACAGTGGATGGTGGGCACCCCCCTTGGAATTTTTCTTTCTCATTGGAATGTATATATTCTGTATATCCTGAAATATCTCCTTAAATGCATCTTCATGGACGTATCCCTTAACTAGTTTGCCAGTTTATTTTAGCTAGCTCTGCTTTCATGCCCTTATAATTGCCTTTATTTCAATGTAAAACACTAGTCTTAAACCCACTCTTCTTTCCCTCAAATCGGATGTAAATCTCAATCATATTCTGAATGCTGCTACCTAGCGGTGCCTTCACTTTGAGGTCATTAATTCATCCTATTTTGTTGCCTAATGCCAGGTCCATTATAGCCAGCTCTCCGGTTGGTGCCAGATATGCTATTCTAAGATAGTCTCTTGAAAACATTCTATGAATCCCTCATCTAGGCTACCTTTGCCCACCTGATTTTTCCGGTTTATATGTAGATTAAAATCCTGCATGATCAGCACCGTACCTTTCTGACAAGCTCCAGTTATCCCCTCCCTTGTATCCTGTCCTACTATAAGGTTACTGTTAGGGGGCCTGCACACCACTCCCGCAAGTGACTTCTTGCCTTTACCATTTCTCATCTATATGGGCCACTTCTATATTCTGGTACCCTAAACTTTGCTCATCCTTCTCTATTGTTCTAATACCATCCTTAATTTAGGGAGCCACCCCTCCACCATTTCCTAGCTTTCTGTCCTTCCAAAATGTGATGTACCCTTCAATATTCAGTCCCAATCAATGTCATCCTGCAGCCATGTCTCTGAAATGGCTTTCTGATCATATTTATTTATTTCTGTTAATGATATCAGCTCATCTGTTTTGTTTTGAATGCTACGTGCATTCAGATACAGAGCTTCTAGTTTTGACCTTTTCATTATGTTTGTAAACTCTAGCATTATCTACTGATTTAGTCTTAGATTTGAACTCCCTACCTTTACCTGTCACAGTCTGTTTATCATTTCCCACATTAATACCTTTCTCTCTTGCCTTGCCTTTCCTCTGATTTAACACATCTTCCCAAATTTGATCCCTTGCCCCCACTATTCAGTTTAAAGCCCTCTCTACTTCTTTAGTTATATGGCTCATGAGAACACCAGTCCCAGCACAGTTCAGGTGTAGACCGCCCCAACGGTACAGCCCCAATATTCCTGGTGCTGATGACAGTGCCCCATGAACTAAAACCCAATTCTCCCACATCAATCTTTGAGCTGCGCATTCATACTCTCTAATTTTATGTACCCTATGCCAATTTGCGTATGGATCAGGTAGTAATCCAGAGATTATTACCTTTGAGGTTCTGCTATTTAATTTAGTGCCTAGCTCCTCATACTGGCTATGCAGATCCTCTTTCCTAGTTCTACCTATATTGTTGGTATCTACATGGACCACGATGACTGGATCCTCTCCCTCCCGCTGCAAGTTCCTCTCCAGCTCCTAGCAGATGTCCCGATTCCTGGCACCGGGCAGGCAACACAACCATCTGGATGCTTGTTCTTTGCTGAAGGCAACAGTGTCAATCCTCCTCACTATACTGTCTCCTACCACCATTACATTCCTTTTGCTCCTTCCACTTGAAAGGCTTCCTGTACCACAGTGACATGTCCAGTCAGCTCATTCACCCTCCAGCCCTCACTCTCATCCAAACAAGCTGAGAGAACCTCAAATCTATTGGACAATTGCAAAAGCTGAGATGTAGAGGGAGAGGGAATGTATGGAGAGGGGGAGGGAATGGGTGACTGCCCATTCAAGTAGAAACAGGCAGGTGGTGCAGGAGACCCCTGAGTGCATCCCAGCTTCTTCAGCTCTGAATACAGATGAGAGTGATGGTTCATCTGGGAAGTGCAGCCAGAGCCAAATCCATGGCACGACAGGTGACTCAGCTGTACATGGGGGTGGGGGGGCTTCAAGGAAGACTGGAAGAGCAATATCGATAGGTGACTTGATAGTTAGGGGAATAGATAGGCATTTCTGTGGCTGCAGATGAGACTCCAGGAGCCTGTGTTGCCTCCCTGGTGCCAGGGTCAAGAATGCCACTGAACTGCTGTAGTGCACCCTGAAGGGGGAGGGAGAACAGCCATCAGTTATGGCCCACATTGGTACAAACGACATAGGCAGAAAGGGTGATGTGGTCCTGCAGTATGAAATTTAGGGAACTATGTAGAAAATGAGCAAGCAGAATCTCAAAAGTTCTAATCTCTGGATTACTCCAGTACCATGCACAAGTGAGTATAAAAATAGGAGGATAAGTAAATGAATGAATGCCTGGAAAGACAGTGCGGAAGGGAGGGCTTTAGGTTCTTGGGACATTTGGGCCGGTCCTGGAGGAAATGGGACCTGTACAGGCCAAACAGGTTGCACTTAAAAAGAACCGGGACTGAGTTCCTTGTGGGGTAATTTGCTAATGTTACTGCAGAGGGTTTAAACTAACTTGGCAGAGGTGTGGGAACCAGGAGGAAATATCAAGGTGCAACAGAATACTGGGAGAGATAGCTAGCACTAGAGTAGAGAATCATAAATTAGTAGGTGATGTCAGAGTAAGGGAGAAAATAAGAAAGTCTAAATCAGGGTCACTGTGCATGTATGTGAATGCACGTAATGTAGTAAACAAGATTGATGGGCTACAGGTGCAGATTGGCATGTGGAAGATATGACGTTTTGGTTATAACAGAGACTTGGCTCCAAGAAAGGCAGAACTGGGTGTTAAATATTCCTGGACACAAGGTATTCAGGAAAGATAGGAATGGAAAAAGGGAGGAGGAGTGACGGTATTTATTAAAGAGAACATTGTGGTGCTGGTGAAAGAGGGGTTAAGGGCAGAATCTATTCAGCTAGAGCTAAGGACCAAAAAATGTGCAAATACATTATTTGGTGCAGTCTATAGGCCACCAGCTAGTGGAAAGGATGTGGAGGAACAAATTTTCAAGGAAGTTTAAGAGAGGTGCAAGAAATATAGAGCAGTTATAATGGGCAATTTTAATTATCCATATATAGACTGGGATAGTAGTAGTGTAAAGTGTAGAGATGGGCAAGAATTCCTAGCCTGTATTCAGGAAAATTTTCTACAGCACTATGTTTCCAATCCAAAGAGAGGGGAGATGGTGCTGGACCTGGTCCTTGGGAATGAGGTGGACCAAATGGATAAAATATCAGTGGTTGGGCATTTAGAGGATAGTGATCATTGTATCATAAGATTTAGGTTGGCTATGGAAAAGGACAAAGAACAATTTGGAATAAGAATAATTAACCGGGGGGGAGAGCCAACTTCAATGAACGGATCTGGTATGAATAAATTGGAATCAAAGGTTGGCAGGAAAAATGGTAACTGACCAATGGGCTACCTTCAAAGAAGATATAGTTTGGGCATAGTCAAGGTTATATTCCCTCAAAGGGGAAAGATAGGGCAAACAAGTCCAGAGCTCCTTAGATGACAAAAGAGATACAGATTAAGGTGAAGAGAACGTGTGCTTATGGCAGATGTCAGGTAGATAATGCAATGGCTGAAGCAGACTGTTATGGAAAGTTCAGAGGGCAAGTGAAAAAGCAAATAAGAGAAACAAAGAGAGAGTCTGAAAATAGACATGCAGCTAAAAGTTGATAAGCTCCAGGACTGGATGAGATGCATCCAAGAATGAGGGAAGAGAGAGTGGAAATTGTGGAGGTCAGGGAATGGCACCAGAGGAATTGCCCATTCAGAGAGCTAGTGCAAACACAATGAGCCAAATGGCCTCCTTCTGCATTGTAACAATTCTGTGATTTTACTGCATGCCTCTATGAATTGTGGATTGGCTGATGCAGGCTAAATCTCCTGTGACCCTTTGGAAGCCTCTTGTAGCATAACATTTGGCCACCATTGTAACATTTACAAGTACAGGAAGCTGAGGAGCATTGTTTCATGGCCTTTTCCAGCAATGACCAAGTTCTCTTACTAACTTCCTGTTCCAAACTTGAACTCATTCAAAGCTGCAATTTGCACCAAGTCTCTTCATCCCACCACTCCTGGTCCAGCAACACCTCAGTTTTAAAATTCTCACCCTTGTTTTAAAATCCCTCCATGGTCTCTTCTCTCCCTAACTCCAGAAAGTTCTCCAGCCCTACAACCCCCTGAATTTTTTGTGCTCCTCCTATTCTGGCATCTTCCTCAGCCCCTGATTTTAAGTGCTCTATCATTGGCGGTCGCAATTTCAACTGCCCTTAGCTCTGGAAATTCCTCCTTCAGCTTCTCTGTCTCTCAACTTCCTTTGAGACACTCCTTAAAATTTATTTCTTTGAGCAAGCTCTTGGCCATTTATCCTGATAGCTCCTTATGTGGACCGGTGTGGAATTCTGTTTGACCATGCCCCTGTGAAGTGCCTTAGGACATGTTACTACATTAAGGCATTATATAAATGCAAGTTGTTGTTGTTGTTGGTTAAATAAGGCTTCTGCAAGAATTGCTCCTCTAGGTGGTCCAGGAAAGTGCACCTTGGTCAATAAACCAGCTCAACTCGGGTCCCTCAGAATCCTTTTCTAATGCTGTCTCAAGCCTTCATATCTAACAATGAAAAAACAACTAGCATTTGCATAGTACCTTGTATGACCTCAGCACATTCCAAATAGGGGTCTCATCATTTGTGGTAGCAAATGTGTGGGATATGCAGTTGGAGCAGAATTTCGCTATTACATGATTTTGGTCATATTTCCAATATACCGCACTTCTTCCGCAGGTACTCTTTGGGCACAGGGGGTCAGAAAAATCAGCCACAATGTGCTATATTTCCCAGCAGTAAGTGAACTATCCTCTTCATTTTGTTTCCTTTTGAGAAACACTGATGTATTCTGCTGCCTAGTGTCAGGCTCAACAGTACAGTACATTGTGTGTCAAAATAAATTAGTTGCCATTTCACTTTGTATTCTACATGATATAACTCGACCATTAGAGGGTTAGAAAGAAGTTTTCTGTCTAATTGTTCAATTCTGGGCTTTTTTTTCCCCAAAAAATATACTCCATGCGTAAAATTTGTAGAAGTTCATTCCTAACAGTTCAAATTTGAGATTACATAAAGTGCAATACAGTTCAATTTCTTTCATTACATAATGTAACGCTCTGTAAGTGTAGTGAGGCACCTCAATTGCAGGTTATATTTTAAACATACATTTCATGTCAAACATACAGCCTGAGAGGTCTTACATGGTTTCCGCTATTGTACTTTGGCAGAAGGTTCTGACGATGGCCTTTCCCATTGAGCCTTTGCGATGCCTGTCCTCCATTTTACTCAGTCCCTCAACAACTTGGACCTCGGAGTGTGCAAGTCTGCAACACACGATCATTAACAGGTTTTGGGCAGACCAAAGAGTGTCTTTCACTGAGCTGATGGTCCTCCAGCAGCAGTTGATGTTTATCTCGATGTGTGTCTCTGGAAGCAGCCCATGGAGTGTAGAGTCCTGCATTATGGAGTTCTTCAGATTGAGTCTTGACAAAGACCCACTGCACCTCTTTCCAGCCCTTTTTTTGCAAAGGCAAATTTCAGAAGTAGCTGGGTGATGATCTCTTCCCCACCGTAGCTGCCTTGAGAACAGCTTGTGATGGTGCTGAAAGTTCAGGTATGCATGAAGTATTGAATAGGGAGGGCCCTTCTCACCACCAACCAAGATACTGAAACATTATTGCCAGTGCAGTCTTAACACTTCTCATGTAACTGTATTCACATGTCTCACATGTACATAAAATATAATAGCATGTTTTATAATAGTGAAAAATTGCAATGTACTAATTCAGAAATTGAGACTAATGTGATATGTTACAATAAAAGCACATTATATTGGGAGTAGATGGCCCTCTCTAGATCAGGCTGGAGGTGCAAGGTCTGATCCAACTACACAACCCCCATTGTTTATAACATTGCCATCATCCAGCCATCAACATTACTATTGTACTGATGGTTGCCCTGTTCCCATCCATTAAGCTATTATTTTGTATGCACTTGCAGCCACTGACTTTCCCTTTCCCCTTCCAACCTGACTTCAAGGTTTTGTTGCAGATGCACTGTGTCGCTGTAAACTCAAAGCCTGAGGTGATTGATTATTTCTCCTCATCACAGCTACTGCTCTCAGTGAGGTTCACTATATCGTACACTCTGGGAACAGGGTAAAGCACACTTTAGATTCAATTAATTTAAACTTGTAATGCAACATAGAGATTGTTAACCATTATTGAGTATTAACTTATGATATTCATAAGCAAGGAAGCAGAAGGATACAGGGATTAACTATTGAAGCTCAACAGAAGGGACCAGATTGTTCCCTTTGAGGCAGGAATCGCAAGTTAGAAGATTTCCCACCTCCCTGATCGGCAGTGCTGCCCATTCTATTTTCATGGTGATGTGACAGGGACAGGCTGGAGTCTGGGCCACTGCCTCCCAAAGCAGACCCTAGGCAGGAAAGGAGATGTACCCCCGCCAAGGTGGGCAGATTAGAAGGCCTGCCTCCATTCACTGGGACATCGGCCCAGTTATGTACATGAGCGTTTGGTCCCCTATCCCTCACCCCGACATGCCCCCAATTCCCCCATGCCCCCTTCATAACCTCCATGCTCCTTCCATTACCCCCCATTACCCCTCCATATGCCTCCATGCCACTCACCCAATATCCACTATTAACAGAACTCATGGACCCAATAATAAATCCAATAATTAAGAAGACTTTGTATTGCTTATGAAACTGCCAAAATAAACATGACACCCTTCAAAAACAAGTTCAATCCTTTTAGGAGCTCATAAAACTGTCAAAGGTATAGTCATTCAAACTCTACTTGAAAAAATATTAATACTCTTTAGTGTTAATTAAACTATTAAAATAAACAAACACCCATTCAAAAACCTCTTCAAAAAGAAAACACTATGCATTTGGAAGCTCATAAATCTGTCAATCTAAACAAAGCTCACAGTTCCCTTGACAGCAGTATCAGCAACACCTGCTGAGCTGATTTATTAATGGGACTTGGAGTTCAACCAAACATCCATATTGAAATTCCATTACATAACTGTATCAACAAAGCCTCCTTTAAAGAGAAGCTTTTAAAACTTTTGAAGTAGTTGAATAGATTAACATCTGTTCCACTGCTACAAAGGCTGAACAGATGGCTGAGCTGTAAATAAAACAATATCAAGACGTAGGGCAAATCATTCCAGATTTGCACAAAGTGTGGTGGCAGGCAGGAAAAAAAGTTTTACATGCTGGCCACAATGGCAGCTATTCATGCGGTATCAGTCCAATTCTGCCTCATCAATCATGCATTCCCAGGAAACATGCAATTTCAATGATGGGTGGGCTCTTATTTTCCCACCAAGCCATTACCTTACCATCTCCTCATTCTGAGTGCCATATTTAAAGTGCAGTCATGCCACACCTCTCAGTGCTTCCAGCTCAGGACTGCTACACAGAAGACATGGCCCCAAAAGGTAAGCAGATTGCAGCCCATGAGCCTCCATAAAAGTGGTGGTGCAGCCTACGAAACCTGGTACTGATGACTGTGAGTGCTACCCGAATCAAGGTAGGCAAATAAACCTCAAAGTCTCGAGCCAAGTGCAGCTCGCCAGTTGCACGTCACTTATGTTCAGTTGTGAAACACGTCGGCATGACTCAGATGATCCAGCGTGGGAGGATGGTTCCAGCAAGCTGGGCTTATAATGATATGCAGATGTATTGCAATGAAGTTTCCAATGTCCAATGGTGGGAATCGTGGCCCGCCATTGATGGGCAGAGCAGATGATTGCAAACTGATTTCAAGACATCATAAAATTGACTTTTAGCCTTCTCACCATATTGTCCTCTCACCCGGCCAAACATGTCTTCCGCCAACTGGCACGGAAAACTCCACCCGTAGAGTCTAATTGACAGGTTGAAATCTGAATCTCAATACTGTTTAATGCAGGAAAGAACTTCATCCACTGGATTATGTGCTCGTATGCATCAGAACATGTTCACAATCTTGGTCAATTTAATGGTCATTTACCTTTTAAGAATATAGTCCAATTATCAATCACTATATCAGAAGAATTATTAATTATCATACAGCCTCGAATTATGACATACAAAGTTGTCAACAACTTCTAAATTTGCTCGTCAAAAGTTTCCCAACTTTATAACAGGCTTCCCCCATGGTTCATGATATGTCTGGACCTTCTGGAAACCAAATCGCCTTTAGAAACATTCCAAAACCAGCCAACTCCATGAAGTTTAAAGTGGCATAGGAGAAGAAGTGAAATAGATCCTATATACTCCAGCAGAATTATACAATCTAAAGTAACAAAAGTCAAACTATGCTCTATCTGATATCTTTACAATTAATGTTTCATTAGTTGCACCTCAGCTAGAATTCTGCCAAGGAGTTGGGACTTTGTTTTGAAATGCTAATTAGCAAACCGAGGTGTGGTGGCTGTGTTTGTTGAATGCAGTCTGAAGGAGTTAATTTCCTTATATATTAGCTGTGTTAAATGGGAGTCATTTTTTTCTCCTTTTTTGCACACTTGCAGAATTTTACAAGTTTACCCAGTCAGCTTCTTTGGAGGTTAAATACTTACAGCTAATGCAGAACTAAACCATCAATCAGAACACCCCTGTAATAAATAATGTTGCTGAATAATCTCTTAAACTTCTTAGCATTCAGATAAATGCTGTAAATGATGGAGATTACATCAATCTAGTTGTGGCATGCACACATTTGGGTGCTCATACATGGAGAAAAGAGATCCTGAATAGCTTGCTTCGTGGAAATGCCTCATCATGCTATTATGGTTGATATGAGGGAACATCATCATTGCACTTATGGGTTAGAAAAGCAACATCAACTGCAAAGTACACTTCCATGGATACAGAATTCTATACGTTTTTTGAGTGTGGGTGGGGAGCTGTAAACACTAAGCAGGGTTGTTGACTATCCTGATACATAGAACTAAGAGCTCCCATCACTAAGATGCTGAAATGTTAATGTCACTGATTTACGATGCATTAAAGGACAGCTTTGAGGCAATTGGAAGCATTATCAGAACAGAGCTTAGAGAGGAATTCAGAGAACTTGCAGCAGTCCAGTTTGGTGGCCCTCATCAAAATTTAGTTTCCAACAGCACTCCCTCCACCTACCCCTTGCCTGCACCCCAGTCATTTGGGGATGATCACTGCCCTAGTCTGTTATACCAATGGCACAATCCCTAGCTAGCATGATATCGTGTAATAAAATTGACTTTTTCATCTCCTTCTTCACTAAATCACATGAGATTGCTGCCCAATATCACTACATTGTTGCATTTCTCAAAGTGTAGGCAGTTGTTGATGACTGCCTCATGTCCAAATTGAAGCTCATTTTGAGTGTCAGAAAGTGATAAGATCTGCATTTCACTGCTTTGATGTGTGAAGCTTCTGAAAGCTGTAATTTTGGCAAGGCTTTCAATGGTAAATTGTCTTGTGACAGTGTGTCCTGCTATAGTCTGGGCACATATGATATGTCATAGCAGAATTGTAAGGTTGTGTGATGGCTTGGAATCAGTGAATAGTAAATGCGGAACAAATTGACACAAATCTTTGTGGCATCTATGTAGCACATTGCACAATGGGGAGTGTCAACTCCCATCTGCTTTCATGTCATGCAGGTACTCTGGGCACCATTAAGCCTGGCTATAGCCTTCTACCAGCCATAAGGCAAATTATAGAGGGAGGTCTGGAGTTTCAAACAAAGCAGCTCTCGACATATTCACTTCATGCGTCAACTTTGCCAGCCATCAACCTCACTCTCAGATTCCAAATCATTACTCCAAGTTCGGTCTGCTGTCTTTTTGTTCTTGGCCATCACTTTCCACTACCTAGCTCATTATCGGTTCCATGCTTATAATAAACACTAAACAACTAACCACTTAAACACTAGTGGGACTCCATGGATGAATAAAGGCATAAGGAAACAACTAATGGTTAGAAAAGATGTGTGCATTAAGTATGTAGACAGCAGAGGCATGCAGAATTAGAAAGAATATAAAAAGATTAGGAGAGAAGACAAAAAAACAATTAAAAAGGAACTATAAAATTAAATTACCAAGGTACATAAAATAGTAAAATATTTTAGGGTTCATCAATTTAAAAAAAGACTGTGATGAGAATAGGACAATTAAGGGATAGGAGATAATACCATAGGTAATGATAGAAAGATGACAGAAATATTAATTAATTATTTTACTTTGGTATTAATCAAGGACATTAAACAGGGAGGCATAACATTGAATATGAGATGAGTAATGAGATTTAATGAATAAATTAAACAATCTCAAAGAGGATAAAACCACCGCTATAGATGGATTGCATCAAAAGAATCTCGGGAAAAGATAGAGACATTACGACTCATATTTAATCGTTGTCATCATTGTCAGCTGTCCCTTAATTCGAGAATGATGTCTACTTAGGGTCGCGAGTTTCTGCCATGGATCTTCATGTGAGTCAACAGGCCACTTCTCGACCCACAGATCCTACAACGCTTGGGGTTGGACATCCCACAAGATAATGGGGCCCCAAGAGCAGGAATTGCTTTCCTTTCTTTCCTTCTCTGCTGCTGCTCTGCCTCATCTTTAAGGTGTTGGAACTCAAAGCATGATACAGTTTGATGGATAAGTTGTTTTGAACAATTTTGAACAATTAATGGTAAGCTCCTCTCAATCATTAACGTCAATGCTACCGTGCTTCGAGGAGAGCTTCAGACTTCCTTTGAAGTATTTTCTTTGTCCTCCTCTGGAACTTTGGCCAGTTTGAAAGTTGAGAGAACAAGATCTGGTAGGGGAGATGCTTTTAGGCTACCTGGACACAGGGCTGAATTTTCTGTGCCCATTAATGTCAGGCGTGTTTGGCGGAGTGAGCAGACAATATGGCGAGAAGGCCAAAGATCGGTTTCACAAACATTGTGAAACCAGTTTTCAATTGTCCACTCTGCCCGTCAATGGCGGGCCACATTTCCTGCCATCGGACATTGGGAACTTCATTGTAATACATCTGCATATCGTTACAAGCCAAGCTCGCCAGAATAATACCCTGCGCTGGATCATCCTGATAGGACGGTGTGATTGCACGCCAACATGTTTCACAACTATACATAAGCAACATGCACTTGACGAGCTGCACTTCGCTCAGGACTTCAAGGTTTGTTTGCCTACCTTTCTTTGGGCAGCACTTGCATTCATCAGTGCCAGGCTTCACAAGCAGCACCACATCACTCTTAGGGCCGGTTTCTACCTACTAGACCAACCATCAGGCTTTTCAATGGCTGCAGGGCTAGGGCTTGCTTGGAGAAGGGGGGGAAAGTGACCTCAGGAAAAGGAAGAGGCCACAGAATGACAGTCGTTGTGGGGAAGGAGGGTATTCCAGGATGAGCAAGCAGCCTCAAAATGGTGAGGGTTGAGGAGGCAGTCTCCAGAGGAGATGAGGCCAAGTAGAGATGTGAGGGTGTGTGTGAGAGAGTGAGTCATGATGTCCCTTTGAGCTGGCAGTGAGTGAGATGCCTGTGCGTGTGAGGTGGGTGTGAGTGTGTGAGTTTAGAGTAATGACATGGTTGCCTTACCCTGCTGGCATGAATGAGATCATTCATCCTCTTTTGGCATTGGATGGCCAACCTCTTCTGTGCAGCATTGGCACTGATCACCACTGCCATCGCCTACCGGAGAGATTGTGTGAGATTGTTGGGCCTCCTGCGGCCAGAGAGGAGGTAGAGGACATGACGGCAGGCCTCCAACGCATCCAAAATGTGTTCCAGGGACGCGCCACTGAATCGGTGGGCTGCAGTCTTCTTGCTTTTTGGGGCATGTCTTCTGTGCAGGAGTCCTGGGCTGGAGGCTCTGAGAGGTGTGCAGGAGTCCTGGGCTGGAGGCTCTGAGAGGTCTGCAGGAGTCCTGGGCTGGAGGCTCTGAGAGGTGTGCAGGAGTCCTGGGCTGGAGGCTCTGAGAGGTGTGCAGCAGTCCTGGGCTGGAGGCTCTGAGAGGTCTGCAGGAGTCCTGGGCTGGAGGCTCTGAGAGGTGTGCAGGAGTCCTGGGCTGGAGGCTCTGAGAGGTGTGCAGGAGTCCTGGGCTGGAGGCTCTGAGAGGTGTGCAGGAGTCCTGGGCTGGAGGCTCTGAGAGGTGTGCAGCAGTCCTGGGCTGGAGGCTCTGAGGTCTGCAGCAGTCCTGGACCGGAGGCTCTGAGAGGTGTGCAGGAGTCCTGGGCTGGAGGCTCTGAGAGGTGTGCAGGAGTCCTGGGCTGGAGGCTCTGAGAGGTGTGCAGGAGTCCTGGGCTGGAGGCTCTGAGAGGTGTGCAGGAGTCCTGGGCTGGAGGCTCTGAGAGGTGTGCAGGAGTCCTGGGCTGGAGGCTCTGAGAGGTGTGCAGGAGTCCTGGGCTGGAGGCTCTGAGAGGTGTGCAGGCAGCTGCACGCTCGGCTTGAGGAAGCGGCGAAGTGAAAGTCTTCCTGCCATTGAGACTGCATATTTCCCAGGAATGCGTGGTTAACGAGGCAGGATTGGGATGATATGGCGTGAAAAGTCCCCATTGTGGCCTATGGGTAAAATGTTCTTTATCCCACCAGTTACCGCGCTTAGTGCAAATCTGAGATGATTTCACCTACAGTGTCCAGTCTATCATACTTGATTTTGCAGGAGTTTTGCCTGAGTGCTTGTGGAGCTGACTTCAAGAAGGACATGAGTGTTTGTTTGTTAGTCCCTCCACTGAACCTGGAGGATGTGGCGGAGACACTGCTGATGGAATTTCTCTAGCGCTCTTATGTATGACTGATACACAGTCCAGGTCTCACTGCAGCACTGCAGGAGTGGGGTGTTGACAAATGGTCTGTACACTAGGCCTTCTGCTAACTTGTGAAGGCCTTTGTTATCAAACACTCACTACCATATTTTATAGAAGGCTGAGGTGATGCAGCTGATCCAGTGTTGCATCTCCTTATCAATGGTAGCCTTTTGATAGAGTTGGTTGCCAAGGTATAGGAAGTGCTCAACATATTCTAGAGTCTTCCCTTCAGCATGTTTTCAAGGTGGAATATTTGGCTGAGCAAGTCTATGTTGATGTGAATTTTGCTTTGGCACCATTCAAGGACAGGCTGAGTCTCTTGGATACAGAACTGAAGAGATCGAGAGTGGCTTGCAAAACTAGTGCAAAGTGAGCAACAACACTGCAGTTATCTGCAAACTGTAGATCATGTGTGACCAGTTTAGTTTTGGTACAGATATGACTGAGGTTGAGGAAATTTCCACCTAGTTTTCCATCCTGTATTTAATACTCACACCAGACAGTAGTTGATCTTTAACAAAAACAGAATTACCTGGAAAAACTCAGCAGGTCTGGCAGCATCGGCGGAGAAGAAAAGAGTTGACGTTTCGAGTCCTCATGACCCTTCGACAGAACTTGAGTTCGAGTCCAGGAAAGAGCTGAAATATAAGCTGGTTTAAGGTGTGTGTGTGGGGGGCGGAGAGATAGAGAGACAGAGAGGTGGAGGGGGTTGGTGTGGTTGTAGCGACAAACAAGCAGTGATAGAAGCAGATCATCAAAAGATGTCAACAACAATAGTACAATAGAACACATAGGTGTTAAAGTTAAAGTTGGTGATATTATCTAAACGAATGTGCTAATTAAGAATGGATGGTAGGGCACTCAAGGTATAGCTCTAGTGGGTTTTTTTTTTTATATAATGGAAATAGGTGGGAAAAGTAAAATCTTTATAATTTATTGGTAAAAAAAAGAAGGGGGAAACAGAAAGGGGGTGGGGATGGGGGAGGGGACTCACGACCTAAAGTTGTTGAATTCAATATTCAGTCCGGAAGGCTGTAAAGTCCCTAGTCGGAAGATGAGGTGTTGTTCCTCCAGTTTGCGTTGGGCTTCACTGGAACAATGCAGCAAGCCAAGGACAGACATGTGGGCAAGAGAGCAGGGTGGAGTGTTAAAATGGCAAGCAACAGGGAGGTTTGGGTCATTCTTGCGGACAGACCGCAGGTGTTCTGCAAAGCGGTCGCCCAGTTTACGTTTGGTCTCTCCAATGTAGAGGAGACCACATTGGGAGCAACGAATGCAGTAGACTAAGTTGGGGGAAATGCAAGTGAAATGCTGCTTCACTTGAAAGGAGTGTTTGGGTCCTTGGACGGTGAGGAGAGAGGAAGTGAAGGGGCAGGTGTTGCATCTTTTGCGTGGGCAAGGGGTTGTGCCATAGGAGGGGGTTGAGGAGTAGGGGGTGATGGAGGAGTGGACCAGGGTGTCCCGGAGGGAGCGATCCCTACGGAATGCCGATAAGGGGGGTGAAGGGAAGATGTGTTTGGTAGTGGCATCATGCTGGAGTTGGCGGAAATGGCGGAGGATGATCCTTTGAATGCGGAGGCTGGTGGGGTGATAAGTGAGGACAAGGGGGACCCTATCATGTTTCTGGGAGGGAGGAGAAGGAGTGAGGGCGGATGCGCGGGAGATGGGCCGGACACGGTTGAGGGCCCTGTCAACGACCGTGGGTGGAAAACCTCGGTTAAGGAAGAAGGAGGACATGTCAGAGGAACTGTTTTTGGGTCCTTGGACGGTGAGGAGAAAAGTTGATCTTTGTTGAGATAAATAGCCAGCATCACATAGATATCAAATAGCATAGGGGCTATCATACAACCTTGCTTAACCCTGGTCCTGATTTTGAAGATATCTATTTCAGATCTTCCCTCAATACAGTTGAAGTCATGTCATCATGAAGAGGTTGCAGGATTGTGATAAGGTTTTTTTTGGACATCCAAATCTTTGGAGCACAAGCCTCAGAGCCTCACAATTTACTGACTCCAATGCTTCGGTTAGGCTGATGAATGCAATGAAGAATTCCTGGCGTTGTTCTCAATACTTTCCTTGAATTTGTCTGGCCACAAAGACCATGTTCTTCTGGAACGTCTAAAATCTCACTGTGTCTCTGGGAGGATTTCTTCAGCCACAGGAAGTAGGTGATTCAGGAGAATATGACACAATTTTTCTTCCTATGGACAAGTGGGAAATGCCTTGATAGTTTCCACAGCATGATTTATCTCCCTTCTTGAGGATTGTTATAATTGTCACATTCCTGAAGTTGGAGGTGCGAGTTTTTATCCTCCCAAAGGCTAAGAGCAGGGAGTCCTGATGTGCACAAAAGCCTACCGGCTTTGAAAACATTGAGACCTCAGCTGGAACACCGTCATGGCTGCAGGCTTTGTTGTTTTCTTCCATTTGATTGATTATTGTAGATCGCCCATCGATGGTGGTTCACCAGTGGGTTCTACCACAGGGTAATGGGGGATAGCCTATAGAGTTTTAGCTGTCACTGTGGAGCCACAGTTGAGGAGTTGTTGGAAATATTCTTCCAATGTTGACGGATGGCATTGTCATCCTTAAGAAGAGAGCGCCACATGTGAAC